>NC_081783.1:23368777-23698789 GCF_963082965.1 Carassius carassius
CTTAAACCTTAAACCTTTATTCCAGTGCCATTCTCCATGTGGCCTTGTCCTCCATCACAAGTTCAAGAATCTAAGCAGCTAAACAGACACCTTTCAAAAGAGTGTACATCAGCGCTTTAAATGTGCACTCTACCTATAAATTCATCCCCTGCCAATTAGCCTCACAATATAATTTTAATTACAAATTTGAATAAGCACAAACAGTGAGGGCCAGCGAGTAAAAACTAGCATCGCTTGCAAGATCTTAATTAAGAGCGTGTTTGGATGAATCTATTTTGACGGAAGCATTGATCAGACAGAACGAAAGCACAATCTCTATACTGAGACATGAATGATGATTATCTGTTATTTTTTAATGCTTCATAGGTATCAAATGCAGTTGTTTTAGGGTTTTTCTTCTTCTTTTTTTTTTTGCATCAGTTCTATGACAGACAAGTTCTTAAGGAAAGCGTCAATATTCTTGCTCATTCTGCAAAATTAAAATTTGCTTATTCACCAATGAAGCCTCTGCAGTGAATGGGTGCCTTCAGAATGAGAGTTCAAACAGCTTATGAAAACATTATAATAATGTAATGCTTTATTTTGTAGAAACATACCCATCTACATTTTGGATGACCTTTATGGTGAATATATATTTTTAGAAAATTTTCACTTATGGGTGAACTATTCCTGGACACTATAAGGTAGTCTTAAGTATTAACTCTAACTTTATCAGTATATCTTGCTACACCTTTAATGCCATTCTAAATTACAAATAGTCAGTAACTGAGGCATTTATTTATTTTGAACATTGGGAATAAAACTAATGGTAAAGTCATTCATTAAAATGTAATTTTCAGGTTCATAAAGAAAAATGGCAATATGAATATGAAATCATTGCAAAATGGTATCACATTTTGATAATAACATTATAATAGTAATATTACTGCTATAATATTATCAGTAAATTATTATCAGATTCATACAATCAAATTAATATAAACTAGAACATGTATAATATCACAACAATGGAGAGACTCGTAATCAGCCACAGGATTTAATCAGGCAAGATAATAGAGCGATCTATTTTTGATTGTTATAGTTATCCTTTCACAGTAAGAGGTTAGCATTACGAGAAAATTCCCCTACGTCACAGTATTCCCTTGTCATCGACAGAGACCCAGAAATAGAGTGGGGGTTAAGTGTACCATCTGGGAGTAATTAATACTTAATTAGTGTGTGAGGTGTTGAATACTCGTTAGGGGGGACATTTGGGAGCACCTTCCATCTCCTAAAAATATCCAGTGTTCTGCCAAAACTGACTATGCGCAAACAGCCTCGAAGCCTCTTGCTGACATTTAAACATGTGAAGTGTCCACAAGAAAACTGAATCATTCTTTTCAGCACCTCAGATGATATTCAGTTTAATCAAACAAACATTATTGCAGAGCTGTTTATATTTTTATTTTATTTTGTATCTCATTTAAATAATTCATTTAATAAAGTATCTCTAGATTTACTATCATTACCTACACTCCTTGGTGACCAGTTTTACACGTGCAAAGCATCCGATGAGTCAAACTAAATGTTCAAAATAGACATCACAAATGAGTCATGGCATATTTGGAAAATGTTAGAGAACTGGAATGAAACATTAATGAGTTGTGTTCTTAATTATAAGCAATTCAATAGTTCTGCTTCTAGAGAATATTTCATATTAAAATGTAAAAAACAAAAAACAAAAAAACAAGTATGAGTAATTTCATTTGTTGCTGGTGTCAACATAAAAACACAAGTGTGTTGGAGCAGTGGCACAAAGCGGAACATTTTGCTCATGCCATGTAAGGAGCTGTTGTTCTCAGAAGGAAACCAATTTCTAGTCTGATCTAAGATGAGTCCTGACCCTATCCTCCCTGTGTGTGCGTGTGTGTGTATGTATGTGTGTGCCAACATTGCCTTGTCAGTTGTCCATAATAAATGCAAAAGGCCATTAAAATAGACAATGTGTTAAAACCCACTTTATTTTCTAATATATTATAAAATCTTATATAATCAACATAACAATTTGAGTGAAAAGCTGCATTAAAAAATGAACAGAATGCAAGAATGTTTTAGATTACTGTTCAAAAGTTTGGAAAAATTAAGATTTACCAATGGATCCTCTGCAGTGAATGGGTCCCATCAGAATGAGATTCCAAACAGCTGATAAACACACCACAGTAATCCACATGACTCCAGTCCATCAATTAACATCTCGTGAACAGCTACGTGTTTGTAAGAAGTAAATCTACAAATCTCAAAAACAAGTCCGTAATCAATAATAACACTTTCTCCAGATTATTGTGGTGTTTTTATCAGCTGTTTGGACTCTCATTCTGACGGCACCCATTCACTTCAGAGGATCCATTGGTGAACACGTGATGTACTCTTATGCTACATTTCTCCAAACCTGTTGTAATGCACTAACAAACTCGTCTACATCTCGGTTAGCCTGAGAGTGAGGACATTTTCAGCATTTTTTTTATTTTTGAGCGAACAGTCTTTAAGTAGCAAAACTTGTTTTCACCATTACAGTCACTTTGGCAGATTTCTCATATCATCCTTAATATTTCCAAAGAAGTATGTGCATTTCTCAAAACAATTCATACAAACGGCACCACAAAATGGATAACCTGCAAAAAACTGTTACTTAATCCAAATCTTCAGTTTATCTCTCAACAGTATATATTTATGCCAGTGAACATATCAGTGCCATCAGAATGAAACGTCCTTGTGTCATTGCTCACAAAAAAAGATGTCAAAATGCTAAGTCATGTTGTCAATATAACAGTGCACTCTGTTAGTATTACCTGATTACTGTATTGAAATGCATTAGGCTACACTTCTTATCTTACACTACTTGTAAGGCCATGATTGACAACATGGTCCACAGTGGCCCTTATTTCATCTGATATACAACTATGTCCTTGTACTCTTCTGTCTTATCCTCTGTTTTGCATTTGCACCCTTCCAACATGCATCCTTCCTCCTCTCAGCTGTTGATCCCGATCATTTCCTGTATGTTCATCGAATGTCAGAATTTGTAACTCTTGCGTTGTCCTCTGTCTATATGCTTTCTAACTGAAGGTTCATGAGATGCACATTTGATCTATTTCAGAGAATTGGTTTATCATTGGCATGATCTTCATTTCTCTTCATTAGTGAAAGTCAAGATTCACCTCCACAATTCATGACGAATTTACAAAAAGTCTAATATAAATGTGTAGAAAATATGCTTTGAAGGTTTACGAGCGATGCACGCCCAAAGTGGCCCTAACCTCTTTCGCATGAGAGTAAGATTGCACCCCCTACTCTGGTTCTCCATGACCGTGAAAGGCTGAGCTCCAGGTTTTTTTTCAAGCGACACAAGGCCAAGACGGCCTCA
Source organism: Carassius carassius (assembly GCF_963082965.1). Taxonomy (NCBI): domain Eukaryota; kingdom Metazoa; phylum Chordata; class Actinopteri; order Cypriniformes; family Cyprinidae; genus Carassius; species Carassius carassius. The sequence goes on from NC_081783.1 coordinate 23,372,181, forward strand.
CTAGATCTAGATCAACCATTTTGCATTTAATTACTTTTAAAATTAATTAATGATTGAATATTTTGGGGGGTAAGACCAAATTCTATTGCACATAGAACTAAATAATACATTTTGAGCAACGTGACATTAGCAACTGATAATGTTGGAAACTGCTGATAAATGTACATAATCAATTGCATGAATGTACCAAAGCAATCGCAACTTGTTCAAAAGAATGAGAAACATTTATGATTTGTCCAGGTGACTAGGTGATGTTTTATTAACACACTTCAGGAGGAGCATGCGCCAATAAGTAACACGGTAAATTCATCATCAGTAATCACATCCATCTATCCAATCTATCCAATATGCGCAAGAGAGAACCCCTACAAATAATCAAAGCAGTCCTAACTTCATTATTTCTAGTCATTCAGCATTCGGTTAGCTCCATTTGCCATCTTATCATAGTCAAGTCAACTCAAGTCACCTTTATTTATATAGCACTTTAAACAAAAAAGATTGTGTCAAAGCAACTGAACAACATTAATTAGGAAAACAGTTTGTCAATAATGCAAAATGACAGTTAAAGGCAGTTCATCATTGAATTCAGGGATGTCATCATCTCAGTTCAGTTTAAATAGTATCTGTGCAATCATTTGCAATCAAGTCAACGATATCGCTTTAAATGAAGTGTCCCCAACTAAGCAAACCAGAGGCTACAGCGGCAAAGAACCAAAACTCCATCGGTGACAGAATGGAGAAAAAACCTTGGGAGAAACCAAGCTCAGTCGGAGGGCCAGTTCTCCTTTGACCAGACGAAACCAGCGGTTCAATTCCAGGCTGCAGCAAAGTCAGATTGGCAGAAGAATCATCTGTTTCCTGTGGTCTTGTCCCGGTGGTCGTCTGAGACAAGGTATTTACAGGGGATCTGTATCTGGGGCTCTAGTTGTCCTGTTCTCCGCTGTCTTTCAGGGCAATAGAGGTCCTTTCTAGGTGCTGATCCACCTAGGATCTGGTGACTACGGTGACCTCGGAATAAGAGAGAAACAGACTAATATTAGCATAGATGCCATTCTTCTAATGATGTAGCAAGTACATTGGGTGTTATGGGAAGTGTTCCCAGTTCCGGTTTACCTAATTAATGCAGCCTAAAAATCCTTAACCCTAACGGATTTGGATATTAGAAGCGTTATTAGTGTGTTATGTGTAAGCCAGGTTAAAGAGATGGGTCTTTAATCTAGATTTAAACTGCAAGAGTGTGTCTGCCTCCCAAACAATGTTAGGTAGGTTATTCCAGGGTTTAGGCGCTAAATAGGAAAAGGATCTGCCGCCTGCAGTTGATTTTGATATTCTAGGTATTATCAAATTGCCTGAGTTTTGAGAACGCAGTGGAAGTGGAGGATTAGAATGTAACAAGAGCTTGTTCAAATACTGATGTGCTAAACCGTTCAGGGCTTTATAAGTAACAGGCAAGATTTTAAAATCTATACAATGTTTGATAGGGAGCCAGTGCAGTGTTGACAGGACCGGGCTAATATGGTCATACTCCCTGGTTCTAGTAAGAACTCTAGCTGCTGCATTTTGGACTAACTGGAGTTTTTTTATTAAGTGTGCAGAACAACCACCCAATAAAGCATTACAATAATCTAACCTTGAGGTCATTAACACATGGATTAACATTTCTGCATTTGACATTGAGAGCATAGACCATAATTAAGATATATTTTTGAGATGGAAAAATGCAGTTTTACAAATGCTAGAAATGTGGCTTTCTAAGGAAAATTTGCTATCAAATAGCATACCTCCTACTGTAGGTTCCTAACTGATGACGAAGAATTGACAGAGCAGCCATCAAGTCTTAGACAGCGTTCTACAGTGAGTTTTTACATGCAGAGTTTTTAGGTTCTATAATTAACACCTCTGTTTTTTCAGAATTTAGCAGTAAGAAATTACTCGTCATCCAGTTTTTTATATTGACTATGCATTCTGTTGGTTTTTCAAATTGGTATGTTTTGCCAGGCCACAAAGAAATATAGAGCTGAGTATCATCAGCATAATAGTGAAAGCAAACACTGTGTTTCCTGATGATATCTCCCTAGGGACACATGTAGGGCGTGAAGAGTAACGGCCATAGTACTGAGCCTTGAGGTACTCCATACTGCACTTGTAATCGATATGATACCTTTTCATTCACTGCTATGAATTGATGGCAGTCAGATAAGTATGATTTAAACCATGCTAATGCACTTCCATTAATGCCAACAAAGTGTTCTAGTCTATGCAAAAGAATGTTATGGTTTATAGTGTCGAACGTGCACTAAGATCCAATAGCACTAACAGAAAGATACAACCACGTCATCAGTGGATCTGTTAGGGCGATAGGCAAACTGAAGAGGGTCCAAAGTATCTGGTATGGAGGAGCAGATGACGTTTTTAACCAGTCCCTCAAAGACCTTCATGACTATTGATGTGAGGGCAACTGGACGATAGTCATTCAGACAAGAGGGTTTATTGTTTTTAGGCACAGGGATGATGACTGATTTTTTGAATGAGGTGGGAACCACCGATGTAGCAAGAGACTCATTAAAAATGGATGTAAACAAACCAGCGAGCTGATCAGCGCAGGACCGCAGAACACGGCCAGAAATCCCATCAGGTCCAGCTGCTTTCCTTACATTCACTCGCTTTAGTGCCCTCCGAACCTCGTCCTCCGACACGGTAATCACATGATGATCGCTGCTCTGACTGCTGCTTCCTGACGCGCTGATCGGCAGACTCGCACTGCTTAGATTGTTTTCAAAGCGGCCGTAGAAAGTGTTTAGCTCGTCAGTCAGCGACGGATCTGCTCTCAAATCTGCAGAGGATTTATTTCCAAAGTCACAGATGGTCCTTAGTCCTTGCCACATGCGTCGGGAGTCATTTAGCTGGAAATGTGACTCTATGCGTTCCCTGTATCTCTTACTGCACGCCGGAGAGCATAGCACGATGCTTTGTACTCGCTCATGTTTCCTGACAGAAGACCGGCGTTGTAAGCAGCAGTTCGTTTGTTTACTGCTGCACGGATTGATCTGTCCACCCACGGTTTCTGATTTGAGAATGACCTTGTAGTTATTGTATCCGTGGCTTGTTCGGCTAGCGTGTTTACAAAGCTTAACGCTACATCTGTGAACTCGCTGACGTCAGATGAACTTGCGCGAAACATGTCCCAGTCTACGTCATCAAGAGCAACCTGTAACGTTGCTTCTGATTGGGCGGACCATCGCGTCACCACCCTCTGCACCGGGGGATCTTGAACGAGCCGTTGTTTATATTCCGGTGTGAGGAAAATGGCGGCATGGTCCGATCTGCCGAAAGCCGGTAGTGAGCGAGCTTTGTAGGCATTCTTAAACTGAGTGTAGCAATGATCCAGTGTATTCGGTCCTCTGGTTGGACAGGATACATGTTGATAAAAATTAGGCATAACTTGCCTGAGTTTGGCTTTGTTAAAGTCCCCAGCAATGATAATAGCAGCGTCAGGATGTTTGTTGATGTAGCCGCTGAGCGCATCGTGAAGCTCAGACAAAGCCAAACCGGTGTCTGCTTGTGGTGGGATGTAAACAGCAGTTATGATGATCGATGAAAACTCCAGAGGCAGATAGAATGGGCGGCAAATAATGGTTAAATGTTCCAGATGAGGCGAGCAGGAGCGCGACAGTGTGGAGATATTCCTCGGGTCACACTATTTCTTGTTAATCATGAAACACACTCCTCCGCCTTTGGATTTGCCGGCCTCGGCTGTCCTGTCCATCCGTAAAACAGAGAAGTTTTCAGATGGCGTTACAGCAGCGTCCGGGACCAAGGGCATGAGCCACGTTTCAGACAAACAAAGGATGTTACAGTCCCTAATGTCCCGTTGGAAACTTATCCTGGCTCTAAGTTTGTCCATCTTATTCTCCAGAGACTGGACATTGGCGAGCAGAATGCTCGGTAAAGGAGGGCTGTGTGCTCTTTTCCTTAGTCTGTTGCGAATCCCAGCACGTTTCCCGTGGTGTTTCTTGATCCGTCGCCTCGAGTGGTTATTCAGGTGGCCATTGTTCATCTCGGCGTTCCGGAGAATCTCAGATGGCCACGATGGGTTGGAGGATAAAGTGTCCTGAAACAGGTCAGTTAAGCGGTGTCCAATGTCCAAAAGTGTTACTTTGTCGTATATGATCAGTGCAGAGGTAATGTGTGTAAAAAGAGAAAGCAAAAGTAGGTAAAAAAGTAAATAAAAACATAATCTAAGCGGAGCAACCTGGACGGCGACCGGACTCGGCGGCGCCATCTTTGATATGGTCTAAATCCTGACAGGAAATCCTCACAGATACCATTTTTTTCTCTAAGAAGGAATATAATTGTGAAGATACTACCTTTTCTAGTATCTTGGACAGAAAGGGGAGATTCGAGATCGGTCTATAATTAACTAGTTCTTTGGGGTCAAGTTGTGGTTTTTTGATGAGATGCTTAATAACAGCCAGTTTGAAGGTTTTGGGGACATATGTATCATAATAACAATGAGGAATTAATAATAGTCAGAAGAGGATCTATGACTTCTGGAAGCATCTCTTTTAGGAGCTTAGATGGAATAGGGTCTAACATACATGTTGTTGGTTTAGCTGATTTAACAAGTTTATACAATTCTTCCTCTCCTATAGTAGAGAATGAGTGGAACTGTTCCTCAGGGGATCTATAGTGCACTTTCTGATGCAATATTGTAGCTGATGGCTGCATGGTTACAATTTTATCTCTAATAGAATCGATTTTAGAAATAAAGTACCATATTTTCCAGACTATAAGTAACACTTTTTTCCATAGTTTGGCTGGTCCTGCGACTTATAGTCAGGTGCGACTTATTTATCAAAATTAATTTGACATGAACCAAGAGAAATGAACCAAGGGAAAACATTACCATCTCCAGTCGCGAGAGGGCGCTCTATGCTGCTCAGTGCTCCTGTAACCTACCAAAGAAAGCATAGGGCACCCTCTCGCGGCTGTAGACGGTAATGTTTTCTCTTGGTTCTTGGATCTAAATAAATGCGACTTATAGTCCAGCGCGACTTATATATGTTTTTTCCTCATCGTGCCGTATTTTTGGACTGATGTGACTTATACTCAGGTGCGACTTATAGTCCGGAATATACGGTAGTTCATAAAGTCATTACTGCTGTGATGTTGGGAAATGTCAACACTTGTTGATGCTTTATTTTTCGTTAATTTAGCCACTGTATTGAATAAATAATGGGGTTATGTTTGTTTTCTTCTAAAAGAGACTAAAAGTAATCAGATCTAGCAGTTTTTTGTAGGATAAGTTACTTTCCTGCCCAGCAATACGAAATAGTTCTATTTTTGTTTTCCTCCAGCTGTGCTCCATTTTCCGGGCTGCTCTCTTTAGGGTGTGACAGTATTAAATCTAGAGTATGATTTCGACAATGAGTAGGTCCTGAGACGTGTTGTCTTATCCCAATAGAGTTCAGAATGTCTATAAATGCTGATCCCAATGCATCTTTTTTGTTATCAACATGTATATTAAAATCAACAACAATTAAAACTTTATCTGCAGCCAGCACTAACTCGGATGTAAAATCAGCAAACTCTTTAATTAAGTCTGTATGGTGCCCTGGTGGCCTGTATACAGTAGCATAGACCTAATTGCCCATCCAACCAAGAGAACTATACCAAGGATTTTTTCAGTTCTGCCGCAATTTGCCTGCTCCATGATCACTCCTCCCCCGCCAGACACTGCCGCCGAGCACCAGCACCAGCGCGCCCGCTGCTCTTCTCGACCAGCCACATTCTGTGGCCATTAGACCATGCAAAGCCCCGAGTTCGCCTCTAACATTGTCCCGCACAAGACCCGGCTCTCCTCAAGCGCTAGGTCGCAGCAGCAACAGGCCTTTAATGAGCCTGGGCCGTGCCCCAGATCTCACCGCAGCAAAGCCTCACTCGCTTCCCGCTGCAGCTCAGCCTTTCACCGTGGTTCTTCTGGCCGCAGCACAGTTTGAAGCTGTCTCCGCTAGCGGTGCAGGATGTTGCACATAAGTTTCACACAATTCTTCTGGTAGGATCAATTAATTTATGGAAATATTTTTTTCTTGCCAAATATAGCAACACTTTTCCACGGCCTACAAACAAAGCAGCCGAAGCAAGCATGAAGCTGCTTCTACACAGGCCCCCACTTCTCTGTATTTCCATCCTGTTACTTCTAACCACCTTTTTTCTTTTCAGTGGCCTCCAGCTCCCGTAGCAGATGTTAGAATGAGGCTGTCTCTGCTAGCAGTGCAGGCTATACAGGGCTCTTGGGGACATCACACACCCCAATCCCCTTCCCACGGCCTACAGCTACAGCAGCTAAAGCAAATGTGTGGCTGCCTCAATTTGTAACACATGCCCACATTTCTTCCACTCCCTCATGCTACTAATAACCTTTCCTCCTGTTTTTCAGTGGCCTCAAGCTCCAGTAGCAGATGCTAACGTGAGCATGCCTCCTCTAGTGGCACAGACTCATCCACACCCCTTTTCTTACCAACCCCCTCCCCTACCCATGGCCTGCAGCCCCACACTCTAACCCTAGCATGAGGCTGCCTCCGCTAATCACGCAGGACCCAATTCCCGCCATTCCCCCTCTCTTCCCCTCCTTTTCTTCCACTCCCAGAGCCGTCCCAAGCATGAGCATGCCTCCGCTAATTGCCTATGCCCCGACGCCTGCCATCCCCCCTTCTGCCTTTTTTTTCAGCATTTCCACCTTGAGCATTCCAAGGGTGAACATGCCTCTGCTAATGGCGCAGCCCCTGACGCCGCCATTCCCCTTATCTTCCCCTCCTTTTCTTCCACTCCCAGAGCGTCCCAAGCATGAGCATGCCTCCGCTAATTGCCTATGCCCAGACCCCTGCCATCCCCCCCTCTGCCTTTTTTTTCAGCATTTCCACCCTGAGCATTCCAAGGGTGAACATGCCTCTGCTAATGGCGCAGCCCCTGACGCCGCCATTCCCCCTATCTTTCCCCCTCTTTCTTACACTACCGGAGCCGTCCCAACCGTGAGCATGCCTCTGCAAGCGGTTTCAGCAGCTATCTTTTCTCCTCCTCGAATGCTCGCCCTTCTTTCTCTCTATCTTTCGCCACACCCCTACCCATCCCTCCGATCACTCTCACTCTAGCCAGCAACATCAGGAGACAGATTTTATCATAAGGCAGAGGACTTCAAGACCTATGTGTGGGCAGACTGATTCCATATCAAGAAGCTCACCAAACCCTCATCAGCCAACCCATTTAATGCCAGTCCATCCCTGTTCACTTGAACTCCTGACCCACCATAGCTAACCCCCTTTAACATCCCCTAATCCATCTATAACAGCCTATCCCCACTCCAGCCATCCCAGCAGCATCCCGCTCCTGCAGGAGCCTTTTCTGTATTTTCCCACTGCCGCAGCAGTGACTGTTCCTGCAGGAGCCTTTTCTATATTTCCCCACTGCCGCTGCAGTTTCCGCTCCTGCAAGAGCACTTCCATATCTCCCCACTGCCTCAGCAGTGCTCGCTCTTGCAGGAGCCTTTTCTGTTTTTTCCTACCGCAGCAGTGCCCACTTCTGCAGGAGCCTTTTCTGTATTTCTCTACTGCCGCAGCAGTAGCGGCTCCAGCAGGAGCCTTTTCTTTATTTCTCAACTGCCGCAGCAGTGTCCTTCCCACAGGAGCCTCTATATGTGTTTCTCTACTGCCGCAGCAGTGTCCGCTCCCGCAGGAGCCTCTATGTAAATTTCCCCACTGTCTTAGCAGTGTTTGCTCCTGCAGGAGCCTTATCTGCTTTTTTTCGTATTTTTTGCTCTACTGCCGCAGCAGTGACAGCTCCCGCAGGAGCATTTTCTATCTTTCTCTACTGTCACAATAGTAGTGTCTCCTGCTGGACCCTTTATCTCTCTCTTTCAGCAGTGAACGCTTCCACAGAAGCCAAATTTTGTTCCTAGATACCGTCACAACAAATGTATACCAAAGGATGTCCAGCACCCCTCTAATATTGAGCTTGTTTTTTTTTTTGGGGGGGGGGGGGGGTTGCAAATACGCGTATCTTGTTGTTGTCTTGTTCTAATTTTGGGGGAGTGCTTGCCTCCAGGCTAAACGCCAAGCTCGGACCCCTATCCCCGGACAAGAGGAGTACCCCGGGCTCGGGAGTAAGTATCGAGCTCGGAGCCCTCTCCCCGGACAGCACACCAAATATGCATAACCCTTTACTCTGTTTGTTATATGTAAGTGTGAACTCATGAAATGATGTGGAGGTTGTACAAGTAGTTTTGACAATTTCATTTCTGATCTGAGAAATGCACCAAAGTGACTGAGAAAAACTGTAATAATAAGAACCTTTAATAGCTAAGCACCAAATCAGCATATTACAGTTTTCTCAGTCACTTTAGTGCATTTCTAGAATCATCCTTAATATTTGTAAGAAGTATATGCATTACTCAAAACAATTTGTACAAACAGAACCACACAATGGGTTACCTGCAAATGCCTGTAACTTACTCAATCTTTAGTTCATCGCTCAAAAGTAACTATTTATGTCAATGAACATATCAGAATGAAAAGGCAAAACATTCTCAAGTAACCTCTGGAGCACTCGTCTGACGTGTTGAACGTGTTCCTGGAGAGATGAAGAAAAAATCAGTATGTCATCCAGGTAAACATATATAAACTGATCTACCATATCTCTCAACACGTCATTAACGAGTGCTTGGAAAACCCCGGGCGAGTTGGAGAGCCCGAACGGCAACAATTTTGTGAATACGGATGCTCCCTGCAACCTCTCGAAAGCTGAAGACATGAGTGGTAAAGGATAGGTGTTCTTTATCGTGATGTTGTTCAGCTCTCGGTAATCAATGCAAGGTCGCAGAAAACCATCATTCTTACCCACAAAAAAAGTATCCCGCCCCCGCTGGAGGTTTAGCCTCAAGTTTACTACCGGGCTGGCTCTTTTACCGGGCATGAGTAGATGTTGTGTTCAGAGCCTCCACAGTATAAACATAGTCCTTGGGATCTCCGCCGTTCCCTCTCCCTTCGGGACAGCCGAGCTCTGCCCACCTGCATGGGCTCGTGGTCGTCGATGGGACCGACCGCGTTCTCTCGACTCGAGTGCCCCCTAGCTGGAGAGATGGTATGACGCGTTGGACTAGGCTGGCGACCCAGGCGGTTAATCCGTGCATCAACTTGTAAGGCCAAGTCGATTAATCCGTTAAGTGTGGGGGGCAGCTTGAGGAGGTAGATCTCCTTTTGAACACGGTCGGATAACCCATGCAGGAATCGATCCCACTGCGCGGCCTCGCTCCACTGGCACGCGGCCGCCAGGGTACGGAATTCGATGGAATAATCCGTGACAGATGACGTGCCTTGACGAAGTTCTGAGAGCTGGTGAGCGGCCTCCCTGCCTGCCGCAGCTCGATCGAATACCCTCCTCATCTCCTCCGAGAGGGCGTGGAACGAGGCACAACACGGATGTTGATTTTCCCACACCGCCGTCCCCCATAGGGCGGCCTTGCCCGACAGTAACGTAAGCGTAAACGCCACTTTGGATTCCTCGGTGGCAAAGGTGCGGGGCTGCAAAGCGAAATGCATAGAACATTTATTCAAGAAGGTTCTGCAAAAGACTGGCTCACCGGAGTAGCTTTTAGGCGCCGGAAGTCGCGGCTCTGGCCGGCAGTGATCCTGGGGGGTTTCCCGGGGGACGGGCGGCGCAGGTGGTGCGATGGGCGCAGTGGAAGAGGTGAGCTGATGGATCTGCTGGGTGAGCTCGGACACCTGTGCCACCAGCGCTTGGACAGCGCGTCCGGTGTTCGAGATGCTCTCCTGCTGCTGATCCATACGTTTTACACTGTGGTGCATAAAGTCCGTGAGGGTGTTGGTGCTCGCTGCTTCCATGTTGGTGAGATCGTTCTGTGACGGTGGGGTGAAGGAAGGACTGGAAACAATAGCGATTTAGAAGATTTAATGAAAATAAATAAACAAACAGGAAAAAGACAATGATGCTGGGAAGACGACAATCCAAGATGGTGGTGAGGTGGTGAGGAATCCGGATGGTGACGGTGAGAAGGCAGCAGGAGAGGATGGCACAGGAACTGCGGGGAATAGAGCCGAAGGTAAGTATTTGTGGCTGAGTGGAAGTGTGTAGAGTGGATGAGGTTCCGGGAAAACACGAACATCCAAAACGCAGACAACACTGAAGCCAAACAAACAGGGTAAGCGACATTCAACAATGATCTCACAAACACAAGACGTGAGACAAGCCAATATATAGGGAATGAGTAATGAGTGACAGCTGCTGCTGATGACAATTAACGGAGACGCCCACAAACTAATCAGTGCAGACGCGAAACACACAGACTTCACCACAAAGTGCAAATACACAGAGATCACGGTTACCAACCGTGACACTTCTCATTCAAAGAGTTTTCTTTATTTTCATAACTATGAAAATTGTAGATTCACACTGAAGGCATCAAAACTATGAATTAACACATGTGGAATTATATATGGAATTATATACATAACAAAAAAGTGTGAAAAAACTGAAAATATGTCATATTTTAGGTTCTTCAAAGTAGCCACCTTTTGCTTTGAACACTCTTGGCATTCTCTTGATAAGCTTCAAGAGGTAGTCACCTGAAATGGTCTTCCAACAGTCTTGAAGGAGTTCCCCGAGAGATGCTTAGCACTTGTTGGCCCTTTTGCCTTCTGTCTGCGGTCCAGCTCACCCCTAAACCATCTCGATTGTGTTCAGGTCCGGTGACTGTGGAGGCCAGGTCATCTGGCGCAGCACCCCATCACTCTCCTTCTTGGTCAAATTGCCCTTGATGCCTTCAGTCTGACTCTACAATTTTCATAGTCATGAAAATAAAGAAAACTCTTTGAATGAGAAGGTGTGTCCAAACTTTTGGTCTGTACTGTATATAAATACAATTAAATTACAGGAAGCTGAGAAGCCTGTGCAGTGAATAGGAATGAATATTTTGTGCAATCAAATCCTTTTGAAAACATATTCCAGTTACATTCAAAGTTCCTGTTTTTGACACCACAATAACTCAGCACACTGAAAACACCATCAACCTCAGGTGTTATCGGAGCTCAAATCACTTCATCGCAAAAGCAAAGGTGTTCTGTGCTTCCATCAGTTTCCTGGGCCTTTGCATAAGCCTCTCAGATCATCTCTCAGTTCAAAGAGAAAAAACAAAACAAAAAAGAACACGGCTCAAGACAGCTTTTAGCCTCTCTGTTTCAACAGCTGTGTGCCTCTGCATCTGTTAGGATGCACATTTCGGGTTTTCTCGCCGCTTTTTGGTTTTCCTTTCTTTCCGTGCCAAGAGTCAAAATCCCTTTCATAAAAGCCGCAGGCGAGCAACTACCTCCGCTGGTGAGAGACACTTAGTAAAACAATACAAGACAACCTTTTATTATCGCGGTACCTCATTACATTTTAACGAGTATAATCCTAACATGCTACTTCTCATGAATAATTTAAGGAGGAGAGCTCACCCTGGAGTGACAGGAGAACAGGAGGTAAAGTTACAAAGAGCGAGTTTATGACTTCAGCTGCAGCACTTATAATTAAAATCGCTTCATGAAAAGTACCTTTTAATTGCACCATCATTGATCCACGGGAAAGGTGAAGCAAAAGCCTTTGATAACTAGTTAACATAACTGTTAACACAGTGACATGAACATGGGTATCGTCAGCCACGGCTCGTGCCCTTTATAGTGCTCTTTGAATCAGCAGTGAAATGGAAACCGCACTGATAACTCTCTCTTTTAGTCGTCTGTCATAAGAGACGGTTACAGAGTACAGAGGTGTCTGGGTTCACCTTGCACTCATTAAAATCCAATACAAAACAATTACTGTTTCACTGACTAGATTTAGCTGTAAAGGGATGAGATTATGAAGGTAAAGGTCTGGAGGGGAAAATGTTTGTTTATTGACTGCGTTGTCATCATCTTGGAAGGAATGTGATTTTGGAGTGATGGTGTGACACCTTTGCATCCCCGAATACAGAAGATGTTGTTTTCATAAATGACTTAAAGGTCTTATGGCTCTGAAACCAATGAGTCATCAGGTGAGCTGAGATATTGGGGTGAATGTGTTAAGTGAGGACACTAGGATAAAAGGAAACATTAGCACTGTGAATGTGAAAAGCCTCGGGCTGGATGCTATGTTTCGAAGAACTGTTTCACACAGCTGGTTTGGACACATTAACTAGCGTTCCAGTCACATATGAGAACACTTGCTTTCTTTCCAAAGCTGTTTTCATACAGCTGCATCTGAATTGGCAAATACAATTAAAAAAAAAAAGTGTTTAATGTTACATGAATGTCCTCAAATCTTTGGTCAGGGCTGCCCTAAGTGGGTCACAGAACAGTTGTAAACTCACAACTACAGGAAACAATGTATGTTTTTGAAGAAAAACTGTGTATGGTTTAAAAGACGGCCTAATTCATTGACTAAGTTAGCAAAACAGAAGGCATATTTGATTCTGAACCTCTTAGCACACAAGTCAAATGTCTATGAAAAGGTAAAGACAACAAGAAAAAAACGTGGAATCATGCCTACTTTCAAACAGAGCCAATTTGTAAAAGTGAAGCATGTTAGTTATTTGGAACAAATCCATCCTCTCACACCCTCATTAACCTCTCACTGAGGAAAACAGACCAAAGCAATTTCCTTCTGGATTCATCATTATTCATGCATTCCTAATTCAGTTTAGCTCTTTTATTATGCGATTATTTAATAATATAATAAAGGGTCAGGATTGATGGATAAATTATTCTTTTAATTTAAGCATTATTGCAATTTGTAACTTCACACCATAAAGTCGTATAATGACAAATTAATACTGAAACTCAAAGTACACTACCATTGAAAAAAATTCTGTAACTGTAACTTTTAATTAAAGTAACTATGAAATAAAACAAATGAAAAATGGAAATCATCCTGGGAGGAAATGGTGTTATTTGATTATGATTCAAATTATTATAGTTTTTATTAATATTTTGAATTTGTTTTCATTTGAATATTTTCTGTTTTCATTTTAATTAATATTGTGGTCATGTTGTGCGGTTTTGTCATTTTTATTTGAGCTTTTTTCATCCCGTTATTGAAATGGAAATGTTTTTGAGAAAAGTATTTGCAGTAATAATTCAATTAGTTTCAGTTAAACATTTATTTTATTTGAAGTAACAAAATGGCTTTCATGGTTAAGTTTAGTTTTAGTTAACTATAACCACCTGTGTATGTTGGAAACTTCATCACTATCTGCTCCATTTCACTCATTAAAAGATATATATAAATAAAAACTTTATATAAATTATAAAGCCTTTCCCCGATCATGAGAAACATAAATTCATACAACTTAAAAAGTTTCCACCCCTTTGGCACTCGACTTATAAGGCACCATAATGCAGCTTTGCAATATGACAAAGTGTTTTCATGCCAATATATTAAATTACCTTAAATGTGTTATTATAAGACACTTTGGGAAGGGATACAATAAGGCAACGTCCACAGAGAACCACTCATCACCATCTAACACACGACTATCTTTGGCCTGATAAAACATTTGAGCGACTCATTGGAGCATGACTTTCCCTCGAGGCACCAAGAGTCCCCAGTGTGGAATGAGATCATTAAAATAATCAAATTAAGGCCACATCGAAAAAAAATCACCAATGCCTAAAGTTGTTTAAGAGTATTATAAATAATGGCACTAATGTCGCAGAGAAGGAGAGCCATTTAGAGAGCTTAAACAGACCTTGAGCACTCCACACTTCACAATAATAGACACGATTCAATCGCTCCCATACTAACGTAAGCCTATCGTCATGAAAGATTTCGGTACTTTGCAAAGACAAATGTATGAAGTCACATTACGAAGGTCAGTTTGATGCTGATTGCAAGGTGCAAAACAATAAAAGCATGCCTTTCTGGCTGACTAAATAAATATCAAGCAAACTATAAAGGCAAAGTTTTGTTCACGCAAAATAAACATCTTAACTTTAATTACAAATCGTTTAATTTCCCTTTCCTTCGGCACGTATAAAAAATATCTCCTTTGAGGCAGTCTGTTATGAAAATGCCTTTTAATTTAAAGGAGAATTAAAACAGCAGTAATTACTTTATCCTCTCATCTGATGATCTTTATTGTTGGCTAAAAAAAAACAATATTTCATTTCCCAAGGGAGTCTGAAAATAAGACTGTATTTCCCCTGCTTCCTCATCAACGTTGCGCCAGCTTCAGGAAGACGAGCAGAAATTGTTCTCATTTGAACCAATAATCTCCTTGTCAATGCCACATATCAAAAAGCTTCCAAATTAATTACGGCAAATGCACTTTTTTTTTTTTTTGCATTGGATCTGTGAAACTGCAAGCGTGCCATCAGTTAGGAACGGCTCTGCAGTGATTACAGTTGATTTTATTTTCTTTAATGAATCTAATGTTGCCTTTTTTCTTCCCTCCTTTTGGTTAATTGGATTATAATGTCTGTCTGCTTTAATGTTTGGGAAGAATGAAAAGCGAAAAGAAGTCTTTGCGCTCATATCTATAATGAAAGTTTTCTCTTGGTCCCCGATGATTAAACCAACTTCTTTACTTGTTCAAAATCTCACTCTTGACACAGAATGATAGGAAATGAAAGGGTGACAAGTGATAACTGAAGCATGCATTCTTTTGTTCTGCTTTGATAGTGAAAAGTCTGCAGAAATAATGAGGACAGGGGGTGGGGGAACAAAAAAAATAAAGACGTAAAAAAATAAATAAAGACTCAGTTCGCAATGACTCATTTTGAGATGTTGTCCAAAATGATCGGTCTGCCCTAAATATAGAGGGATGTGAGAACAAGGCAATAGTATGGAAGACACTGTGGCAGAAATGGCGAAAACATGCTACATTCTCCACACTTCTACACCAGCCAGTCAGTGTCATCGCTGTACAGTTTAGGTGGACAGCAGAACATCTGTGCACTGAAGATTTGATAACGTTGTTTTTATTAACTTAATACTAAACAGTGCTAAAGACATTCAAGTAACGGCCATAGGAAAGTATGATGTATACTGTGATGTATAGCACAACAATCATCTGGGCGAACTGAGTTTAGCTCATTGTCGTTTACCAATCATGATCACTTCTCTCTTCATCTTTTGCTCTTCCCTGATCTGTCAATATGCATATTGCATATTTACTGTGTTTCAGTTAAAACAGAAAATGTTTGAATATAGTTACAGTGGCAAGTGAAAGTTTGGGAACCCGTTGCGGAATCTGTGAAAATGTTAATAATTTTAACAAAATAAGAGAGATCATACAAAATGCATGTTATTTTTAATAAGTACTGTCCTAAGCAAGATATTTTACATAAAAGATGTTTGCATATATTCCACAAGACCAAAATAACCCCCTTCAAAAGTATGGGAACCCTTGGTTCTTAATACTGTGTGTGGTTACCTGGATGAACCATGACTGTTTTTTTGCTTTGTGATGGTTGTTCATGAGTTCCTTGTTTGTTCTGAACAGGTAAACTGAGCACTGTTCTTCAGAAAATCCTCCATGTCCTGCAGAGTCTTCAGTTTTAGAGCATCTACTGCATATTTGAACCCTTTCCAGGAGTGATTGTATGATTTTGAGATCCATCTTTTCACACGGAGGACAACCAAGGGACTCAAACACAACTATTATTCTGATGCTCCAGAAGGAAATATGATGCATTAAGAGGTGGGGGTGAAAACTTTTGAACAGGATGAAGATGTAAACATTTTTCTTATTTTGTTGAAATATCTTTTTTTTTTTCTTTTAGTACTGCCCTTCGGAAGCAACAAAATATACTTGCATGTTTACCGGATGACAAATTAAGTAAAAATTTAAGTAATAAATGTATTTTATTTTGCTGTGATAATGTTATCGAAATTTATTTTCGCATGATAATCAAATAAATCTTTAACTTTATAATTCGGTCATTTGGTTAAACACATTATTTTGATAATCCAGTTTAGACATTCAACTAACTACAGTACATGTAAACTACCAGTCATTTATTTGCAACTACTTGTCAATTAACTCTATTAGTAAACTGTTAGGTTAGGGTTAGCGTTAGTAGACATGCACTGGCAAAGTTACTTATAGTCATTAGATTACTTGTAGGGGTCCATCAAATAAAATGTAAGCAGATATTAAGCAGATAGTCTACTAGTACTCTATGTACTGCTGGTTGAAATGTAGCTACAAAGTTAGTAGAATGTCTAAATGGACTCAAAATTAAGTGTTATCATACAGTTTTTATTTGTTTGTTTGTTTGTTTTCTCTCTTGTAGGGATGTTGAGGAAAAGCTTACAAAAAAAAACTTTTTTGTAGATGTCATGATTATAGAGTGCAACATTGAATTACAGAAGCAAAAACTCAGTTAATTTTCACCACAGGAAAATAGATTTTTAACAATATTAGACATACCTTTAAATATAGTCCTGTTGTGAGCTCAGAGACTGTTAATCGATTATGCTTTTTTAAGCAATCTGTCAGCTCTAATTCATCAAAAAGTTATTTTAATAGCCAGATTCGAAAACTATATTACCCATGATGCTGTCCAGAAAATTCCACCAATTAGAGAGCAAAGCATGCCAAACAAGCTCTTTAGCCCCGCCCATTCTCAAGAAGCAAAATAAACAAGCTGGTCTCCCTACACTCTCAAAATATTTACAAATTTGTGTGCATAACATGCAATAAAATTATAATGTACTGTTTCTCTAGATACAATTCACAACTTTAAATTAATAGTTTTATATTTCTCCATCATTTTTAATTTGATTATGTCTCAGTGCTTCATATGGGACTGTAGTTCTTTTCCTCATCAAAGCAGATAGGTACACAGTCTTGTACCTTAGTCTTTTGTGTAATTTTCCTATATGTTTTTGCTTTAAATGAAAAGGTGTAATGTTGTGGTTCTCTTCATAGCTAGTTGGTTTGGTTCTGAGCCCAAGGTGCTTTCAAAAAAAATCCTATTTGAAATATAAATGGGGGGAAATAAACACACTGAACCAGAGCTGAAAAATACGCACTTATGCATTCTATATTCTAGCATATTAATTTATTTCAAAATAAACAAATAGATGACTATAAGTAACTATTGGATACATTTTCATATAATCAGAAAAAAAAAAAAAAGAGCCCTCATGGAGTCCACTGCATCTTCTATGACAAAAACAGGTAGTATACAAACAAAACTTGCCTCAACTCGACTTGAATGCAGACTTCATGCCGATAGTGAAGTCCAACTGTTGGCACTACTTAGCGGTCATCATTTTCGAAGTGATTCCTCTTTGTCAACATCCTTAAGTGAGGAAGTGTGTTCATCTAGTTATTCAAAAGTACTTCACGTCAGATGTGCTGGAAGTGTCTACCTGATGAAAGCAAAGAAAAGAAAGGAGATACACACAGTCTAAAACATGTTTCCTGTCTGAGACAACGCGAAGACAAGAAAGAGAGGAAGTTTGCATTTAGTCTAACTAGACAATGGCAGTGAGAGACAAACCTCTTCCATTTTTCACTGTCAAAAAGACCTGATTCCTGCCGCATAGACAAAAGCGAAAACAGCGCTGTAAGGATCTAACAGTGTATTGTGTTAAACCGAGAGAATCAGAGAAGTGAGACTGTGTGTGTGTGAATGTATGAAGCTGGTTTGAAACACCAGGAGGTATTTCATAATGAGCAGGGCTGAGGAAACCGCTGCGTCCTGTGAAGGAATTAGGTGTGCGAGGCATCGGAGCGGCGCAGCACTGTCATTAGCGCACTTCCAAAATCACCATTTTTGCTGTATTAGTACCCTTTAGTTACACACGCATATTTTCTTTTTCTTCCGACAATACGAACACAAGAGCAAGGATAGAACGACTTGTCAGTTCCATGGCAATTTCAGAACCATTTCAAGAGAAATTATGCTAATAGGGTGTAGCCGCTAGCAAACGTATAACTATTCCATCCAAACCCGGTATGAAATAAATGACTTCCTTACAAAGGGCCTACTGAAGAACGAAACACAAGGGTCTGAAAATCAAGGCAGAATCAGCCTGGTTTGAATTAACGAAGGCCATTTGTGTTTCATCTTGCAGTCCCCTGCTGCTTCCCACCAGGCAAATTTGATAATTTGGTTGGAAATAACATTAGTGTTTATTTATTATTTCCTTGCTGACCACTTGTTAACATAGCTGTGTACTGCTGCCACTGACTGCATGCTCACACACATAAAACACCTGTTTATAAATTGTGCTTTTAGCTCCTGTGTCTTTAAAGGTGCACAGATGTACATCCGTGTGCACACATACACATGCACCGCTGAGACGACTGTGGGAAAAGGGTGGGAGTCCTTGTGCTCCACTAAGTGGAAAACTCGATCTTCTTACCTCAGCAGCTTCATACAGGGGAGAGCAGAGGACATATGTGCCAGAGAGAGGTCTTATGTTGTTGATTAGCAGTTTGCATGGGAAAAAACTAGCAGACTTCTCTTAATAAAACATCAAGCTCTCACAGAAACTGGTGCACGGCCAGCATTCACTGGGAATGTTTATATGGTCAGTGAATCCACTATGAATCACACTTTTGTCCAGCTGTATGTCATTACAAAAACTTTGGATACCCAATAGGTATTGGGTCGGGTTAAGGAATATGTAATATGGTCATGCAGAATAGGACATTAATATGTGCGTTATAAGTACTAATAAACAACCACTATGCTAGTAATATGCATGTTGATAAGCAACTAAAAATAAAATGTTTCCTCTATGGAATTACTCAAAACGAGGAGTCTTTTTAAATTCAGTGAAAGTGAATGGGAACTAAGGCTGTCAATCTCCAAAAGTGGCTAAAAAACACCATTAATATAGTCAACTGGTGACTTTATTCCAATTTCCTGTGAGGACATGGACAAAATTTAAACTGTTTTTCGCTAAAAGCTAAAGTAAAGAGAAAGAATGGGAGAAAGTGCAAGGTGCAATACGGAGGAATTCTCAATAAAAGAGCCAATCGCCAGTAGGTACAGTCATCATGTCACTGCAGCCATTTATATGAAATAAAATGTAAGTAAATACAGCACTGCATGTACAAAAGGAATCTTATAGAAAACATTCAGATTCAAGTTTTTACAAGTTTTTGTTTATTTTTAACATGTTGATCAGCTTATTTTCAGGTCCAACCCTTTCCACTCAAATTTCATTCAGATCTAGCTCAACCAGACTGATTGAAGTGTAATCATGTAAATAATGATAGAGTAACAGTCATGGTGATTTTTGACTTGGCTGTGTTCCATCGACACCATTACCACTTTCTCTAAAAGTCAAGACAGGTCATCATAGACATCACCCTCTTCTGTCCTCACAATTTGACCTTTCTACGGCTCTTTAAGTAATTTTTCCTCTTTGTTCCTTTCCATCCAATTTAAGTTTAGGAGTCCGTGAATCCCTCATAATGATGTTAACTGGCAGTCTTCCTCATGCACATCCACTTTTTCTCCGTCTCAGCGTTGTGTGTGTGACTCATTCAGGGAGTCTGGATGCAGGTATGAAAATGTTTATGCAGCACAATAACTTTCCCTTAATTGCATTGAGTGTTCTCCAACACCTGAGATCCATAAACCTCCTTCGTCATCACTTATTACCCATCACTCTTGCCGTCCTTAAAGATTTTTTTTCACGATGTTAAAATACCTTCTCCTCTATCCCAGTTTAATATGCAGAAAGGACTATAAATGAGCCATTCATAAGGCCTATTCGGATGGGACGAGTTTTCTAAACTACACTTATACGTCTTATTAAAGTACATCTGTGATTTTGTGTACCAGTTCACATGGGACTAACATCTCTGTGTTTATTATTACACAGATGGGAGTGTGTGTTTTCTAGATGTGGCCATTACAGAAAGTTGTGCTGTGGTTGGATGTATCACATATGACATTTGTGTCTTTTAATGAATTATTTTTTTTAGTTAATATCAATTCTAATTAAACTTCACATAAATTCATAAAAGTGTGTTTATGATAAACCTTTGTAAATGTTTTATACCTGATGCTGATATTAAAATAGCCAGTCAGAAGTTTTTGTGATTTGGCTTTTGTCAGAAAAAGTAATATGAATTTCAATATTTCAATATGGACTTTTAAAACACATGATGAGAACTGATGGGATAGTAAAATATCAGCAATCACAGACAACATTCACATTTAGAGGGGATCAGATTTCTCAGAGGACCAATGAGTTTGCCGAAAAACAGTAATTTGCTCTTGAATTTTTGTGTGAGAAGAACACAGAGTTGGCAGATTTGGACGAGATTCAAACTACAAAGTATGTCTGTGTAACACAAATTTCTATAATGACTTCTAGGAAAACTAGGCCCTTCCAAATATTACTATAGACTGATTTCCAGAAAACTGTAAACACTGTGGTGTGTTCAAAAAAATCCTCTGTTAGTTTAAGTGGCCTTACAAGTCAACTTCTATAAAACAGGTGAAAGAAACACTGACATCATGCAGTGTTCCTGTAGCTCAAACTGCAAATGTGGTGCTAGCAATGCAAAGGTAATGGGTTCATTTCCCAGGGATTGGATAAAGTGTAATTTTTTGTAACACTTTACTTTACTTTTCTAGGCCTTTATGTAAAATGCATTATACAATTAGTTCTAATGCATTAATTATGCCTTGTAATGCACTTTATAATGCATTGTACAATCTCATTAATAATTATGATCACGGTTAGGTTTAGTTCACCCAAAAATGAAAATTCATCCATGTTTTACCCACCCTCGAAGCATCCTAGGTGTATGTGACTTTGTTCTTTCAAACAAAACCTATTGGCATTATATCAAAAGCTGTCCTTTCTCTTACGAGCCTTTCAATGGGGGTAAGCGGGTGTTTTTTGTCAACAGTTCAGAAGACGTAAAATAAAGTGTGCACATCTGTAATAAAACTTCCCTCACACGTCTCCGGGGGGTGAATGAAGGCCCACTGTAGTGAATCCATGTGTTTTTGTAAAATAAATAACCAGAATTCAAACTTAATAACACATTTTTCTCACATCTGCTGACTGTTGGGAACCGGAAGATGTGCAGGCGGATGTTGTAGTACGTCAGCGAAAAATGATTTGCATAACACAAATATAAGTGTAAATTAGTATCTATCTAGATATCTAGGTACCAGACACCAGAATCTACAGTCATGGCCAAAAGTTTTGGCAGTGACATAAATTTTGTGTTTTGCTAAATTTGCTGTTTTGGTGTTCATTCACATTTTTTTCCAGATTATTGTGTAGAGTGATCAGATGCATTTTAAATAATTGCTAAAAGCTTAATTGGCCAAAATATGAACTTTTCACAGACAATAAATAAATAAATAAATAAATTCAGAGTTTTTTGATCCTGACACAATATGACCAGCGGACATTAATTGACTATTCATATCAGCAGCACATGTGAAAGTGCGAATGAGTACTAGTCAGGTAAAATCACTATCATATTAATTAGATTGTAAGAGCAGACTGATTGCTATAAAAGGAGGGAAGAATTGCTTCCAATCATTGTGTTCTTGTTAGTAATGGTTATTTCCAAAGAAGCATGTGCAGCCTTCAACACTTGTCATCAAAATGGTCTCACGTGCAAGGAAATTGCTACAAAGAATATTGCACCTGAAAGAACCATTTACTGGATCATCAAAAAGTTCAAGGAGAGAGGTTCGACTGCAGTGAAGAAGTCTTCAGGACGTCCCAGAGAGTCCAGCAAGCAACAGGACCATCTCCTCTTGTGGAGTCAGCTATAGAATCATGTCACCAGCAGTGAAGAGCTTGCTCAGGAATGGCAGCAGGTTGGTGTGAGAGCATCTGCACGCACAGTGAGGCCAAGACCTTTGGACAATGGCCTGGTGTCAATAAAGGCAGCAAAGAAGCCTCTCCTCTCCAAGAAAAACATCATGGACAGACTAAAATTCTGCAGGAAGTACAAGGATTAGACAGCAGAAGACTGGTGCAAAATTATTTTATCTGATGAAGCTCCCTTCCGACTGTTTGGGACTACTGGAAAACCAATTGTTTGGAGAAAAAAAGGTAAATGCTACCATGAGTCCTGTGTTGTGCCAACAGTGAAGCATCCTGAGACCATCAATGTGTGGGGTTGCTTTTCAACCCAGGGAGTGGGCTCTCTCATAATTCTTCCCAAAAACACTGCCATGAATAAAGAATGGTCTCAAAACTTCCTTCAAGAGCGACTTCTTCCAAAGATCCATGAGTAATTTGTTGATGATCCGTGCATTTTCTAGCATGATGGAGCACCATGTCACACAGCAAAGGTGATAAAGAAGTGGTTCAAAGATCATTACATTGAAATTTTGGATCCGTTGCCAGGCAACTCCCTGGATCTCAATCCCATAGAGAACCTGTGGTCAGTCCTCAAAAGGCGAGTGGACAAGCAGAAGCCCACAAACTGTGATCAATTCTGAGAACTAATAAGGCAAGAATGGATCGCCATCAGTCAGGATTTTGCCCAGAAGCTAATATCCAGCATGCCAGTGCCAATTGCAGAGGTTATGAAGAACAAGGGTCAACACTGTAAATATTGACTCATATTTATTTATTTTTTTGCCAATAAAAGCCTTTAAAACTTATGATATGCTTATCACTGTTTTTCAGTATACCACAGAAACGTGGAAAAAATAATTGACAAATACTGAAGCAGCAAAACACAAAATTTATGTCACTGACCAAACTTTTGCCCATTACTGTACATTTCATACGTTTCCCAACCCTGTTCCTGCAGGCACACCAACTACCATTTTCAAACTTTTCCAAATCAAAAGAAAGGGAAGGATGTGAGGCCAAGTAGATGACCCATACTCAGAATTTGTACTCTGCATCTAACTCATCAAAATGCACACACACAGCAGTGAACAAATACACACACACCTGGCACCTGGGGAGCAGTTGGGGGTTCGGTTCATTACTCAAGGGTCTCACCTCAGTCGTGGTATTGAGGGTGGAAGAGAGCGTTGGTCATTCACTCCCCCCACCTACAATCCCTGCCGGTACTCAATACAATTCTGACTCTCTAACCATTAAGGCCACAACTCAAACACACCTTAATCTTTTCATCAGCTCTTGAGTAGAGACTCTAATACCTGAAATAGATGGGTCAGGTAAGAGAGACATCCAAAATGTGTACTTTTGGTGTGCCTCAAGGAACAGGGTTGAGAAACATTGGTCTATCCTATTAGTTAAAGATCTGGGCTGGCTACTGAAAGGTTACAGGTTCAAGTCTTTTAAAGATGATCACTCAACAATGTGAAAGTGCCAAGGCAATTAACCCCAGGATGCCCTTGTAATAAGTCTACTGTAACACATTTGGGATACAAGTGTCAAGTAAATGTAGATTATCAACCACACAAGAGGATTGATTTTGGGCTTCACAACAATGTTTAGTCAGTCATCAGCCTTCAACTTCTTATGTCAAGTTCATGACCATGACTAATTAACATTTTCTAGAACTTATTAAAGACTCTTCAAATAAATGTTGCCTTGGAAACAATGACATCACGGGCCTGTCATGCCTTTATACTAGATGAGACTATGTGATTATGAGTGTCAGGCTCCTCTATACAATGGGTGGATCAGTTCCATACTCCGACAATCAGAATTATTACAGCAGAATGACAAGCCACAGTACTGCCATTCAGCACTGTCGAAAGTAGTTATTGTGCCTTGAACCCCTTGTGAGCAAGTTTATATATAGTAAAGCACATATGCGACATGTTACAGAAGGGGAACGGTAATTATTGAACAATGAAGTGAGTGACTGTCTCGTTCACTGGTCAGATGACAAGCACTGCTTAGCAATACAGACCGAGGTCTGTACGGATGCTTGAGGAGTGATGGGGATGGGGATGGGTGTCACATAGAGCAGATGAGACTCATGGGAGCTGACACACTTTCAGAAAAAAAATATTGCAAGAATTGTACCTTTAGGGGTACAACAGCTTGTCACTGGGGAAGTACCCTCAAAAGTACACCTTTGTACCTTATTTATCCCTAAAGGGTTCAAAATAGTAAGATAAGTTTACATATTATTACTCTAAGGTACTAATATGCACCCTTTAAGGGTAAAGGGTACAAAAGGGGCCCTTTGAAAGTCCTGCCACAGTGACAAGCTGTTGTACACTTAAAGGTAAAATGTTTGCACATTTTAGTGGTCATCAGCTCACTAAACGGCTAATCAATTTAGACAGCCCTGAATTAGTACTTCAATATATATATATATATATATATATATATATATATATATATATATATATATATATATATATATATATATATATATATATATATATATATATATATATATATATACATATATATACACATATATATATATATATATATATATATATATATATACACATATATATATATATATATATATATATATATATATACACATATATATATATATATATATATATATATATATATATATACACATATATATATATATATATATATATATATATATATACACATATATATATATATATATATATGTTAGCACAAACACATCTTCTTTCCTGTAAATTAAGGCCACATACATACGAAGCCAGAGCTTTAGACACCTTCAAACTACCATTGGTCCAGGGTGAACATGTAATAGGTGTACTTTGGGGCTCTACATTTTTTGAAAAGGAAATCTTCTTCTGAATGATAAATGGCTGGTATGAAAATGGTAATCAATTTTGACAAAATTTGTCAAAATAAAATACTAAAACTACAATCAATCATGTTAAATATGAAATTATCATGAAAAAAAATTTTAAAAACTCTAATATTGGCCTGATATGGCTCATATTGGATTGATATATAATGTGCACTTCTAAATTAAAGATATTTTTGTATACACTGTAAAATAAAAAAGGTTTTAAATTTAATACTGTAAAAACACAGATTTATTTTGTATTTTTTTGGTGAGTAAATTCTATGAATTACCATATAAGTGAAAAAAGTATAAGGATATTCCTTGCATGACAGATCACATAGGATAATTTAAAAAAAATATATAAATACAATGTTTCTTTTAAGTAATGTACATTGTAGTCTTTATGGTTTATTTTGAAAGTGACGTGACATTCAGCCAAGTATGGTGACCCATACTCAGAATTCGTGCTCTGCATTTAACCCATCTGAAGTGCACACACACAGAGCAGTGAACACACACACACACTGTGAACACACACCCAGAGCAGTGGGCAGCCATTTATGCTGCGGCGCCCAGGGAGCAGTTGGGGGTTCGATGCCTTGCTCAAGGACACCTAAGTCGTGGAATTGAGGGTGGAGAGAGAACTGTATGCACTCCCCCCACCCACAATATATATATATATATATATATATATATATATATGATATTAGGATATTTTACAGCACTTATAATGGTAGGGTCAAATGAGGATCAAATAAAAAAAGTAGAAATTAGCTACAAAAAACATAACTATCAGACACAATTCATTCATTGCAGTTATTTTTTTTTTAGCGTGTGTGTGTTTCCGGATGCATGCGAGGAATCCATGGCTCATTATCACCTACTGATTGTAGTGCGTGTGTGTGTGCTGGGAAGGTAATTTGAGAGTGCATTGAGTGTTTGAGTATTGCGTCTGTGTGATTTGTTTCTCTAAACTGAGTTTACTGCTTTCTAATCGATACCATTGTGCTAGAGCTCTCTGCATAACAATACAGTCCCCTTCCCTAATCACGAAACACTTATATATCTCCTCCCTCTAGTGTAAAAATATGAGCATTCATCACGCTCAAGATGTTTGCCATTTCGCCATGCGCTCGCAGTTCCTGCAAATTTCGCGTTCAACCTCCACAACCGCGCGCGGGGCCCCAATCACCAGCCCCGCACTTCTATTCAAACCACACCTGCATAATTGCCACATCTGACCTTTTCCAACCTGTCTCAGGCAAGCGCGAATGCACAATTGAGCCACGGCATAAATAGCAGCTCATTTCATGCTGCTGAGGCATAAAACAAAGCTTGATTTTCATACCCACTTCATCTCACCGACTCAGAACTGAGCCACCAGGGCCCGTTTCCTATAATGATACCGACTGAAAACAACATTGCTGCCAGCAAAGAGTCACGGGATGTTAAAAGACAGTGTAAATATGACCTTGTTGTCGTTACGTTGTCATACTGCTTGGATTGTGGAATCAATTCAATGGCATAATTCGATTCTCGCCAACCCTTGTGAATTGGTAATGGCTCTCTGGATGACTAACTTCGATTACTGACAGCCGTTCTCTAAGTAGGGCAGGAAAAAAAAGTTTTGATATTAAAAGCGGCTCATAGGCTTAATCCATAATTATCCTTAAAGCTCTCCTCTGTCTAGGAGCTGTTGTGCCCCTGTATTGATTTGCTGGAGATTTCTTCAGCGTGTGAGCGAGCATTAGAGCACAGATTTGCAAGCAATGCACACATGCATAACAACATGCAAAGCACGCGAGTCGCATCTTCTTTACCAGCTCACCGCATACATAGTGGAAAAACGGCATCTCGATGCATTCAATAAACATGACCCTGGTGTGTTGCGGATTATGCTTTTGTGTTCTTGAGGCACGATTACAGAAGCTTTTGCTTTTGATCTCATTACAACAGATTTACAGGATGTTTTATAAGCTTAATAATTCATCGGATCAGATTTGATCATTCTGAGAAAGATCATTCCTTTGAGAAAGGCTTTCCACATTTGTGAATGCTTGATATAAATCTGCTTGGCGTCTGCTGTGACAGGAAAGCCAGAAACAAAGGACAGAGACGGCGCTGGCCTAACACAAGAGGATCGCTTTTAACGCACCACAGACAACTGCGATAAAATTACATGGAAAGAGGGTCTTTTCATGTGAAGTAGAAAATGCGACGAAACGAATCTTACACAATCACTGAACACAGGAAACCAGAGTAAGATTATTGTTGAAACTCGGTAGTGAAGTAGAAGAATGTGGGTGGACGGGGGTGGGTGTTAATAGTGAATTAATGAAAGAAGAGCACACTGGATGAAGGGATGAATGTGGAGCTATGAAGGAAAGATGCAGGATTAGCCAAGAGTGGGGGTGTTTTATGTGGGAGGGATTTTCTTGTTAGAAAAGTAATGGGATAGGGATCCCCCTGGAAACTGAATCCCACACACAGATAGCCACACACAATGCATTAGACATGCAGTTCTGCTGTGGACAAGCAGGAGCGCTAGACCTATTGTTCTTATATTCAGGTTGAAGGCTTTGTTGAAGAAGTGTTAAACTAACCCATCTTACGCTACAGACATGAATGGTACCTGACATGAATGAGGAAGTATGCTATTACTTTTCTAACAGATCAGATTTAAATTTTCATCAGCTGAAACATGAAATAACCGAGTTATTATTTTAGAGACTTACAGGTGGGCTCTTTAGATTGGGCCACTGACCAACTGACAAGAGGAACACCCTAAAAACTTCCCGGAACACCCAGCATCTGAAACTGTTACTGTAACTGTTCTATGTAACAGCTGCATAGAGAACCCTAGCATCTAACCAGACCAGCTAGCAACTGTACAGAACACACTAACAACTGCCCAGAACACCCTAACAACTGTACAGTACACCCTAACTACTGCCCAAAACTCCCTAACAACTTTCCAGAACTCCCTAACAACTGCTCAAAACACCCTAACAACTGCCCAGAACACCCTAACAACTGTAAAGAACACCCTAACAACTGCTCAAAACACCCTAACAACTGCACAGAACACACCAACAACTATACAGTAGACCTTAACAACTTCCCAGAACACACCAACAAGTGTACAGAACACCCTAACAACTGCCCAGAACACACCAACAACTGCAAAGAACACACCAACAACTGTACAGAACACCCTAACAACTGCCCAAAACACACCAACAACTGTACAGAACACCATGACAACTGCTCAAAACACCCTAACAACTGCCCAGAACACCCTAACAACTGTACAGAACACCATAACAAGACCAGACCACAATAACAACTGCCCAGAACACACCAACAACTGTACAGAAAACCCTAACAACTGCGTAGATCACCCTAACAACTGTACAGAACACATTAACAAATGCCCAGAACACACCAACAACTGTACAGAACACCCTAACAACTGCTCAATACACCCTAACAACTGTACAGAACACCATAACAACTGCCCAGACCACAATAACAACTGCCCAGAACACACCAACAACTGTACAGAAAACCCTAACAACTGCGTAGATCACCCTAACAACTGTACAGAACACCCTAACAACTGCTCAAAACACCCTAAAAACTTCCCAGAACACACCAACAACTGCAAAGAAGACCTTAACAACTGTACAGAAAACCCTAACAACTGCCCAGAACACACCAACAACTGTACAGAACACCCTAACAACTGCTCAAAACAACCTAACAACTGCCCAGAACAGCCTAACAACTGTACAGAACAACCTAACAACTGCTCAAATCACCCTAAAAACTGTACAGAACACCTTAACAACTGCCCAGAACACCCTAACAACTGTACAGAACACCCTAACAACTGCCCAGAACACCCTAACAACTGCACAGAACACCCTAACAACTGCCCAGAACACCTTAACAACTGCCCAGAACACCCTAACAACTGTACAGAACACCCTAACAACTGCCCAGAACACCCTGACAACTGTACAGAACACCCTAACAACTGCCCAGAACACATCAACAAATGCTCAAAACACACTAACAACTGAACAAAACACACCAACAATTGCTCAAAACACCGTAACAACTGCCCAGAACACACCAATAATTGTACAGAAGACCCTTACAACTGCCAAGAACACCCAATGTTGGCTCGAAAGGCTATAATGGTCAAATGGGTTGGTAGTGATGCCCCCCGCTACTCAGATGTGGAAATCTATGATATCTGAAGTTGTAACTCTAGAAAGATTGAGGTATTGTCGCAATGGTAAATCGCTCCTGTTTAAAAAATGGGAGAATATTTTTAAGGGTCTAAAGATTAAATGGTCATAAACAAAAACTGGATAAAATTTAGGTACAATCATATGATGAAATGCTGTATGTAAATTGTCCACATGTTCATGAATATGTTAATTATTTCCTGTGCTGTGTTTTTGTTTTAATATGTTTTTTTTCTTCTAATAATTAAAATGTTTAATAAAAAGAATATATATATATATATATATATATATATATATATATATATATATATATATATATATATATATAAAAAGCTTTTGTAACTTTAATAAAGAACAATCTTTCATTTATAGTCAAATATGCAATGCTGTTTTACATTTCATTACTTTATTAAATTTCTGTACCTAAAAACTAATACTAGACCTCTTTACTCTATTGTATTTATTTTAGCTGTTGCTCATAGTTAGATATTTTTTTAATTATTGTTTCTCCATAAACATAGCACATACCGAACTGTACCGAAATGTGACTCTTGAACCGTGAAACAAACCGAACTGTGAAAATGTGAACTGTGCCACCCCAATAATAAAAATAATAATATATATATATATATATATATATATATATATATATATATACAGTGGCACAAAAAGTGGGTATGCACCATATGCGGCCCATACATGATGATGTCCGGCACAATTATTTATTTAGAAGTGGGTGTGGGGGGGAGGGGCGCCAAAATGTTTTGCTGCATACCCCTCTAACACTGGATAGTTGCGCCCCTGCCCAGAACACACCAACAACTGTACAGAACACCCTAACAACTGCTCAAAACACCCTAACAACTGCCCAGAAAACCCTAACAACTGTACAGAACAACCTAACAACTGCTCAAAACACCCTAACAACTGCCAAGCACTCACAAACAACTGTACAGAACACCTTAACAACTGCCCAGAACACTCTAACAACTGCCAAGAACACCCTAACAACTGCCCAGAACACCCTAATAACTGTACAGAACAACCTAACAACTGCTCAAAACACCCTAACAACTGCCCAGAACTCCCTAACAACTGCTCAAAACACCCTAACAACTGCCCAGAACACACCAACAACTGTACAGAACACCCTAACAACTGCAAAGAACACACCAACAACTGTACAGAACACCCTAACAACTGCCCAAAACACACCAACAACTGTACAGAACACCCTAACAACTGTACAGAACACCTTAACAAATACACAGAACACCCTAACAACTGTACAGAACACCCTAACAACTGAACAGAACACACCAACAATTGCTCAAAACACCCTAACAATTGCCCAGAACTCCCTAACAAATGCTCAAAACAAGTCAAGTCAAGTCACCTTTATTTATATAGCGCTTTAAACAAAATACATTGCGTCAAAGCAACTGAACAACATTCATTAGGAAAACAGTGTGTCAATAATGCAAAATTATAGTTAAAGGCAGTTCATCATTGAATTCAGTGATGTCATCTCTGTTCAGTTAAATAGTGTCTGTGCATTTATTTGCAATCAAGTCAATGATATCGCTGTAGATGAAGTGACCCCAACTAAGCAAGCCAGAGGCGACAGAGGCAAGGAACCGAAACTCCATCGGTGACAGAATGGAGAAAAAAACCTTGGGAGAAACCAGGCTTAGTTGGGGGGCCAGTTCTCCTCTGACCAGACGAAACCAGTAGTTCAATTCCAGGCTGCAGCAAAGTCAGATTGTGCAGAAGAATCATCTGTTTCCTGTGGTCTTGTCCTGGTGGTCATCTGAGACAAGGTCTTTACAGGGGATCTGTATCTGGGGCTCTAGTTGTCCTGGTCTCGGCTGTCTTTTAGGGCAGTAGAGGTCCTTTCTAGGTGCTGATCCACCATCTACGCACACGCTACGGTGTCCTCGGAATAAGAGAGAAACAGACAAATATTAGCGTAGATGCCATTCTTCTAATGATGTAGCAAGTACATAGGGTGTTATGGGAAGTGTTTCCGGTTCCGGTATACCTAATTAATGCAGCCTAAAAATCCTTTAACGGATTTGGATATTAAAAGCATATTAGTATGTTATGTGTAAGCCAGGTTAAAGAGATGGGTCTTTAATCTAGATTTAAACTGCAAGAGTGTGTCTGCCTCCCGAACAATGTTAGGTAGGTTATTCCAGAGTTTAGGTGCCAAATAGGAAAAGGATCTGCCGCCCGCAGTTGATTTTGATATTGTAGGTATTATCCAATTGCCTGAGTTTTGAGAACGTAGCGGACGTAGAGGATTATAATGTAAGAGGAGCTCATTCAAATACTGAGGTGCGAAACCATTCAGGGCTTTATAAGTAATAAGCAATATTTTAAAATCTATACGATGTTTGATAGGGAGCCAGTGCAGTGTTGACAGGACCGGGCTAATATGGTCATACTTCCTGGTTCTAGTAAGAACTCTTGCTGCTGCATTTTGGACTAGCTGTAGTTTGTTTACAAAGCGTGCAGAACAACCACCCAATAAAGCATTACAATAATCTAACCTTGAGGTCATAAATGCATGGATTAACATTTCTGCATTTGACATTGAGAGCATATGCCGTAATTTAGATATATTTTTGAGATGGAAAAATGCAGTTTTAAAAATGCTAGAAACGTGGCTTTCTAAGAAAAGATTGCGATCAAATAGCACACCTAGGTTCCTAACTGATGACGAAGAATTGACAGAGCAACCATCAAGTCTTAGACAGTGTTCTAGGTTATTACAAGCAGAGTTTTTAGGTCCTATAATTAACACCTCTGTTTTTTCAGAATTTAGCAGTAAGAAATTACTCGTCATCCAGTTTTTTATATCGACTATGCATTCCATTAGTTTTTCAAATTGGTGTGTTTCAGCGGGCCGCGAAGAAATATAGAGCTGAGTATCATCAGCATAACAGTGAAAGCTAACACCATGTTTCCTGATGATATCTCCCAAGGGTAACATATAAAGCGTGAAGAGTAGCGGCCCTAGTACTGAGCCTTGAGGTACTCCATACTGCACTTGTGATCGATATGATACATCTCGACAGTATTAAATCTAGAGTATGATTTTGACAATGAGTAGGTCCTGAAACGTGTTGTCTAACCCCAATAGAGTTCAGAATGTCTATAAATGCTGATCCCAATGCATCTTTTTCATTATCAACATGGATATTAAAATCACCAACTATTAAAACTTTATCTTCAGCCAGAACTAACTCGGATGTAAAATCACCAAACTCTTTAATAAAGTCTGTATGGTGCCCTGGTGGCCCTTATACAATAGCCAGTACAAACATAACAGGGGATTTATCATTAACATTTGTTTCTCTGGATAATGTTATATGAAGCACCATTACTTCAAACGAGTTATACTTGAAGCCTGCCCTCTGAGAAATCCTGAAAACGTTGTTATAAATTGAAGCAACTCCTCCCCCTTTGCTTTTTAGACGCGGCTCATGTTTATAACAGTAATCTTGGGGGATGGACTCATTTAAAATAATGTAATCATCAGGTTTTAGCCAGGTTTCTGTCAAACAGAGTACATCTATATTATGATCAGTGATCATATTATTTACAAAAAGTGTTTTCGTAGAAAGGGATCTGATATTCAATATGCCAAGCTTTATCATTTGTTTATCCATATTGCATCTGTTTTTTATTTGTTGAACCTCAATTAAATTGTTAATCTTAACTTGGTTTGGACGTTTTTTTGTATTTTCTAGTTCAGGGAACAGACACAGTCTCTATAGTGTGATATCTAGGTGAAAGAGTCTCTATGTGCTGACTCTCTAATTAACTGACCTCTGTGACGGGAGGCAGCTAGCAGACGGTCGGTTTAGCCAGTCTGTCTGCTTCATGACCTGGGCCCCAGTTAGTCAAGTATAAACTCTAAGACTATTTGCCATATTTCTAGAGAGAAAAGTGGCGCCACCCCAGGAGGGATGAAGACCTTCTCTTTTCAACAGGTCAGGTCTGCCCCAAAAGCTCGTCCAATTGTCTATAAAACCTATGTTATTCTGTGGGCACAACTTAGACATCCAGCCATTGAGTGATGACAATCTGCTATGCATCTCATCACCACGGTAAGCAGGGAGGGGACCAGAGCATATTACAGTGTCTGACATCATGCTTGCAAGTTCACACACATCTTTAATGTTATTTTTAGTGATCTCCGACTGGCGAAGTCGAACATAATTAGCGCCGGCATGAATAACAATCTTACTGTATTTAAGTTAAGCATTAGCCAGCAATTTTGAATTTGCCAAGATGTCAGGCGCTCTGGCTCCCGGTAAACATTTGACTATGGTGGCTGGTGTCTCTATATTCACGTTCCGTACAATAGAATCACTAATAACTAGAGCACTTTCATCAGGTTTCTCAGTGGGTGCATCACTGAGTGGGGAGAACCTGTTTAATGTTTTGATCGGAACAGAAGAGCGGTGTTTTGACCCACGACTACGCTGCCTCACCATCACCCAGTTGCCCTGCTGCAGGGGCTCTGTTGCCGGAACCGAACAATGTACAGGAATCCCTGAGCTAGACGCATCCAAAGCCGTATCTAGAGCCCTAACATTCTTACTGTCCTCAATTAAAGTTTGGATGCGTGTCTCTAATTCTGAAATCTTCTCTGTCAGCCTAACTATTTCCCTGCATTTATCACATGTGAATCCCTCATCTGCGACAGAGATAGATAAACTGTACATGTGGCAAGAGGTGCAAATAACAATAGCAGGAGAAGCCATTACTCACCGTGCTTGATGAAATATTCTTACTGCGGTTGTTTGATGAACTTGTGAAAAACTGGAACGAGAGAGAGGAGAGGAGAACAGAAAACAGCGATAGGTTCGAATGAAAACGCTAATGACAAGCTAACGAGTGCTAACACTTTGCAGGTGTACTGCACTCACGGATATAAAATAAAAGTGAACGATCAAAGTTAATCTGATAAGATTGATCGATAATATCAGAAATATGGTGTGAATTAAGTTATATTTTATCACTTTAAAAAACAGAGAGTGATAGTAAGATAAAGATTCTAGAGAAAAAATCAAATAAAAACAGCTACACGGAGCTACGATTAGCTACAGAAGGCCAACAGGAAGTAGAGAAAAATGAAAAAACACCCTAACAACTGCCCAGAACACACCAACAGCTGAACAGAACACCCTAACAACTGTACAGAACACCCTAACAACTGCCAATAACACCCTAACAACTGTACAGAATACCCTAACAACTGTACAGAATACCCTAACAACTTTACAGAACAACCTAACAACTGCTCAAAACACCCTAACAACTGCCCAGAACTCCCTAACAATTGTTCAAAACACCCTAACAACTGCCCAAAACACACTAACAACTGTACAAAACACCCTAACAACTGTAAAGAACACCCTAACAAATCCCCAGAACACCCTAACAACTGTACAGAACACCCTAACAACTGTACAAAACACCCTAACAACTGCTCAAAACACCCTAACAACTGCCCAGAACACCCTAACAACTGCCCAGAACACCCTAACAACTTCTCAAAACACCCTAACAACTGCCCAGAACTCCTTAACAACTGCTTTAAAACACCCTAACAGCTGCACAGAACACCCTAGCAACTGCACAGAACACTAACAACTGCTCAAAACACCCTTACAACTGCAAAGAACACACTAACAACTGCACATAACACCCTAATAACTGCCTAGAACACCATAACAACTGCACAGAACACCCTACAACTGCCTAGAACACACCAACAACTGCATAGGACAACCTAACAACTACCTAGAACATCCTAACAATTGCCCAGAACATCCTAACAACTGCCTAGACCACCCTAACAACTGAATGCTGAGCAACTATATATAACAAATGCACAGACAACCCTAGCAACTGCTCAGATCACCCTAACACCTGCACAACAACACTGTAGTAGCATGTTGTGTATGGTCAAGCTCCACTCACAGTTTTTTTTTTTTTAATTCAAAAATCTAATTTTACACGTGTAATTTAATATTTATGTGATATTAGAAGTATGCTTAAGCCTTTGAGCGATATGCATACATTTATCAACTTACAGTATATTACCCTGTAGGAGCAGCAGGATCTAAATAAATGTAAATGCACGTTATTTCCATTTTAAACCCTGGGAAGTACACTGAGAATTTATATCAGCCTCTAAGTGTTGCATAATGCAGATGCTGATGAAATGCCCACAGAACAGAGCTTTATATCAAATAAGAAAGGCAATGTGGTTATTTGTCTTATGCTTCCATCTTTCATTTGTTTCAAACATCAAAACATCTGATTAACATTCATGTGAATGGATGCATTAGGATAGGTTTAAACATGGGAAAGATCTACATTAGCAGTCAAAAATCTGGAATGATTATGATTTTGAAATGTTTTTGAAATGTCTTTTATGCTCACCAAGGCTGCATTTATTTGATCAAAAGTACAGTAAAACATTATTATTGTGAAATAAATACAATTAAAAATATGGTTTTGTATTTGAATACATTTTAAAATGATGCATGATGCATGATGCACTGGGCATTGCCAGTGTCACCAGATATTTGAACTCTATCAAATAGAGTTACTTATATCAAATATATCAAATATACTTCTATGAGATGAAGTGTGTAATAATGGCTATTTTCAGACAGATTTCTCTTAAACTGATAGTCCCAGCTTAAACTTGCTCCATTAGCTGAGTCATACAGAGATGTGTTTATTGCATTTTTTTATTCAATATGCAATTTAAATAGACAAGTCTTCAATTTAGGCCTAATGGCTCCAGCAGCATTTACTGTATGCTTTTTATGTGAATTAGCCTTTAAAAGGTGTACTTATAATTGAATATTAAACAGGGATAGAAGCACTGATAATGTTGCAGTCTTCGCATATGTATAATACAACAGCATGTGTACTTGAGTATACAGCAAGTTTCTAGTGTTTGTTAAATAAAGTTGCACAGCCGGAAATTTGGGGAAGCGACTCAGAGCTTATCACCGCAACAAGTCCTCAAGTCTCCCACTCAGAAGCTAAGCGTGCCGTGCTTCTCCAGGTGTCTCCTCTGGGCAGATGGGCTGCGCGACCGCCATTTATAGAACAGCAATTACTCACATCTGCCACAGTGATGGAACCTCAAATTATACCGTGGAACCCAGCAGGGGGCTGTAGGTAGGAGATGTGGGTTTTCAGCATGGGAGGGCGGAGAGGGACCAACCCACCAGGTGTTCCGCACACTGAAAGTCTCAAGGGAGCGATGGAGAAAAAGTTGGGGAGGTATTCAGTTTAGCTCATTTAGCCTCAACAAAACATTAACTGCACGGCACCCAGCCTGGCCAACACAGTTTGAAACGCTAAGTTATGCATTTGCATCATAAATTAATACATAAATGATAAATAGGACCACATATTGGCGAGATTCAGCTTTTAAACTCCTAAATAAAGACTAGTCATATAGCTCCTATGGCCTGCCTCTCATCTATATTCATGCTTTTCCATACGGGAAAGGTCTATGCATCTCTAGCTAAGCTGTGAAAAGCACTCCTACTGCAATTACTGATTAATTACAGGGAATTAAAGCAATTAAGGCTTTTGAAATATACAATTAACTATCACATTTCTTGTTACAGGCCTGAGATTATAATGTATTCATACCTCATACCACCGTAGCGTCAGTTTCAAATGCTGCTGCCTTGAGCAGGTCAAAAAAGTTTCAACAACAACATGGATTTGAGCAGCGCGTGAGATGACATATGCATTCACACGTTCATTATTTAAATACAAGTGCTTTGGGATGCAGAATAATGCTTGTCAAGTGTTCTTCGACATCGGATCCACCCAAAACTAGGCGGGTTACCAAAAAAAGAAAATGAGATAAACAAAAAAAACCTGAAAAGACAACAGAAATACGAATATGCAAACGCTTGCTTCTTTCACAAGTAAACAAATAAGCATAACAATAGTTTGTGTTGTCAAATCACGATTCAGCTTTCCTCAAACCTCAAGGAAAGAGCGATGCTTTTTGACAGATGAGGCACAAAGGTATAATAGAAGGTAGGAACGTGGCTCCTCTCCCAGGTACGGCGATGGTGGTGTGACTGATTGAAAAACAAAGAAAGGAATTTGAAGATTTGTGAAAGTGAGAGAAGGTCTTACGGGGCGCCGTCTCGGCACCGCTCTCCTGCATTACGCCAAACGGGGCATGTTGCCTGGAGTCTTGCCTACGGACATCAGCATGGGCACGCACACACTTTCTCCTATTTTGTGCTTTTTTTCAGTCTGTTTACTAGCAGCATGGCGTTCATTTGCATGACAACAATAAAGATGTCTCAAAAGATTTCTATTAAACTTTTCAATGTGTCATCTGTCTCCACACGTTTCTCTGCACTTAACTTTAGGTGCCAAGTCATTTCGAACTGAATTCTTAATATCTGGAGCAGACGAATTATTTGAAAAGTTCATTTGGGGATGGGGAGACACACAAAGCATGAATATTGGCAATCCTTGAGTGAGATGAAGATGGCTTGGCTTGCAGTCGGAGATTTGACTGTTTAAATTCTACCTTGAATCGCTTAATTAATGAACTGACATTTTGTGTGGCAGCAGGGACTGCAGTGTCCAGCAGTTTGACATATTACATAAAAAATTATTTAACAATTATTTAATTAGAATTTTTAACATAAAATTGTTGTAATTCTTTTATAATTATTATACCTGTGGTGACCTTAAATTAATTGACTTTTTAAGTGACTTGCTAAAGGAAAGTAAATTTTGCATTTCCTTTAGATATCAGGGTCCCAGAGTCTGGAGGAAGAGAGGAGAGGCACACAATCCACGTTGCTTGAGGTCCAGTGTAAAGTTTCCACAGTCAGTGATGGTTTGTGGTGCCATGTCATCTGCTGGTGTTGGTCCACTGTGTTTTCTGAGGTCCAAGGTCAACGCAGCTGTATACCAGGAAGTTTTAGGGCACTTCATGCTTCCTGCTGCTGACCAATTTTATGCAGATGCAGATTTCATTTTCCAACAGGACTTGGCCCCAGCACACAGTGCCAAAGCTTCCAGTACCTGGTATCCCTGTTCTTAATTGGCCAGCAAACTCGAATTAATCCCATAGAAAATCTATGAGGTATTGTGAAGAGGAAGATGTGATATTCCAGACCCAAGAATGCAGAAGAGCTGAAGGCCACTATCAGAGCAACCTGAGCTCTCATAACACCTGAGCAGTGCCACAGACTGATCGGCTCCATGCCACGCCACATTGCTGCAGTAATTCAGACAAAAGGAGCCCCAACTAAGTATTGAGTGCTGTACATGCTCATACTTTTCATTTTTATACTTTTCAGCTGGCAAAGATTTCTAAAAATCCTTTCTTTGTATTGGTCTTAAGTTATATTCTAATTTTCTGAGATACTGAATATAGTATTTTCTTTAGTTGTCAATTATAATCATCAAAATTAAAAGAAATAAACATTTGAAATATATCAGTCCATGTATAATGAATGAATATAATATACAAGTTTCACTTTTTGAATGGAATTAATGAAATAAATCTACTTTTTGAAGATATTCGAATTATATAACCAGGACCTATATATATATATATATATATATATATATATATATATATATATATATATATATATATATATATTAGTGGTGGGCCGTTATCGGCGTTAACGTGCTGCGTAACGTGAGACTCTTATCGGGCGATAAAAAAAATATCGCCGTTAATCTATTCTCAAAGTTGGGTTGGGAGCTGGGTCTATACTAAGCAAGCTATGATGACATTCACCTTGATATTTTATATAACCGACTGGCTGAGGGCAGCCTAAAAAGATACTCAGGGCCGGGTTTCCTGATAACGATGTATCTTAGCTCTTAAGAGCGTTTTCTACGTGCAAACTTACGAACGCTCACAGCAATTCCACGAGCGTTTCCCAAAAATGCACTTAACATGAACGCGCGAGAACGCGCTCTACGTGCTACTTACGAGTCGTGTGCATTCGCAAAGTGCTGAAATTTAACCTTATATGGAATAGTATTCTGAACGTTTAACCTAATAATTGTCATCTGTTTTGGATTACCAATCAAGACAATCAAGTCTATATAAAGCACCTACATACAGGCGGAGACACTGACAAAATGGCTTAACAAAAAAACAAAAACAAGAAAAGATACCTTTCAAAAGGATGAAATTAATGTCCTCTTAGAGGAGATAGAGAAAAACAAAGATGTGATTTTTACCAGATTTAAAGGACACCATACTAATAAAGAAAAACAAAACATCTGGGAGGACATTGCTACCAAACTAACTGCAACCAGGGGTGTTCAAAGGTCAGGGAAGGAGGTCCGCAAGAAGTGGCAGGATTTTGCAAGCCTGGCAAAAAGGAAGAGGGCACTGCAGAGGACTGCAATTAAAAAAAACAGGTGGTGGGACCAATGAGTCCCCCCTTCTTACAGCCGAGGAAGAAAAGGCATTGTCAATACTTGGCACAAGTGCTTCAGATGGAATTAGTGGTGGTATTGACATCCATGGAGGAGTAGGGATAACTCAACCTGAGCCCGAGCCTGAACCTGAGTCAGGTCCTTCATGCTCAGAGGGACCATCAGTTTCATCTGCCATCTCCGAGCACCTACCATCTCCTAGTCCTCCAAAAAACCCTCCCAGGCCACAGCCTCCATCTTCAGTGGTCCAGACTGCAGCCACAACAACTCAGCAGTTTGAGAATGTCTGTAGCTGGAGAGAGAGAAACTAGATGTCTTGAAAGACATTAGGCAATGCCTTCAAGAAGCCAATGAGAGAGACAACAACTTCCAACAGCAGCTCATTGAGCTCAAGAAGGCCAAACTGGCCTTAGAAAAGAGGAGGCTTGCACTAGAGGAGATGAGTTTTGCAAGGCCCTCAATTTCTGTGCCAATTATCTTGCCAGAATACACAGGTAATGTGATTTATTGTTTCAGTAATTTGTGCAATGTGAAATGTTTTCTATATGTAGTTATGACTCATCTCACTGTACAATGTATTTTGCAGGTTGTGGGGAACTGAATAACCCAAATTAATACAACTATGCAATGTTTTTTATTAATAAAGCTATATGCAGTGTTTTTGATGTCCATGTGTTTGTTGAACCATGCACACGAGGCGTAAGACCATATGAAATAATATAATAATTGTTATGAGTTCTTCCAAATGTTTCTGAAGTAAATGGCTAATGGTTGATGATTATTTTCAGACATAAGCATTTAAGTTTCAATATTATTAATATAAAGTCTATATATTTGGCGTGACAGATAACATAAATATATATACAGTACTTTATCTAGCCAATACATTTTTACAGGTATAGACAAAAAAATCAACAACATTTTTTACCAGTACTGTTCTATGTATACATTTTTATAATAAGCACAACTTTTCATCATTATGAACAGAGGATAGATTAAAGGAATATAATATGTAATCTATACAGTTTCTAAGCATGCCACACCTTCACTTTCTTCAAGGTAGGGCCTAATGTCATTACTGAAATTTATGATAGGCAGTGGGATATGTGAACATTATCACAGCCTGATGACCTTCACATGGTTTCTTCAATTAAGCTAGGATTAGTATAGAGTTTACACCTCACTAGACTTGCAGAGGAAATCATGGCTGCACTACAGCGTGTTCTTCAATTGAGGGTCAGAGAAAGACAAAGACAGAGACGACCACGAAGTAGACTGGTGACTTTAAATGCCTTCATCAGACAGCATCAAAACCCCTTGGATATCCTTGATGACATGGCTATAATAAGGCGATACCATCTGCCAAGAGGACAAATAGCCCAATTGCTAAATAGCATTGGACCTCAGCTGATGCGTGCCACCAGGAGAAATTTTGCCTTGTCCCCTGAAATCCAACTCCTATCAGCCTTGAGATTTTATGCAACAGGCAGTTTTCTCCAGGTACTTGGTGATGGGCTTGGACTAAGTAAGGCATCAGTTTCAAGAGCTGTTAAAGCGGTCACCAATGCATTACTTCCACTTGCTGTGGAACACATTCAATTTCCAGCATCAAGATAGGACATCACAGAAATACAACAGTATTTTTTAACACATCATCACATCCCACAGGTCATTGGAGTGATCGATGGTACCTTGATCCCGAACCTTACACCATCTGTGGATGGCCATGTGTATATATATGCCGCAAAGGCTATGCAGCTATCAACTGCCAGGTGATCTGTGACCATAAGGGTTTGATTACAGACATTGTGGCAAGGTGGCCCGGAAGCACACACGACTCCTTCATGTTCACCAATTCATCTGTTGGTCAGGAGGCACAAAACTTACAGGGACAGTGGAGGCTGCTTGGGGACAGTGGTTACCCACTGAGGCCATATCTCTTCACGCCTGTGGCTAATCCTATGAATAACAGGGAGACAAATTTCAATGAGGCACACCGTGTTGTACGTAGTATTGTGGAACGCACAATAGGGAGGTGGAAGATGCGCTTTCGGGCAATTCACCAGTCCAGCGGTGGTCTTTTGTTTGCTCCACAAAAGTGCTGTGTTTAGTAATAATAGTAACAGCTATGCTGCACAACATTGCAGTGCAGATGAGAGTGCCCTTACTTAACAGGGAGGAAGATGAAGAGGTGGAGGAGGAGGAGGAGGAGGAGGAGGAGGATGTGGAGGACGAAGATGGCATGGGACCACATGGCCATCCAAAGAAATGTCCAAAACATGGCTGGTTTTCGTGCACGTCTGCAAGTCATTGACAGATTTTTTTTGAATTCATTCCTATTTTGCCCAGTCTTTGAAGCACATTTCCCACATTACTTCTTTTATGATTTTTTTTGTTCATTCATTTAATTTAGATGTGTTTTTTTATCTTGTTTTCCCCTTTTTATTTATTTCATTTATAAATTCATGTAAACAAAAAACGAGTACAATAAAGTGTACAATAGAGTACAATCAAAATATTGTTATATTACTCGCGTTGCAGTGTGTTAAATCTAGATAAAAGTGTAATCTGCCGGTTGTCCTGCAGGTGTCCTCATAAATCTGTCTTCTTACGATGCACTTGGGGATGTACGATTACTCCAGAGCACTCGTAGATCTACGAAGATTTTCAAGTGCTACTTAAGCTACGATGCTTTTGGGAAACAGACCGTAATATTAAGATCAATCGTACGATCGTTTTTACGATCAACTTAGGCTTACGATGCTTTTGGGAAACGCAGCCCAGAACAGTTGACGGACCACTGCTGCGCATCGTCACGAAAGCTTATCTTTTTCACGTGTTTTTAAGCATTACCGCTTGTCGATTTAAACATTAAAGCATCCAAAAAAAAAAAGACGCGGAAAAGCTGAACAGAGTAGCTGGTGACTCGCGCGCTGTGTTCGGCGCGGAGAGAGAGAGAGCCGCATATCACACTGAACCGAGCTCTCTTCTGCGAAATTCTCCTCGAAGTCCCTCCTGCACCTGAATGAACAAATACAAATCGCAGTTTGAACAAACAAAAAGATGTGAAAGAGCCCAATTCAGTACTCGCAGTGTTCTGGTGTTCAGGGCTCACGCAGAGAAAGGCGTCTCAAAACACTTGAACATCGAATTTGCTTATTTTTGCTCTTGTGCCGACAACTACATACAAAATATGTCAAAATATCCACCTTGGAAATTATGCTCGAAAAAAACTGCCAGTTATTTCTTAAGTGAAAGTAAACAGTTGAGGAAAAAAATGGGATGTGTATTATTGGATGCTTTCATCGTCTTTTAAAGTAACCGCGCCTAATTTAGCTACTGGCTGCTGTAATGTTAATCCAAGAAAATGAAAATCACTCACTGCTCTTGACTGAATTACTTTGTAGTTTTAACAGTCAAACCAAAAATTATTCAGACACCAGATATAATTTTTGATATATATATAGCAAAACTGTAATAATGTGAGAAATGTTGAAGGTGTCTGAACAAATGTAGATTTGATTGTATATTTAATTTTTACATTGAAGACTATCCAGTGCTATTTTACATTTAATTATTTGGTTTCTGTACCTTGACACCAACAAACTTGAAAAAAAATTAAACATTGTGTAAAAAGCACAAATAAATAAAAATAAACGAACATACAAATTAAACAATTTCAAACAGGGCCCACTGATACAACCTTCACCGGGTCCCCGCTGAACCCCGGGTACGACCCTGCTCACGCCTGTTTCACACATACTCCATCTGCAGTGCGTATGCAGTCCGTGTGCGTTACGTATGTGTGAAACAGGCGTAAGGTTGTTTGCACCTTGTGCAATGTGGAATTAGTTTACAGCTTTTTCAAGCACTTTGTGATGCATTTTGGAAACAGGAGATGAGCCCCTGGTCTAATGCACCACCTAGATTGATAAACCCCTTCTCAAAGACTTACTGTTTGTCAATTTTATTTGGGTAACACACATATTCTGAATGCCTTCGGCAGAATTCGAATGAGCCATTTTAATCTAGATTAATTTCAAGATCAGAGTGAGATTAATCTAGATAAAAAAATGAATCTATGCCCACCACTAATATATATATATATATATATATATATATATATATATATATATATATATATATATATATTAGGTCTGTCACGATATTCGATTTTTCATATCACGATTATTATGGCCATAAAAATTCACGATATCGATATATCGTGATATCTATAGAAACCTTGGAGGGGAAAAGATAAGTCAAATGTTTTTTTTACTTTGTTTATTGAGTTTTTCTTTTTCACCCAACGAACATAATATTGATACTGATAAATGCAGGGCACAAGACTCTGGCTTTCTCTGTCTTCTTTGCAGCTCCTATAAAATAACAAGAGAGAAAATACTGTCAAGTTCAACAGTATGATGAATAAATATTAATGGTAACACTTTACAATAAGATGTCATTTATTAACAATAATGTATTAACATGAATGAACAACGAACAATACATTACACAATTTATTAATCTTTGTTAATGTTAATTAAAATGGAGTAATTGTTCATGTAAGTTCACAGTGCATTCATGTTTACAAACACAACTTGCGATTTTAATAATTCATTAGTAAATGCTGAAATTAACATGAACTAAGATTAATAAATGCTGTGGAAATATTGTTTATTATTAATGTTATATATATATGTTAACTAATATAATTAACTAATGTTAACTAATGAACCTAATTGAAGAATGACCGCAGATGAGGCATTCAGTGCATGGCATTGCGACCAATTTAACATTTTATAGAGTTTAATGCAGCAAGATCAGTTTTAATCGTGTAACTGTTAATAGATTTGAACAAAGAAATAAAGTGTGACTACGCACAGGCCGTATTGATTGCAAATACAAAAACTAGTTAACAGGTTAATATAACGTTTCCCATTCTATGACCAGTAAAATAATGGCAACTTACTCTGATGAACACGGCTCTCCTCAGTAGCTGCGAGCGCTGTGTCTCCTTCTTGTGTGACAGTGTCAGCGTTAAGGCACAGTACTGCCACCTGGGAGCTCAACCAGGTACTGGCACTGGAGTATTTACATGTGGTGTTATCATAAGAGAACTGTTCATTTTAAATATTGCGGTTATTGCTAATACCGGTATATCATCACACACTAAATTAACACGATATCTATAATTGTTGCTTTGAATATCATGGTTGTAATGATATCAACCTTCATATTCATCCGGAAGAAGGAGGCGGGAACCGGCGGACAATCAAAAACATTTTAATAACAAAATAAACACAAAACAGC
The DNA here is from genome assembly GCF_963082965.1 of Carassius carassius. Lineage (NCBI taxonomy): Eukaryota > Metazoa > Chordata > Actinopteri > Cypriniformes > Cyprinidae > Carassius > Carassius carassius. Next base: position 23,416,956 of record NC_081783.1, read on the forward strand.
GCACCAGCCCCTCACGGACGACTGGTGCGCATAAAATAAAAACCAAAACACAACTAAAAGCCCAGGCCTGGTCCTCTCTCGTCCTTCACTGTCGTCGCTCCAGTTTTATATCCTTCCATCTCCTCCATGGGCCTCGAGACCGGTGGGACGAACAGGTGTAGTTCATCTCCAATCACTCCCCCGGCCTCGCTCCCATGTCCCTCGGCCCCGCCCCACTCGTCACAATGGTTATCGCCAATACCGGTATATCGCGACACCCCTAATATATATATATATATATATATATATATATATATATAATCATTTTAGCTTCAAGAGTGCAACACAGTTGTGTTCAAATGTATAAAAATGTCTCAAAACAAAGTACAAGTAAAAATAGCTGAAATAATTCCATTATTGTAAATATAAGGCACATAACTTGTGCAATGTGTTACTTTTTTCCAGCAGTGCAGTTCTGCTTGTAGAACATATTCTGCCTCTTCTTGCTGCTGGAGCCTCGGGACTAAAGGCCTGAAAGAGGAGCTTACACTGTGTTACCCGGTGTCATGAATCTTTCATAAAACCGTCACAGGAAAGATGGAGCGCTCGATGTAGCCATAATTCCCAGTGCCGACACAGTCCCAGTAGAAAGTGTGTTATGAGGCAGGTGGATGCTTTGAGTCTGTTGTGTTAATTGAGATTGGCTGTAATAACATTTACATCAAGTCACTATAAGAGCGTCATGACAATTTCAGTGTCAAGTTAATATAGAAAAACGACTTTCTATATCTCTTCTTTGTTCTTAGTTCTTTGCTCTGTTCCCGTTCTAAGTCTTTCTCTGTATTTTCTTAAATGTGATGAATTATCCATTCCTCTCTTCAGGAAACTCTCTCGGCCTCGCTAAAATAAGAGAGATTGCCTTCTTTTGCATGCTTAGATAAATGATCAAATATTCATATGCATACATAGTTAGCTTGTGCTTTTTTGTTCTATTTTCTTACTCTGGAACATTTCTCTGCACTTTATTGTTTTTCTTATTCATGAAGAGCACAGCAAGTGTCCTCATATCAGCATTATGAGTCATTTAAAGGCTCTGCTTGGGAATTAACTCCACAAACCTTAACATTTTCACTCCCATACATGCATACACGCACATCCTCGTACAACTACACTCTAATACCATTGCTACGACAACCCGAAGACCATTGCAACTGCAGCATGTATCAAAACTATTCAGTAATGGATGTTAAATGAATCCATTTAAGACCGACAGTCACATTTGTGACCAAAATGTAGCTCTGAAAATGTCTGAATGAGAACATTTTCACATGACTGATTCAAAAAGTCACATGGCAGTTTAATTACGTACAGTTTAATATTTGAGACATAGGGATATTTAAATCTTCTGTCAATAATGCGTCAATTGCATTGCTCTGTTTTTCCTCATATAAATCATGATCATAATGTATAGTATAGTATAGTATATGTTTGCTATGAAATATAAAATTTTACATTTCAGCATAGTGAAATTACCTTTCATTTGTTTTGTTTTTCTCACAGTTAGTTTTTACTGACCATTTGGCCATTTTATTGATGTTTATGACCAAGCAATTGTAGATTCCACAAAGTTATAGTGACTAAGATTAAAGATTAAACTCATATTCACATCTTAAAAATAAATGTTCATGTTGCATTTTTGGCTCCATGGAGAACATTGAGATCCATGTCAGCACTCCTTTTTATAAATAAAACTTTTTTTTTTCTCATAATGGAAAAAGGTTCTTCAGAATACAAAAAGTTCTTTTACAAATTGTTTAGTGAAAGGTTCTTTGGGGAACCAGAAAATAAGTATTAGTATTAAGCTCTCAATATCAGAGCTTAAAAGCAATATAGTTGTATCTTTATCACTAATTAATAATTATCTTGTTTACAAAGACTCATTAACAGACTTTGATTGAAATAATAATAATAATAATCAGCCGATTCCAGAATTATTTGTGCGTTTCCTTCACTTTCCACTTCCCCGTGGAACACTTCAGCAGATAATGACGAAATGCTGTCTGCACCAGCTCTAGTAATGACATCTAATGTGTTGAGCTGGGATAATGTGCATTACAAGTTGCATTTGCGTTGAGTTTGGAATATGCCTCCATGCTTTAATACCGCGCTGCAGTGAGAATCCATTATGGTAATGCAGCACCTGAGGGAAGCAATGGGAGAGATCAGTCTTCAAGTGCTTATTACCAAAGATGACTGTGTTTAATGAAAGCCTCCCTGTGTGAGAAGGTAAGCCTTTCCCTTTCTCTTTCTTTCTCTCTCTCTCCCCCCCCCTCTTCTTTTTCCATTTGTCCTTTCAAACTCAGCTTCCAAAGTGGATTCTCTCTGCCGCCCATCCAGTGCTGGGGAAGCTATTTTAAAGCTGTAGCTTGTCAAGCTACGAGCTACTCATAATTTGAAGTAGTTAAACTGCAGTCAAGCTACTATTTTAAAAAATTAGCTACACTACAAGTTTTAACAAAGTAACTAGACCGAAAGGACCAATATTTTGTTAAGCACATTGGTAGAGTGTTTGGTTAATATATAATTTAATCAGATCCATATTCTAAAAAATAATGATGGTTTTTCCATTAAATAAATCTTAATTAGGGTCAGGGCTTAAAACTTGAACATATACAGTAACTGTACATTAAAGGGGTGATTGACCGTGATTTAAATTATTTTACTTTTTTTTACTTTAGTTAGCGTGTAATGTTGCTGTTTGAGCAAAAACAATATCTGCAAAGTTGCGATGCTAAAAGTTAAATGCAAATGGAGATATTGTCTTAATTAAAGCTGGTATGGACTATAACAAGCTACTTACTGGGTTGGTGATATCACAAACCCTTAAATATACAAAAACCCCGCCTCCAGGAACATGCAACAAGTGGTCAAGGCTATGTTGTGTTGTGTAAGTTGTGCCTTAGGATAATCAGGATAATCAGGATAAAACCATATATTCAAAGCTAACATAAGCAGTATTACAAATAACAGCGTATCTAAAAGTATGAGACAACAACAAACAAAAAACATACCATTCTGAAACATCATGTAATATCCATACGAGGTTCTTTGCGATCCTCTTCACTAATATTCTCTGGGTCTCAATCGGGCTCAAACTAATAAGCAATATTGACGACGCATTGTTTACTATACCGCACCGAGGCACATGCCACTAAGATGAGGGGCGTGGACATTTGAGCCCATTGCATATTTCTGAGGGAGGGGCTTCATAATACCAGGAAATCATCAGACAATCATAAGAGAAGGGACAGAGTGATATGGAATAAAGGTAAATTCAGTGAAAAATAATGCGTTATTTTTTTTTTTTTAAATGAAGCATTAACGCGTTAGACTGCACCCCATAAACACAATCAAGCCTAGAAAAAGCAGTAAAAAAGGCATGAAATATCATGCAGGGATAAGGTGAGTGTGTGTGATTAATTTCACTTATCTTACCTTTCTTATAGACAACAGAGCATAGCAATAGCAACACCAAGGCCATGGATTAAATTCCCAAGAAATGCATGAACTTAGGTGGTGTAGATTGAATGTAAGTTACTGATATACTAAAGGAAACACACAGAATCACTAAAACTGCAAAAATTACATTCAAATAACATCACACAAAAATATGCAAAAAAATAAAAAAATAAACATCAAAATACAGGCTGATTGGAAACATCTCCCTCTGCCTACATTATTTTTTGAAAAAATGTAGCTAAACATACAATTCAGAGTTTCCAAATGAAGTTAATACTAGCGGCAGTAAAATAACTGGTAACACTTTATTGTAGGTTCTCTTAACTCTTTCCCCGACATAATTTTTGAAAAATGTTGCCAGCCATCGCCAGCGATTTTGATGGTTTTCACTCAAATTTGATGGATGTATGAATATTTGAATATGCAATACACCCAAATAAATCAGTATCACGTGTTGTTGTGCAAAACAAAGCGCACAACAAAGTATAACAAAAGATTTATTTTAATATTCCACAAGAGAGAATGGGCACAACCACAACCAAAATCCAAACAATAGCAGACAAAGGAACATAAGGGAACACAGACTTAAGTAACAGAAACTTAATTGGGAGAACTGAAACAGGTGTGGAGCTAGTTAATCTAACCATAGAAACAAACAAGACAGGAGAAAGGAAACAGAAAACTCAACCCAAAACAGATCACACATGTGACAATTTGCCCCCTCAAGGAACAAAAATAGTCCAACTGAGGAAGGAGGGTGGGGGTTCAGGATGCAGGCGTGGCGCAGGCCAAGGAAAATGGGCATAGTTCATAGGGTGGAGAAGATGGAGGGAGGAGTCAGGGAGGAGCCTGTAGCCAGGCGGAAATCCAGAGGCCAGCCAGGATAGCAGCCCATGGTGGAGTCGATGGCAGGAGGAGCCATGGAGGACATAGGGCTGACAACACCAGGGGCCGACTGACAGAGACAATGCTGGTGAAGTAGGAGCCCAGGATGGAGCAGACTCAAAGACTCGAAGGCTGAAAGCAGAGACAGAGGATCCTCATGCCAAGGTGAAGCTGGAGACTGGAAGTCCCGAGGTGCATCAGAGCGCCCAGATGGCGCTGACTGAGGGTGAGCTGAGGGACTGACAGGCACCAGCGGAGATGGAGCTGAGAAGCTGGCTGGCTTAAGAAGACGTGGGAGAGGGAGGCTGGGAGGAAAAACAGGAGGACTTGAGCTGGGCAGAACCAACAGAGATGCAGGAGATTCAGGGCTGGACGGAGCCAGCAGAGACACAGGAGAACTGGCAATTACCTCCCCAAACCAATATATTAAGTCCATTTGAAAAATGTCCATTAATTCCTCCATATGATTCCCAGGAACCAGATGCAGCTAACCCTCAGTCGCAGGAGTGTGCTCGGGGCTTTCCTCCAAGCCCTCAATCTCCACCAGTATTCCCACGATGCATGGTGTTGCCTGAAACAGGTGTAGTGCTTCAGTAGTTAATAAACAATGGAAACAAACAAGGCAGAAGAAAGGAAACACAGAAAACGTACTCGGTTACTAAACGTAACCTCGGTTCTCTCTAGAAGAGCGAACGAGTACTGCGTCTTAGCTAAGACGCTACGGGAAAAGTCTCTTTTCACGAAATACTGAAGCAAAAATTATCGTTAATTTTGTATTTTTGTAAAGCGCATTTGCAGCAGTACACAGCCATAGGCGAGACGGCTCGTTCGCTCATTGGCTTGTTCTGCGGCAACTGCACAGCCTATCGAGCGCAGGCTGATGCAACATCAGACCAATAAGGGCGCTTCGCGCCCTTCTTGCCACTTCCCGCCGAAACGGGTGTGGCCCAACCTATAAAAGGAGCACGAAAAGGCTGACTCACCTGATTTATTTCATCGCCGAAGCGAACCAGAGTGAATCGTACGCACGGCAGAGAACGCAGTACTCGTTCGCTCTTCTAGAGAGAACCGAGGTTACGTTTAGTAACCGAGTACGTTCTCTTACGAGAGCTCTCCCGTACTGCGTCTTAGCTAAGACGCTACGGGAACCCAATGTAAAACGCCGTGCGCGCAGGGATCACACACCAATAAACCTGAAGCAACGCCCAGGATTTACAGTGCACAGTCACCTGAGGGACTCACAGAGAGTCCAGGACAGGAAGGGGGGAAGCCCACCGTCCCATATCTAGCAGCATCCGTAGATGCGGCAATATGACATCACACAGCCGAGGCAAGGCCTGACCAATGTGGCAATGCGGGTCTTACGCAATACTGCCCATATAACAGTCGGCAGCGCATAACGCTCACGAACTCAGAGTTCCCCTCAGGGCCCTGATTCGACTATACCGACAGCAGCCTTGCTTGCAAGGTGGGAACCTCCAGGTTATAGAACCTGATAAATGTAGACGGCGAGGCCCAACCTGCCGCCATACATATATCCTGCAAGGAGATCCCAGTAGACCACGCCCACGACGAGGCGACGCCCCTTGTGGAGTGTGCTCTGACGCCCAGCGGGCACTGAAGGCCCCTGGAAGCGTAGGCTAACGCTATGGCGTCAACTATCCATCTGGATAGAGTCTGTCTCGAAACAGCCATTCCCTTGGAACGTCTACCGAACGAGACAAACAGCTGCTCCGTCTGCCGAAAGGCAGCAGAGCGAGACACATAAGCTCTTAAAACCCTGACAGGGCAAAGAAGTCTCGAGTCTCTATCCTCTCCTGACACCGGCAGGGCAGACAGGGCAATAACCAGAGCCCGAAACGGGGTGTTGAGGGATTTCGGCACATAACCGTGCCTAGGTTTGAGTATGACCTTTGAGTCATTAGGCCCAAACTCCAAGCACGACTGGCTCACCGAGAGCGCGTGCAGATCACCCACACGCTTCACTGAAGCGAGAGCCAACAAGAATACTGTCTTGAATGACAGATGCTGAAGGCTAACTGATTGGATAGGCTCAAAAGGGGGACCCTTCATGGCCTCCAAAACCGCCGCGAGGTCCCACATAGGGACTGACGGAGGTCTGGGAGGATTCAGCCTCCTAGCTCCTCTAAGGAACCGGATGACCAAATCATTCCTTCCTATTGACTGACCGAGCGCTGTTTCAGAAAACGGATGGGGATGGGGCTCTGCCCTTATCCAACAACTCCTGTAGGAAGGAGAGAACCTCCGTCACCTCACAACTAAGGGGTGAACATCCTCGAGCTGTGCACCAGCTGGAGAACACCGACCACTTCGAGGCATACAGACGTCGTGTCAACGGAGCTCTAGCCTGAGTGATGGTATTTAGCACTCCCACTGCGAGATCAGCAGGTAACCGTTGAGCGCCCACACATGGAGGGACCACAACTCCGGTTGAGGGTGCCAAATCAAACCCCTGGCCTGCGAGAGGAGGTCCCTCCTCAACGGTACTGGCCACGGGGCGACATCTGCTAACTGCATCAAATCTGGGAACCATGGTTGGTTCTTCCAAAGAGGTGCTACAAGCAGGATTGAACATCTCGTTTCTCTCACCCGTTCTATCACCTGCGGAAGGAGGGAGACGGGAGGGAAAGCGTAAAGCGGGCAGCACGGCCATTTCCGCGACAGCGCGCTTTCGTTCTTGGAAAAGAACGCGGGGCAGTGGGCGTTTTTGTGGGACGCGAAGAGGTCCACCTCCGCCCTGCCAAATCTCTCCCACAACAGCCGGACTGTTTGCGGGTGTAGAGACCATTCGCCCGTAGGAACATTGCCTCTGGACAGCCTGTCTGGACCCAGATTCTGTAGCCCAGGCACATGCACTGCCCTCAGCGAACGCACGTTGCGCTGAGCCCAAACCAGGAGGCGTTCCGCCAGCCTGTACAGGTTTCGGGACCCGAGACCGCCCTGGCGATTTATGTAGGACACCACAGACATGTTGTCCGAACGGACAACGGTCCTTGATTTGGGGACAAAAGCGCATCAGCGCGTTCTCCACTGCCAGCATTTCCAGACAGTTGATATGATGGAGCTTTTCCCGTTCTGACCACAGGCCAAAGGACGGTCTGCCCTCGAGCAGCGCTCCCCATCCCGAAGTGGAGGCGTCCGTCGACACCATCTTCACATTCGGGGAAGTCCCCAGGCTTACACCTGATCGGTACCAGCCGTTTGCTGTCCAGGGTGTCAGGGCTGTGACACAGCTCTGATTGACCTTGAGGCGCAGCCGGCCAGACACCCACGCTCTGCGCGGCACCCGCGCCTTCAGCCAGAGCTGCAGGGGGCGCATGCGGAGCAGGCCCAGCTGCAGAGCCGGAGATGCTGAGGCCATGAGGCCCAACATCTTCCGACAGTGCTTGAGCGACACGGTTGCGCCGCAGCAGAAAGAACTCGCTGCGCGCTGAATGCCCAACACGCGCTGTGGTGATAGCCGTGCCATCATGGAACACGAGTTCAGAACTATCCCCAAAAACAGAATCGTCTGACTGGGGTTCAGCGACCTCTTCGCCCAATTGACACTGAGACCAAGCTTCTCGAGGTGATCGAGTAAAACGGCCCTGTGCTCCACGAGCTCCGCTCGTGATCGAGCCAGAACCAGCCAGTCGTCCAAACAATTCAGCACTCGCATACCTCTGAGTCTGAGCATGTGTGGCTGCATGTGTGCACATTTACCACTTTCAACCCGCTGTCTGCCTGTGCAGAGCATACGTGCACGGGCCTCGTTTTTACAGAAGCCACGCGCCGTATGTGACATAGTGTATGTGGGCACTGGGGAGTGGGCACGTTTACTATGCGGCGCGCTCGACCGATCTGTGTCGATCTTATGTGCGCGAGCCCTGTGTGCAGGGCTGTGCTTACATGTGGAGATGGGCACTGAGGAGTGGGCATCATCACTACATTTATAGCACCATCGGCCGTGGCCGGACGAAAGTGCACGGGTTTCGTTTTTACAGAAACCACATGACGCATGTGACATAGTAATTGTGGGCACTGAGGGGTGGGCACGTTTACTATGCAGTGCGCGCGATCAACCTGAGTCGCTTTTATGAGCGCGGGCCCTGTGTGCAGGGCTGTGCTTACATGTGGAGATGGGCACTGAGGAGTGGGCATCGTCACTACATTTATAGCACCATCGGCCGTGGCCGGAACACCAGAAATAACACTCTTTTCGTGAAACATCTGGGTAGCCGTGATAACGGCTTTTGTGTGCAGACAAGCGGGCACTCGTGCAGGCTTGCGCATTGCAGAAGACGCTGAGGCAGTCACAATTCTTGGAACTGCAACAGCGGCGTGCTTGGGTGAGAGCTCGGCCGCAGCGGAACTCGTACACCGGCACGAGAAGAATGCCCGGCGAGTCCTCAGAGTCACCATAGGCATTAGCTCGCAATGAGGGCAGCCGCCATCAGCGACCGCGATCGCTGCATGGTCCTCATCCAGGCAGGAGACGCAGATGATGTGACGATCTTCTTCGCTGAGCGGGGCTCTGCACGAGCCGCACGAGGGCATCTTTAAAAAGACGCAGCTCTTTTTGTGAGTGTGCGTCGCAGGGCGAACACACACAGGATATAAGAAATAAGGATACAAAGGATATAGGCGCCGGACAGCACAGCAGGAACGGCAGTGGAATGGCGGCGAGGCCAGCAGCTTCAGAATGGCTCGTCCCGCTGATATGCTTCTCAGACGGCGCTTGCTTCCTCCGTGATCCAGCGATGCGTGAGCTTCGCTGAAGAGATGAAAAATCAAGTGAGTCAGCCTTTTCGAGCTCCTTTTATAGGTTGGGCCACACCCGTTTCGGCGGGAAGTGGCAAGAAGGGCGCGAAGCGCCCTTATTGGTCTGATGTTGCATCAGCCTGCGCTCGATAGGCTGTGCAGTTGCCGCAGAACAAGCCAATGAGCGAACGAGCCATCTCGCCTATGGCTGTGTACTGCTGCAAATGCGCTTTACAAAAATACAAAATTAAGGATAATTTTTTGCTTCAGTATTTCGTGAAAAGAGACTTTTCCCGTAGCGTCTTAGCTAAGACGCAGTACGAGAGAGCTCTCGTAAGAGAACTAAACAGATCTTACATGTGTCAATCAGAGCCTCTATTTAAAAAAAAAAAAAACTATTTTATCATAGCTTAAAGCATTCTCTTTTTTATCAACACTTGAATATAGTATATAATTTATAGTTCTGAGCAAAATGGTGTGGAAAAAAAATGTTATCAAAAACTATATCTGGATAATATTCAGTATGATTATCAAAGCATAAATCCAGTAAAGCGCTTCCATCAACACTTCCAAAGGCATACAGTATACCACTTCCTGGATCAACATTTTACTCTGTAACATTATGCAGTTTTCATTTATATGCTGTTTATTGCTGATGATCACATTATTTTTTTATATATGTTTTCAGCACCCCTGAGTGTATAGCTGTGAAAACATGAAAAGCCGTAAAAATGGTGGTGTCTTCTAAAAGACAAGATAACTCGTCAATGGTGGGGAAAGAGTTAACTAGTTGCTTATTATCATGCATATAACTAGAATATTAACCCTTTATTAGTACTAATTAAGCAAATATTAGTGCCTTATTCTACATTACCTTATTCTACATCCTTAAACTTAACAAATACCTAATAAGCAGCAAATGAGGAATTTACTGAGGGAAAAGTCATAGTTAATAGTGAATATGTCACATTACGCTGCCGGAAGGAACACAGAGTCGTGGATAATCAAAAGAGTCTTTAATAGTATCCCACTCAGGGAAAAGGAGGTAGACACAGGTACATCACTGGTAGACCCGACAAACACTAACTGAACAGACTGGGGCTTATGAACACAGGATAACAAGGGGACAAAATGGACACAGCTGGAATCAAAATAACACAAGGACAAACTGGGTCACAGGGAGCAAAACACACACAGAGAGTCCAGAACCCTGACATTATGCCCCCTCCCGGAAGGTGCATCCCCACGCCATAGAAACTACATGGGGAGGAGTGGGTGATGAAGGGAGGAGCCAAGGGGGAGACAGGAGGGATATGGAGCAGGAGGAGCCAGGTAAGACCCAGGCCACAGTCATAATGGTGACCCATGGTGGAGCTGACAGAGGGAGGAGCCATGTAGGAGGAATGGTCGCAGACCACACTGGACCTACCAAAGTTGGCAGAGCAGGTACCGGAGGAGCCCGAAGTGGAGACGGAGAGCCAACGAGCCAAGGATCTGGGGGGGGGGGCAGGTTGGAGCCAAGGGCTCTGGCAACCAAGGATTCGACAGGTGACAGTGGAGGCGAGGGAGCAAGGAGCCGAGGTGGAGCTGCTGGGTCTACTGGTGAGGAATTCTCCAGCCATGGTAACGCTGGAGGATGGCAGACCAATGGAGCTCGCACCGTAATCATGGTGGGCTGAGGGCAAGCAGAGGGGCTGCCAGATGACAGCAGTGGAGGAGGCAGTAACAGGTAGGAGGTTTGGCATTTGTGAGCCTTCGGGTATTCAAGGCTAAACTCTGGATCGGGAGCCCCCACTGGGCTGAACACAGGAATAGGATGGCGCTCTGGAGGAGCGGACACTTGAGGGCGCTTTCAAGAAGCAGGCACTGGAGGGCGCTTGCGGGGACTGGAGCCCTCTCTTGGCTGGATTCTGGAACAGGAGCCCTCTCCTTTTCAGTGAGGCACATTTGCCGCGCCATACTCAGCTCACCCGCATTGCAGGAGGCAGAGCTTATCTCCGCACTCACACCATTTGTGGCAGTCTCCCTTGTGGCGGGCATTGTCGCTGGCTCTCGCATCAGGAGGAGCCAGGTGAGACCCAGGCCACAGTCATAATGGTGACCCATGGTGGAGCTGACAGAGGGAGTAGCCATGTAGGAGGAATGGCCAGACGGATGCCAAGGATCTGGGGGGTGGGGGGGGGGGCAGGTTGGAGCCAAGGGCTCTCGCACCTGGTCTGAAGGGATTAGCTCTGTATCCAGGGTGATCCTCCGCTCAGTCGCTCTGCTTTGCACTGGCTTATTGATCGCGGCAGGATTAGGCTCTCTGTCATTGGTGGGCTCGGGCTGATGCTACACACCGCTGGGAGATGGTGGGCTGGGCACTGGGTCTGGAGTGGATCTGGCTAGATCATCCATGGGCAGGTGGTGGATGGTGAACACACAGAGACACTCTGTGTCAGAAAAATTAATTGTAATTGTAATTAATTGTATGTATAGAACCCTGACAGAATAAGTGTTCCCTATTCTAAAGTGTTACCAACCAACTTTTATTCCTTTTTACAAAAATCATAATTACTATGGCAGATCATAAATTAATAAATGCATATTTTCATGTGATTCCTTGCACCTAGCAACACTGTTATGACCTCAACACATTTTTTACCACAGTGCATGATTTGTAAACCAATACATTTGGACATTTACTTAACATAACCAGCTCCATATGTTTGGATTTTCAGGTTTAGGAAACTTGCTCAGTAGCACACCTGATACAGCATTGCAGTTGCAATGTAGAGCAATTATCCATGTGAAATGCGAGTCATTATAAAAGAGCTCAATGACTAACATGTTAAGATTGCCATTGCTTTTGTTAAGGGGTCATGAACTGAGAACCAAAATTTCCTTGATCTTTTGACATGTAAGAGGTAACTGTACTATAAAAACATCCTGTAGGTTTCAGAACTCAAAACTTTCTCAGTATAAATCAGCTTATATTAAAGCCAGTTTACCAAAACGACATGTTGTGGGATGTACCACTTTATGACATAATAGTATGGATAAGCACCGCCTCCACAGAAGAAGATATATTGGATCCGAGAATGTACCACTTTATGACATATTAATGTGGATAAGCACCGCCTCCACAGAAGAAGATATATTAGATCCGACAGTAATGTCGCAACACACAAGTGTGAGCAACCGTTTTCATTACACGATCACTATTGCTTTGTTCTCTCAGGCAGCATCCATCTGTGAAGGATTCAAAATGTCATGAAAAGTGTCACGTAATGTCCAAGAAGTAAAATAATATAATTTTGTAGGAATGTTGCCACAGGTAGATTTTTTAAAAAATAGAAGTTAAAAAAGTTTCTTTTCAGGATGGTTCAGTTAATGAGTATTCACTTTCTAGAGTAAACAAACAGGCAGTTGGCTCGTTTAATTCCAAGGCATAACCAATTTGTACAATAAACCATATTAAGTGCTACTATTTCTCCCATTCATATGTGTATAATTGGTCTCCCACAAGTGGCTTTTAGCATTATTCCCCTTATAATATCTCTGACCACACTACTGAAGTAGGTAGTTGGTATACTTTGAGAGTTTGTACACTGCAGCCATCACAATTCAGCAGCTTCCTTTGCTGTTCCTTGTCCTCCTCTCATGTATCACCATCTTTCTCTTTACCTCCCCTCTCTCATTTGTCTACACCAAGCAGTGACAGCTTATGTAACAGCTCCAAACTTAGCTTCCTATTTGAACGGCACGTTATGCTTCTGTTTTTTTCTTCCATTACATGACTCATTTTAGTTATTACCCTTTGACAAAGAGAACAAGATGAGGGGAGGGCTGATCTGGTAGAAGCAAGAGAGAACGATCGAGAATAAGACGAGAAATAGAGAAGTCGAAGAGAAACTAAGGATTTAATTATTTAGTCTCTACAGAGTGAGTCCGACCCAGATGAGGATTTTGGTGCTATTCATAGGCCAGAGGTGCATGATGCTTCATGGGTGCTGCCCTGGGACAGGGAAACGACAAAATCAACATTTTGAGCAGGTAACATGAAGGAGGAAATCGTGAGAAAGAGAGAGAATGAGTGATGTGAAAAACAAGCACAAGAGAAAAATGGAAGGAGCACATAGTCATTTGTATGCCTTAGAAATATCCTGATCTTCCATGAGACTGATTCCATGATCAGTCACACGCATTAGGAGGGTGAACCAACTCCAGGGTAAGGCTAAATGCAGCCAAATGTATTAAACCTCATAAACCTATCTTTTTAGGCAAGAACCAGACATGGGTGTTATGTAGGCTAATAAAATATGTTTAATGGGACTGAATTTGTATTTAACGTGGTAACAATTGAATAAAAACATTGTGAGTTCAAGTACACTTCGTTATAATATACACACTATCGTTATGATCACTGCAGATGTATACACTGTGAAATGGAATTATCTTACAAAGAGTTCAGAATTCTGAAAAAGAACGCACGTGCATTCAACAAAACTAATGAGTTTCAGTTATGACACATCTGAAGCTTCTGATTTTAATTGTGTGTGATTGGTTAAAATGCACAATACTGTAAAAACACCTAAAATGAAATATGGTGCAACATGAGCAGATGTGAATTTAATGTCGCAATCGACACTGTCTATTTATTTTCACTTTGTTAACAACAGATCTAATAGATTTTATTTGTTTGTGCAGGGGCATTTTTGTCCAATTTAGTGGCATTTTTGCCCCAAGTCCCCAACCTTATTCACACTCTGCCTGTGACCTATGTTTTAAATTCCCAGTTTTGACTGAGTAAACACTGACAAAAACTGATTTATCAGTGCTGCTTATAAGAACTTTCAGCTTCACATTACAACTTCTCACCAACCAATCATTTATTTGGTTAATAAGTTAGTTAGTTACTGATTAATTTGGGGGGTGGAAGTGTTAACAGTGCTGTCAAATTAATTAATCGCGATTAATCACATCCAAAATAAAAGTTTGTGTTTACATAATATACAGGTATGTGTGTGTACTGTGTAAATGTATATGTATAAATAAATACACACATACTGTACAGTTATGTATTTAAGAAATATATCTAGTATATATTTATATTTATTTATAAAATAAATCATATATAAATATATGTATAGATGTAAATATTTCTTAAATATATACACGTATTTATGTGTTCTTACATATACATATTACTATACACAGTACACACATATATTATGTAAACAAACTTTTATTTTGGATGTTGTTAATCAAGATTAATTGATCTGACAGCTGTCCTCTTCTATTTTAAATATACGTTAGTTTCCACTGTTATGCTGATGATACTCATCTATATATCTCAATGAGACCATGTGAAACTCCTATATTATCTAAGTTAACAGAATGTGTTTAAAATGTAAAAGATTAGGATTACCAATAATTTTCCAATTAAATTAGGATAATTGGACCAAAAAATAGTACACAGATTCTCGTAGATTACAATTTGCAACTAGACGGATGTACTGTTACTTACTCTACAGTCAAAAATCTGGGTGTTATATTAGACAGCAACTTGTTACATGTTACCTGTTTCTGATGCAGAAAAGCTAGTTCTTAGGTGGTTGGGGAGGAATTACTTGAGTTGTCTTATCAGGTGAGCTGGCATGATGCTGTTCTTGGTGTCTGTTTCCAGATAGGTCTGGATGAGAATATGATCCGTTGTAATTTCCCTACATGTGAATTTCCCTTGGTCGAGTTAATTAATCTTATTCTTTGTTAAGGTTTATTAGTTTTGAGGTACAAGAAATAAAGGAAAATTTGAATCATCCTCATCTAGCCTCCCCTGTGACACACCGTGCCTCTCGAGCTCATCCCACGCCAGGACCCTCCACATGCCTAACCAATGGTTCCAACCACCCTTCACCTCCCATGTAAACAGAGCTCGAAGACAGCCTTCGAACAGGGCAGACCCCACATACCATTTGGGCCGGTCAGCACTCAAATCCATTTTTCCGTCTCCATTTCCGAGCTCCTTCTCAGTCCTCAGCCCTAAAACAGGCGCCGTTCCACTCTCAAGCCCGCCGACTGCCCCACCCTCAAGTCATAAGATAGCGAAAGTAGTCTCTTTAACCTCAAACCACATGAGGAAGATGAGGAGGAATGAAATGTTTTCAACCCTGATCCTCTCTACAGAATCTGCTCGAGAATGCTCTCCAGAGTCTGCTCCAGAATGGTCTCCAGAGCTCAACAGGGAACCCACTCTCGTCACAGAGCTCAACCAGGAACCGACTCAATCCACAGAGCTCAACAAGTCACCTAGCTCTCCTTTGTTTCCTTCATCTCTGCTTGTCCTGTCCAGCCATCCTTCATCTCCTGTTTCCATGTCTAGCCCAGAGAGGGCTCTTGTTTCCACATCTGGCCCAGGGAGGGCCACTGATCCCAAGTTTAACCCAGAGAGGGCTCCTGAGCCCAGCCCAGAGCCAATTCCAGCCAGGGGATCCGGAGTCTTCACCGATATTTTTTTGGCTATACGTGTCCGGCCGCAGGGGCCTGGCCGATTTTTCCGAGGTCAAGTCCATGGAGGCCATCCCACCATGGCTCCCTGGACTGCCTGCTCTAACATGGCTCCCTGGACTGCCTGTTCCACCATGGCCCACTGAACTGCCTGCTCCGACATGGTTCCCAGAACCGGTACAGCCTTGCAAGGTGCCTACCCCCCTCCCCTCTGGAAGTCGAGTGGCATGGGGACACGCATTTCAGGAGGGGGAGGTAATGTAAGACTTGTGTTCCTGTTTTGTTTTGTTTTTCTCCCCATTTGCTCCCTGGGATGCAGTTTCTCCCTTGTTTGATTGTGTTCATTTGATTCAGATGTGTCTCTCTATTACCCTTGTTTAGTTTAGTATTTAAAGTGTTGTCTGTTTAATGGTTCCTTGGTCTGGTGTTAAATGTCTAGTGGTGCTACGTGTGTCTCCTGCCTGCCTTTGTTTTTCCTTGAATGTTTATTAAAGACAGTTTGAGATTATCCCTCGTCTCCACGTTTCTTGCTCCTCACTGTAAGCAACCGTAACAATTATTTTCTGCTATGAAATGTTTATTATTAAAAACATATTTATATATGTTTTTTTGCCTTTGTTTAATTAGAAATACATTAAAATTAAATAAAATAAAACTGTGAAAATGCAATTACAATTTGAAATAAAAGTTTTGTATTTGAATACAATTTAAAATTTAATTTATTCTTGTGATGAAAAGCTGATTTTTCTGCATTATTACTCCAGTCTTTAGTGTCACATGATCCTTTAGAAATTACTCTCAGCTTATTTGCTGCAAAAGAAACTTTTCTAATTATTATTAATGTTAAAAAACTGTTCCTTTGCTTTTTGTGAAAACCGTGATACATTTATCTTTGGATTCTTTGATGAGCAGAAAGTTAAAATACCAGCATTTATTTGAAATTGAATTTGAAACAATATAAACGTCTTTATTCTCACCTTTTTTTAGCAATTTAATGCACCCTTGCTGAATAAATATATTTAATTTGTTCCAAACAATCAATCAATCAATCGTACTGACCCCAAACCTTTAAATGGTATGTCTTTGAAATATTATAAATGTTACCTGGACCACAAATCCAGTATTAAGTGTAAATTTTTCAAAATTGAGATTTGTACATTATCCGAAAGCTGTATAAATAAGCTTTCCAGTTGCTGTATGGTCTATTAGGATCGGACAATATTTGGCCAAGATAAAACTATTTGAAAATCTGGTATATATATATAGATTTTTTCTGCTCAAATCTGCTCAACCCAACTGTTTCAAGTCTGTTTGACAAAGCTGCATGCAAACAAATTTAGTGAATTTCTACACTCGGTTTAGTGTGTGAGGAGCAGTGTACGTACACTGCGAAGGGACCATGTGAATTGAACGAAGTTACATTAAGGGAAAGTGGAGGCCATTTCCATATACAGTGAAATTCCCCAGATAGTTCCCTTACTTTCATCGTTCATTTCCTCGGGGCAGTCGACAAACTTGAGCGAGCAAGAGAAAAAATGAGGTAGGACAAAAGAGAATGTGCAACAAAGCTTTTATCCCCTTGACTTTATTCTATCATTGTTATATTACATATAAATAAATCTAGGAATTTCTTAAAGTGATTAAAGTAGGTCAGACTTCCATGCTATTCTCTGCACCCTGAGCTTTACATATGAGTGTAAACAGTGTTGATATTGGCTTTCTAATAAATGCTTAGAGGCAGGAATTTCTCAATCCAACTAAAAATACAACTACAGTTTTCCTGGAATATCAGAAGCCAGGAGAGGAAATGCTTTTGTTGCTGTCTGACTGAACTGCCAGGAACAAACATTAGAGAAAAAAAGTACTACAACTTTGTCCTCTTCCTCTCCTAATTGCCCTTTTTTAATACCGTACACTGCGCTCCGCTCTCTCCACGCTCATCTCCTCATTCCACTTATTCCTCCAACAGATTCCGTCTGCTCCAGCGCACGGGTGAATCAGCGCTCTGCACTGCCACAGCCACTAAACTTCCGATAAAATCAATGTTTAATTCACATCGCTTGAGGCCATTGACAGAAAGTGGAAGCCTTTCATCTACAAAGGGTTGCATAGAAGCTCCTAGTGTTAAAGGAATCTTGCAGAATTAGTGCAGTCGTCACGAGTTGTCCCATTTATATCTCTGAGCATGTGCTCTCACTGACACTAAGAAGATCTGAGGGGCCCCGGAATGAGACACGTCCCGTTCACCCAATGAACTGCTGGAGTGAATGTGGACAGGGTGCAAAATGTACCTTTTAGTACTTCAAACAACAGACTTTAATGCATAATATTGCTTTGTAGTGGACATTATTTAAGGTTGATCTTCCTACCTGAAGGCTATGGTGCTTCAGACTGGTGGTTCTTAATCCTGGTATTGGGGATCCTCCGCTCTGCATGCCTCTCTTTTCAGTGATGTGCAGCTAGTACAAATCTGTTCCCATCTCAAAAAAATGTGTTCTGGGTTTTCATGACCCTTTAACACACTTGATTCAGATCATCTCCATGAACTGAACTGAGTGTCCCCAGGACCAAGATTGAGAACCACTTTGCAAGGCCAGTGTGAGGGGGCCCTATTGTATGTTTTTATGCTGTGACAGTATGAGGGCTGGGGCCCCAATGTATCATTTTGTCACAGACCACATGAATTCAAGTAATGACCCTGCATGTGTATTTATGAGTATTCATTCAAGTATGAGCCAGTGAATTCACAATATTTTAAACATGATAAAAAAAATTCATAGTCATAGAAAGACTCTATATAAAAAGTATTACTTTATGGTTTATGGACTGCATTTAAATATATATCAACAGACCCATGGCCATCCAAAGTGCTTTACAAGTTGCCTCACATTCACTCACTCATTCATACAATTATGTTAATGTAAAGCCCCTTTCCAAAGACAGTAAATAATGTCCTTAGTTTAACCATCAGTTTAAGCCCGAAAGAGGAACAGAGTGGCGTGACAGACAGAGTGATGAAGCTCATATGTGTTTGCAGTACACAAGCCACGGACGGTTAAGACACCTGACTCCACTGTGTGACCGTCTCTCTCTCTCTCTCTCTCTCTCTCTCTCTCTCTCTCTCTCTCTCTCTCTCTCTCTGTTTTCCCGTGCAAGCAGACAGACTCACACACGACACACATTTTAACAGTCAATAGCAAATACTTAACCTAATTCAGTTTAGTTTTATTGTCATTGCATATATCTACACAACGAAATTAAGAGGACATCAATCACTCAGTTAGCAGCTTAAAGGATAAAAAGTGACACTGTCAACAAAAATTAATAGATAAATATATATAAACATTTAAAAATACACAGTATAATTCAATTCAGTATAATTCACAGTATAATTAATAACAAAACATATTTCCAGAAGCGCCAGATTATCGTAGCAAAGTCAGTTAAAAAAAGTTAATTACCTCCTCTCCTAGGTTCACAAAACGGTCATCCATAAAATGCGTTGCTGTTCTGTTGTAAGTAATCTTAAAGATTCCTAAATGCATCTACTTTCAGAAGGCCAAATAAAGTGCTTTTGCTTTCGCCTAGATACACACAGCATCTCCCTGACATGGCTGCTCCAACACTAACTGCGGTTACTGAAATCATGCCTTCTTTCTTTGCGTTAACTTTTGGGCGGCTTTATGCAAATATTTCCACATAGTGTTGTAGACATGTGGGGGCGTGTCTGAAGGAGCCGTTTCAGGGGGGCATGGCAGAGTTTTAACTTTTATAAAGAATATCTCGTTGGATTTGAATATCTTTATGCACCAAGAGCTTGTAACACTCCAAAGAGAAAGGAAAAATTGAAATCGCATCATATGACCCTTTTAACATTAATTTAGTAACATCCATCAAAGATATCTGGTCTTGTTCTCAAAATGCTAGCACATTGAAAAAATAAAATCTGAAACGTTTTAGTTGGATATTTCGTCTAACATTTTTTTAAATTTCACTACTGATTTCAGAATGTTTAGGGAACATCCAAAAACCACATTCTCATTATGATTGCAAAATAGTAAAATGGAACTTTCCATTAACATTCCCATAACCAAGAACAAACATATCTAAGGGTTTCTTAAAAACTAGAGTTTTGGAACATTCAGAGAACATTTAGAAATGTGATCTTTGTAACTTATTTTTGCTAGCTGGTAATAGGGTAATCATTGAGTTTTGTTTATTCAGGCTAAACTGCACAAATTATTCTGAGTGTTCACCTCTTGAACTGAAACAAGCATCATTTGATAAGCATTCGTGAACATCAGAAGCATAATTGAATATTTTCTGCCATGCTATGTTATATCTCTCACGGTCAGCGAGCTGGGGGCCGCAAACCTCCATCCACCGTAATGCCACCCGAAAGCTCCTCGCCTGGAATTCATTACTTCAAATGGGCCACCTACAAAGCCCTGTCCACGCTGCAAGCTGCTATGCCTCGCACGCTCTGCCAAACACTAATTCTAATTTGTCAACCTTTTGGAAATAGCTTATTTATGTAACCCCCCCCCTCCAAAAAAAAAAAAGAAAAGATAAAAAATATGCTTGCTTTCGAAAAAGCATAAATAATTAGCATTTTGTTAGTGCAGAGATGGCTTATTAAACAAAGCGAGAGCTTAGTGATGGAACGGCGTTTGAAGTGCTTGTGAATAATCCAGCTGAATATGTACTTGCCCTGCAGCACTGAAGACACGGCCAGAACCATCACACCGTACAGAGACACTGACACGTGACTCACTGCTAAAGCTTATTGAGACATGATCTTCAGCAGCAACACATGTAAAATCTGCCATGCGCTAAACCCATTCCTCAATAGTTTCTAAAGATGTTTGTACCAACCGTCAGATGCCCATAGGCAATGACTTATCAGTTCCTACACTGGATGCCACTTTCCATGAATAAACTACACTTTGATCTTCCACAAGTCTTTTTAAAGCATTAGAGGCACAAATATCATGTTTACTTGTTGTTGATGATGAGAGAAATATTAGATAGCTATGTTGCAACATAAAATTAGTCAATTAATCCAACAATAAAATGCATATATATATATACAGTATATATATACATTCATTCCATTTTCCACAAATTCTTGTGTTATAAATGCTTTGCATTCATTTATACCTTGGTTTATATATGTATATATCTCAAAATAAAAATAAAATTTTAAATTGCACGGTTAATATAAAAACAACAACATTTGGTCCCAGCTATATAGACCCCACTCAGTAACCCAGCTATCTATTCTAATGTAGTTTTATTTTTATTTTCATTTCATTAAATTTAATTTAAAAAAAAATTCTAATTTAAAATGTCTATTTCATGTATAATGCTGTAAAATGGTGAAAGTACACAAATCAGGGTTTTAAACATTTTAATTTTGGATAGCTAAGTTGCAAACTAAAACCGCTCATACAATATTGACAGTCATTATTTTGAACATTTCTTGAAAAATAAAAAATACAAATGACTCTTATTCTTATATAAAAAGTACTCAATTAGTCATAGAGAATGCAGGTCTTTCATTTAAGACAATATATTCCAGTATAAATAAGTTATGTAGAGCTTGAATTGAAAACTGGGATTATGGAGAATCATACAGAACAAAACAATCAAAAATAACCTCCACCTGATTTTAAGAGGTGTTCTACAAACTGACAAGCGTCTCTAAAGGATCTCTTGAACTTTTCTGGGCTGACGATATGTGACTCATTTGAAACTCATTTGCTGATAGTGATGGACAGAGAGAAATGTCAGACCTCTGACCTTTCGATGTGAACCTCGGGCAATGGTTGTGCCATTCACTGACCACTGCAAGCGTTCTTGTGAAAACAATATCAGAAATGTAGCTGAAAATACAATAATGAGTGGTAAATATCTATCTAGCTCTAACTTATTTCTCCTCAAACTGTTTCACTACTCTGTAAAAAAAAAAAGCCACAGAGATACTAAAACATACAGTATAAAAAGGTTATTCCATGACTTGATGCCATAAAATACTTTTAGACATTACCATAGCTTTAAAAGGAATAACGAAGGATTTAGTATTTAAAAAGCCACTTCAGTTGTGTATACAACAGTTGTTTGTCTTTGACACCAACAGTTGGTGTATAAAGTCCTCAAACTGCTGTTTGTGTGTCAAACAGAAGCAATCAACCCACACTCTTCAAAAGAGGCTAAAATCATTTTTCTGTATGCATTTACTTCATGCACAAGAGTTTGCAGTTATGACCTGGTAGGTTCCAAGAGCTCTCAGAAATAGTTTCCAAACAAGTGATTCTGACTCACCGACACCTTTGGCTTAGTTTTGTGGTCATGTTTGTGCATCAAACATCACCTTTATAGCTCCTCAAAGGTGACTGTCATGCTCCAGAGCGAACAGCAGAGATGTGGGTGTTGACCTTTGAACCGGTGACCTTAACTGACCACTGCTGCTCTGAACACAGTACGCTGGATTGAAAGAGAAAGTTCAGGGCTGGATGCTCACCAAACATTCCCTTTTAGCCGCAGAGATGGAAGAGTTTTGCTTATAAATAAAGCAACTAATTCTGACTGTTTAGAGACAACTATTATAAGGCTCGTTTTGGGAAATGCTGTTATTACTGTCTAAATTAATAACTGCTGATATAATTATCAGTATCACAGATACTGAAAATCACTTGAGGGATATTATCCTGTATATAGTGCAATAAAAAAGAAATGATAATAAAAATATGTTAAAAGCAAAAACTATAATAAAATAATTGTATTTTTATTTTATCATTTGAGAAGAAAGGCCCATTCTTGGGAATCAGTGCCATTTGTGTCTTGATGACTTAATGCTGATACTTTTAACAGGAAAAAAATCACAGATACTTAACAATATTTAAGAGATATAACCCTGTATATAGTGCAATAAAAACTAAAACATGTTTTAATATTATTATAAACAAATGAATTATAATAAAACCTACCATAATAAAATTATTTTATTATTAAGAAGTCTAATTATTGCACATTCTTACCTCACAGAACACATATAAAAAATTAATAAAGATAATAATTTTTTGCACTTCATTCATTAAATTTCATTTTTATTATGTATGTATATTTTTATCACATTACATGTACAGTATATAATTTGTGGCTTTGGACCACAAAACCAGTTATAAGGTTCAATTTGAGATTTATAGATAAAAATCTGGAATCTGAGGGTGAAAAAGAAAATATTGAGAAAATCACCTTCAAAATTGTCCAAATTAAGTTCTAAGCAATGCATATTACTAATCAAAAATTAAGTTTTAATATATTTACAGTGGGAAATTTACAAAATATCTTCATGGAACATAATACTTAATATCCTAATGATTTTTGGCATAAAAGAAAAATCTATAATTCTGCACCATACAATGTATTTTTGGCTATTGCTACAAATATACCCCAGCGACTTAAGACTGGTTTTGTGCTCCAGAGTCACACACTTGTGCACACTCATAAAAATGAAGGTTTTTGGCAATAACGGTTCAATTAAAACATTTTGTTAACATCCATAGACATTTTGGCAAAAAAAAGTATTTGTTTTAGCCTATATCTGAACATCAGCCAATGTGTATATCTTTTAACCCTTTGATGTCCTTAAGCCCATGAAGCTTCATCTACACACCTGTCCTGAAGCCACCTTCACCCCCCTGCAGTCATGTCAGGGTCTCATGTCAATGATAGGCTCAACGGAGCGAATAATCCAAAAGACAGACTCATCCACCTGCCTGAAGGACTCATTAAGCCACAACACTTCTGAAACACAATGACATTCTCGAGCAGGGGTCAGACTTGATGCTAAGCAGGGTTCCCATCCCCAGCCATGACTCTCATACTCCATGGGTGAAGAGACGCAGCCTTCCATGCAGGACAACATACTGATTTGGACAGGAGCGACTTATCCTGAGCTCACCTACCAGTCTGGGTTACAAAACATTGCACTGGGGAGAAGGGATAGTATGGCAGAGAAATAGCCCTGCTATGAAAAGGTTCCTGGGTAAAACACAGTTCACTGCCACTGCCTTGTTTAGTCATCGACATTCATGTAGACCGATATGTTTGAAGACCAGAAAAGATCAGCACACCATTGTAGATCAAGACAAAAACTTTCACAAAAAGTCTTTGCTATATTCTTGATATTGATTCTCTTGATGGTCATTTGCACATTGCCCTATACTTGAGTTGAAGCAGCAAGAAGACTCCCTAAAGCCTGTCCTTTGAGTAAAAAACATATTATCTTCAGATGTTCTCTGGCAATAATAATTTTCCTAAGAATGATAGATTCTTCTGATAGAAAATGGTGGTTGTTTATGTTCCATTAGTAGGTTTCGCTGTATTTCCAAGAAACCAGCAATCTTTTATTTATTTTTGGAGCACTGGACTTCATTTATGTCAATGAAAAATAAGAGTTTTGCATCAACAACAATCATGCGTTGTTTCTTCAGTTTTACGGAAAAAATATTCCAAGTAATATAATATAATACGATATGATATATAATATAATATAACATACTGAATTGTAAGGAATATCTATGAAATTTTGAGTGGCACATGAATGTTAACACTGTTGTATTTGAAAATAACATTCATGACATAAACCTGACCCAAACCTCAGGTGGATGTGAGATAAAAATGCATTTGCTAAAGCCACATCAGAAAAGCCATACATATATAGAGCTAATTGTGTGATGCAAAATCATGCACTATGGTAAAAGCATTCTGAGGTCATAACAAGTAAACACACAAAAGGTCTTTATAAATTAGAAAATATGCCCCTGTAAATATAATTTCTTACATCAACTGAGTTGTATGATACAGCTGTTCAACTCTCTGTAAGACATTCTGGCAAGGTACTGTATGTCAGTTGAACCTCAAGTTTAGATATTTGCAGGCACCCCAGGAACTTCTCAAAGTCTGAGCCCTCTAGACAGGTCAGGTCACTCTCAGACTCCCACAAATCTTCCCCATCTCCTTGTTTACCTCCTCTGACCTGATTTGAGTCTGGCCCTTCCCTGGAATAGCAGAAGCAACTCTAATCCTTCCTCAAGACTTTTTCCAAGTCTTACCGAGCAGGAACAACCCCAGCCATCTGTGTGTCTCTCTATTGATCTGGCTTCCCTGAGAAGATTCTGGAAGGCTGGAAAATCACCCCCACCGCCAACAGACTGCACCGCTCAGCGGCCACCATTCATCAGGTTGGCACGTGCTGTTCTGTGGCCTTACTGAACATAAAGGCACGTCTGGATGTCCATCTCCTATTAGACTCATGGACGTTACGTCTCTCCAGAGATCCGCAACAGGAAGTTGTTGGCTCAGTAGGGTGTCTTGTTTCATGTGACCATCTCTGTGTGTATGGAAGACTTTTCACACAAATGCACTTTTCTTTAAATGTGAATGCAATATTTTTTTTTCAATGTGACATTCATCTCAGACTTATACTGACACCAACTGAACTGAGCACAATCCCATAAAAGTGGCGATGGGAGTGGGTTCTGTGTTCTGTGTGTTATCTACTGACAATACGCAAATGAACAAACACAGATGCATTTCCATAATGACCAACACAATCTAACATGAGCAGCACAAATTAGACAAGGGTCACAAACAAACATGATGATTCGATGATAAGGCCCAACATGGGTTAAGAAATTTTTGGCAATGGCAAAAATACCAGTAAACTGACTACCGAAAACTTTAGTAAATCACATTGCATGATTCATTTAAGTACTCTCCTCCTATACATTTTGCCTCTGAAAGGGAAACACTTACAAATACATATGTATTAAGGTGAGCTACAAATGTAACTGTGTCCATGTCTTTCCATTGCTTCAGTTTCGCGCATGTCTCGGCAGTAGTTTTTTAATGCCAAAAGAATGTTTGCCCTAGTGGTTTGGATATAGCATCATCAAAAATAAATAGTATTTGGTAACCAATTCCAATCCGATCTCACAGGAACATAACTATACTGTTCTTCGCGAGATGCCAGGTTTGCACAAATTCATACAATCTCTATGGAAACATATGATTTTTAGAAAAAAAAGTAAGAATAAATGTCCTTAATCAAACCACCAGTACTCATAAGCAGGTATACGAAAACGTGTAAATAAGATCATAAAAATTCATACAAATTATCCACCAATTTGTGAAACTGTCACTTACTGGAAGTTAAGGAGATAAAATGAAAAGTATCCAACTCAGGGTTGCCAGGTGTCTGTAACAAAACCAGCCCAACTGCAACTCGATTATAACACAATCACATCTAAAACTAGTTAAGTTGCGCTTTGGATCAAATTGGCTATTAAAAATCACTCCAAAATCACATTTGGTGGGTAGGAGTCAAAAACTTTTCCTTCAACCCGTAGATTAAAAAAACAACCAGTGGGAAAACCGCGGACTTGGCAACACTGATTCAAATGATTTCAGAATATCGGTTCCAATGAAATGTTCCACTATGTACACATAGTTTTACTAAGATACATTTAGGATACATACAATACTGCAGTCTTGTATATTAGTGTATGACTTTAAACAGATATTTTTAACAAAATAGTCTTCGGTTCTGTAAGAATTAAAAAAACGTATGGCAGTGGAATGTCTTTTTTTAGTCTGTTTATGGGCATGTTTACACATTTGCAGAAGAGAGAGGCACGCAACTGGCTGAGGCATCCCTGACTGCTCGGACAGTTCGACCTTCTGCAGCGAAGGGGGGCCGAGGGGGGAGTCCCCGTTCCCTGCCCTGCCCTACAGAGAGGGCCATCTGTGCTAGGGAACCTCACGCCGAGGACCTGGCCATGTATGCCATGCCCTGTGACTCAAACACACACACATAACATACACTTTTCACTGAGAGCTTCTGTCAGCCCTCATGCCACTCTCCATCTAACCGTACCGAAATGATTACAGGAAAATGATACATAACACTTTTCTGATGTATGGGTCACCGCTCTCACCTACCAAATTAACATCACATATATTTCTGATGTACAAAAGCAGTTCTGTCATGGCTGGGACATCAAACATCACCTGAGGGGAATCATTAGGAGCTCGTACATGTGTTGAGTTTTGCAAAATGTGATAACAGAGTAAGTGGCATTTTGTTCTGGTCTCATTTGAGGAGCCGGTGAGCTCGTGGCAGTACTTAAACCTCCAAACCATCTGTGTGAGGAGCACAGGACGGGACGAGCCAGGAATACTCAGAGAATATTTGATGTGGAAAAGCATTTTCAGGTCAGTAAAATCAAAAAAGACAAATAGAATGCTAGAGCGGATGCAGTGCTGAATGTAAAGCCATGCACATCGAATTCAGCCTAATATGATTTTGTGTTCTGTGTCTATTCAAGTCAGCCTTGATTTGGTTTCCAACACTAATCGCATCATCCAAGAGATTTGCATGGGCTTTTTTTCATCTCAGCCTGTTTTTTTCTCTCCTCTCCTGCCTTATTGAAACTCTCATCAGCCATTGTCACATAAATCCCCCTGATAAATTAAAAATGATTGATTCAGAGGAGGAAACAGCACCATAGGGGTTGGGGGGAGGAATCTATTGGCAACGGAGGACAAAAACGGAAACATAATTGAGTCCACATTCATTTGAGCATGAGAGTCAGGCCCTGTAATCACCTAAGGAGTGAGTTTACCGCAATCAGTCCGCCCCTCGCTTTAACCTGCCCCGCTTTTTAGAGCGCTTTGTCAATTAAAATCAGCTTGATGCAAAAACCTTATTTTGTATTGAATTTCAGCATGTGATAAAATAACCCTGGTCACTGTTTGTGCTAATGGGCCAGTCTCTGCACCCACAGGCTTTTCCGTCTCAGAGGAAAGTGATCCTGTAATACATTTAAAACATGAGTCCGAATTGGTCCCAGGAAGATTATGTTCATAGCTGAGATGTACAGTTCTGCAAAATAATACATGCATTTGAACATATTTTGAATTTATTCACTTTCCTGACAGAGTTGTCCGTGTCAATCCTGGTGCTATTTGTCACCTAAATGAAATTCTGTCATAATCTTATAAAATATTACCTTACTATCTGACAAAAAACAATTGTTTAATGATGTGAACAAATCTTCTGTGTCTAAAATTGTTCAATGTTCTGTGCCTGTTCTCAATTACTCCAACCATCTACAAAATCCTTTTTAAAATCTAGGACACAATGTCTCAACACTACTACTGCGTTGTGATATTTTTGATGTTTTATTATCATCATTTGGTCCCACTAAGTACACAACTTATTCGATAAAATGTAATTTTATACTTTGAAAATGTTAAATAAAGGCTCACAACATCACAGACCTGTAATTTAGGCATTTAGACATCAAAGTTGAATTTGCAAAACAAACATATTAATTGAATCCAATATAATAATCTACTTAATAACAGGAATTTCAATGCCTTAATTAGATAATAGCTAAAAGTGGATATAAATGGTATTTATTTAATATATATATAGCCATTAAATTAACATTGAGATTAGTCTAAAAAAAAGTGAAATTAGTTTTGAAAAAGCTCCAGCATCATTTACAGAATTTGCATATGCCACATGCTTTGAAAGTTTGTTACATGATCAAATTAAATTCATACATGCAACCTAAGTGTCTAAACCCTTTTTTATCACTGTATTTAATTGGATTTTATTATTTCATTAATAATCAGTCTGTTTTTACTGCTTTTATGTAAGCAGAGAAAATATTCGACTACTAAAATAGTTTCATGTATTTTTTTTAGAAATGTACTATAAATTTATGCTGTTTACATTTCAACCATTGTAATATAAAATCTGAAAACTTCTTTTCAGCACATCCTGAGGTCAAAAAGACGCTTGCACACAAAGAATGATCCGGATGGTGTTGTTTCTGCTTTACACAGACTCCTAACATAATAAAACTCTTTATTATTTTAATTAAAGCAATTTGCTGCTCTGGCCAGTTCTGAAATATAAAAGTGTTTTCCGCACACACACAGGACGAATACCAAATTAGCTTATATTTAAAGTCCTGTTTTGATCATTAATGCATTAAGTTGATGACAGTTGCACTTGCACAGTAATTTAAATCAACAGCCCTATACCACAACAATTTCCTCAAATGCATGCAAATAAAGCAGAGAAAGTGTGAATGAGAGAGAGAGACAGAGAGAGAGAAAGAGAGAGAGAGAAATAGAAAGAGAGAAAAAGAGTTTGGGTGTAGCGAACAATGTCAACTCAGACGCAGCGATGTGCGTCTACAAATAAGCCTTGGTCCCAGTCACACTCAAGAGTGTATTATCATTGTTATTAACATGTTTCGCACAAAGCTGATCTTATTTCTGCCCAGGTTTCCCTGCACATACCGTGCACACATACACACTGCTCCAATTAGGAGAGAGTGTTGTGTAGCGTCAGTGTCGAGGGATTCAGCTTTCTTCTGCACTGTCAGGTCCCATCAGAAAGGCGGCTCATTAGTGTCAGGTTCAGCACTGCCACCGACTTTCCCTTCTCTCTTGCTCTCTGTCACTCTCTCTCTCTCTCCTCCTTTTCCTTTTTTGCACAAACATTTCAAATGAGCCTGCCGTACGCTTTCATATCTATATCATCAGAGCATGGCCTTGTATTTCAGCCCCTCTAAATGATCGCTTGTCCACCGGTCCAACAGGAAGTGAAACACATCCAGAGTGTGAAGAAGGGTTACAAATGATCACGTGATGGCTTTACTTTCATTGGTGAATCTTGCGAAACCTGTCAGAAAGATGTCCCCTTTATATTGCACCCCAAAATCAAACACGTCTGTATGGAATTCTCCATTCTGATTGGTCAACCACATCATTCCACAATCAAACAGCTCTTGAGAATGATACTGCACCATATAATATTAATAATTAATGTCCATTTTATTTAATTTGCCAAATAGCTACACAATATAAGCTGGAAATTTTGCTTAACTGTCATACAAACAAAAAACTAAGTGAAAATGCATAAATACAAATTTTAATGTCCTTTAAAATGGACTTTTAAAATAGACATTTTCTTTATGCAAAATATATTCTTTAGTGAGATTCACACTCATATTTCATAACTAACGTCACACAGCCTTACAGATGGGCGAACTGTGGGATTTAAAACAGAAAGCGCTGGCATTAGGCATGACGGAGTATTTTTATTCTCGTCAGCAGGAGAGGTGGCAGAGGCAGACTGGCAGTGAGAGTAGAAGGAAAGCACTAATGGTCTCAATGTGTCAACAGGTTTTCGCCAAGGACTCCATCTGCAGTCACACACACACACGTAACTCCACACACACACACACGTAACGCCACACACATAGCTCTACCCAAAGAAATCTTCAGGATGAATTTACACTCCACACACTAGATAATTAATCCTAATCTGTTTATTTTTGAATTTCTGTTATGCCTACAGTGGTTTAAATGAGTCTGTTATTGCTTTATACACATCACTGCACGCTTGTCAATCTCGTGTATAGTATAAACCAGGTAAGAGTCGTACTCAGAACTTGTATTCCAAATTTCACAAAAGAAAAGCAATGCTGTTTAGGTTCGGTTTTGTTTTTGTTTCGTTTTTCCTCCAGAGAGCTGTTAAAAGGTGGCGATATGAGAGAGATTATTGTGGTGTTACACTTAAAGCAAAGCTACTTATCTTAATACCGCTGCCATCTGAAGCAGCTCCAACATATCATTTCAATCACATGCCAGAAATAAGCGGCGGACTTGGAAATGTAGCACAAATGAACACAGCAAATATTCTAAAACTTATCTAAGCAAGGCTTAGATAAAAAAAAAAAAAACAGAACTTTTGTTTATCTCAAGTCTCATCTTCCCCATAATCCTCTCTCTCTCTCTCTCTCTCTCTCTCTCTCGTTTTCTCTTCAGGCAGCCCAACCCCATTCCTATTAAACCCTTTAATTAAGAAAACAAGCTTTGAATTCGACTGTGCAACCCCATCTCCGGATGCCATGTTGGGGAACATTCAAAACTCCATCTCTTTCTCATTCCATACGTTTTTTCTTCTTCTTCTTTTTCTTTCTCTCATGCCCTGAGCCCCCTTCACTCTCTTTCATTCTCTCGCTCCGTCTGCACACTTCCACTATCAAAGACATGATAATTAGTCACAGAGGTTCATCTGGAATCTATTATACTTCTTTTCTTTAATTAATCGTGCATTATAATTATAGAGGCGCTCGGTAGCATGTATGCACGCTCGCAACTTTGAACCGAACTCTGGAAATGCCACACAGATAAAAGCCAGCAAGTGTCAGAAAGCAAGCAAACTTTTTCTTCCCTCCTCTCTCCACCACTTTCCCTCTCCTCTTCCCTTCTCTGCGGCGTGCGTCTTTTCATGCCATTTGTAGCGACCTAATGAGGACATTTCTGTCAAAAAATCAATCAAAGGCTCGGCTGGGAGCGTGTTATAAGTCACAGGTATCTGAGGTGCCTCTTTTTCCGGCGGATGAATAATAATAAAAATAAAATAAAATAAATAAATAAGAAGTGTGTTTAATTCTGTGACACGGGGGGCTGCTGGCGAGGAGGGGGGAGTTGAAAGAGGACATGCTGGGGAACAGACGGCGGTTGGATTCCCTAATCTCTGAGATGGCATAAAGCGAACATGCCAAACACCTTCGAATTGTAAAGAGAAAAGTGTGACTCATTTTTTCCCTTCATGTTTTTTTATTTTCCAATGCCGTTTCTGTTTTAGCTCCATTAAAAGGCTTTAAAGCGAAGCGTTTGTGCAGGAGCATGTAAATAAACATAAGGAAGAGATGCACAGCAATGGGCAGACCTCCAGCACATCCAGAATGCCTCACTTTTAAACGTATCTCAGCGCTTATTAAACCATGCTTTTTAAGCTCCTGCATGCCTTGTTTTGGAAAGCAAATCTCTTTATGCTACAGATTGACAGAGCAAACGCAGAAAAAAAAATACATGTAAGGGAGAAGAAAAATTCTCATTTGACTCAAGCATTGTGCGCGTGATTACTTGTTTTAATGCGGACGCTTTGAGCTCGAGCGGGATCCTGGGTTGCCTCTCATGTAGGGTTTAGCACTGTATTCTCTCAAAGGGGTGCTGATCTCTTAATTATTTAGCAGGCTCGTCCCTCTCTGATCAAACAATGGCGTGATCGAATGTTTCCACATGAGCTGAAAGTGGCTTATAATCTCGCTTGTTCCAAAACCGGAGCAAATAAGGGGATGAAATCCGGCCCTGACAGGTGGCTGATTGTTAGCGCCCTCAGAATGTGGAAAACAGTTTGGCTCCAGCACATCTTCATTATGAAAATGATGCAGAGGAAATTGAAAAGACACTTTACGATGAGAAATCCCAGAAGGACACTGCTAACATAATATCAACATAATGCTGATATTTAATTTATTAAATTAAGGCAATGGAATAGCGGATATTGTATGAAGTACAAGATTGCGCAGTGCAATCTCAGTTTCCAAATTAAGAAGGCTTAATTATTTATCATAAAGGGCAATTGAGAATATTGAGGTCTAAATGTGCTGCACTGAATAGTTTGAGCAAATTATTCTATAATTACACTAAATTATAGTTTAGCACATAAGGGTTTATGAAAAAAAAAATGTTGAATTAGCCGTATCACTGTTAAACATACTGTGAAGTAGCATTCTGAAAAAAGGCATATTTGTAGCATATGCTGTGAAAAATAAGAGTTGTATTATTTTTGCATGACTAATTAAACTACTCTTTTCCTGTTAATTAGTTTGAATTTTTTTTATATAAAAAAATAAAATTTTGCTGCTAAATTCAATATTTCAGATTAGATATTTGTTCAAATCTGTAAACATACACTGTAAAACAATTTTTCCAAGTTGTAAATAACAGGATCTTTTATATATATATAAAATTTATGAAATTTAGCATTAATTTTTGAGTGAAAATAGTTTCCTAGCTTTTTTCAGGTAAATATTTTTCCGTGTAGGAAACAGTAATAATGAAATGATGTAAAGTTGTCACATTTACTTAAGTTCTATAACAAATACGCCAAAATTATGATTGTGTGGAGGAATTCACATAAACACATTCAGTTATGTCTTTAATGAATGTAAACAATAAGGTAAGATCAGGCCATGTGTTGGCATATTATGTCTGTGAGTTAGGTCTTAAAGTGACAGCAGCCGAATAACCCTGCTGCTGTCTGTGTCTTTAATGTTAATCCAACAACAAAAGACAAAGAGAAAATCACTCCCTGTGAAGACTATGCAGTGTTTCAATATATTTGATTGTATTTCTTTCTTTGTATCTTTGGTTGTCTGTCCTATTGTTAGTGATTTGCTCCATTTACTTATTTTAATTACATATATATAGATATATGAGATATACTGTTATCTTAAAACTAAATTAGAATTAAATTTAGAAAATTAAATTTCACAGATTGTGTTAAGATTTTGTTCATGTTTTGGTCTTGTCAACTGTTCAGCTGGCAAAATATTATAAAAAAAAGGAAAACGTAGCCAGAAATCTATAAAAAAAAAAAAAAAAAGTTGTGAAAACTATGTTATCTAGGGGCTTTATACAGTGCGTGCCATCATAAAAGTCTCTTCCCCATAGCCTCAATTTCATTGACATTAAATTGAATATGGCATCTAACCTGACTATGGCCTATAGATGAAGAACCTTATGTTTTAGCAAAAAGGCAAAATAATAATGCAAGCTATATATTCACAAAATCAGTTAGATAAATATATATATATAGAACTTTAAAACATTTTAATAAAAGCCTTTGTTTTTCTCTATCTGTATTCACTCATTATGGTGAGAGGCTGATGTTTGCTTAAACACATCTCCACAGCAGCACTCTTGAACCCTCTGGGTCAATTACCTAATCTTAATAACCGTAATTGCTGAGCTTGGAAAGTAGCTGAGCTATTAATTCTAGTGTGGACCACTGGAGAATCGAGGGCCGCTGCCAGAAACGACATATTCAAGCACACACACATAACACACTCATGTCAAAACCGAGGGTTAACAAACACATCAGACTGCGAGTTTAACTACCAGACAGACCCTATTGTCATATAGGCTATGTATGTATATGTCGGTTACTCTGCCAGCGACAAGGGCTTCTGGGATAATTAGCGAGACGCTGCACCCCTCGGCCCTCTTTACTCTGTTAACAGGTCGAGCGCATAGGAATCCCCAGTGCACAGGGGAGGATCAATCGATCCCCGTGCGAGAAGATTGATCCAGGAACCATCCCA
This sequence comes from Carassius carassius, assembly GCF_963082965.1. NCBI lineage: Eukaryota > Metazoa > Chordata > Actinopteri > Cypriniformes > Cyprinidae > Carassius > Carassius carassius. The sequence goes on from NC_081783.1 coordinate 23,450,855, forward strand.
CTGCCTTTAATGAAGCCGTCTGCCAGGGAATACTGCTCTCACAATATTACCCAGCAGCCCTTTCACCAGGAGGCCCATATCAGACTACAGCTACTATGCGAATTACAATGTGAGAGAGGAAGGGGGCACATTGCCACATCACATATTAACACACTTGCACAATCATCTCAATACGATGAGGAGAGGTCGGATCCGAGCGCAGACATCGGAGGTGACCCGAAATCAATAGTGTTATGCTAAAAATAGGCAGGAGTGAAATGTCAGCTGTCATTCTGATACTTAAGACCAATTCCTGGTGTAGTGCAGAAAAACGATCCGCGCAGAGAGACTATTCATCAAACCTGCGTGAAAACTAAACTTGCGATCCATCACCGGAAAGATAAAAGACTTGTGTGATTATGTACTGCAAGATAAAATAATGAATTACAAGGTTTTGCCAAGTAGTTGCCATAACTGTCTTTTCATTCTCTGGCTGAATAACACACCGTTTTTTTTTAGATTAACTGAGTGATATCACTAGATCCTGAAACATAGTGTATCCTGATTAATGAACTAAAAGTGGCCAAAGAATTGTAATCTGAGTACATGTAAACAAAAAAGAAAATTAGTCGGTGTTTTACTCACCCTCGAGGTATCCTAGGTGTATATGACTTTCTTCTTTCATACAAATCCAATTGGAGTTATATAAAAAATATCCTGGCTATTCCAAGCGTTATCATTGCAGTCGGTGGGTGTTTATGTTCAACAGTCCACAAGTCATCAAATAAAGTGAGCGTTTTATTTTATCAGTAATAAAATTTGCCTTACACGGCTCCGATGCATGAATATACTGTAGGTCTCCTGTAGCAAATTCATGCATTTTTGTGAAAAATATCAATATTTCAAGCGTAAAAAACACTTTTCTTTTACTTCTGCTGACTGTCATACATGCAAGCTGTTCCGGATGGGTGACGTAGGACATATGCATCATGCGCGCACCTCTGAGATATGTCTCGCAGGTTTTTTTTACAGGCGCAAAGGAAGCAAAGTGTACTTACTATAGCATAGGTAACCTCCTTTTGACTTATTTCAAAATCTTCCTACATTTTTCTTTACAAATCCATGGTTTGTACTTCTAATTCATGACCAGCATTTTGTTTTGTTCTCTCTCCACATTCGTCACTAATCACGCAATGCCAACTCCCTACATCATCTGCTGGAACTCCTTTCACATACACCAGTTAAAAACATATGGATTCGCTACAGGCCTTTATTCACCCCCCATCTGTTTGAGGCATGTTTTATTATGGATGCACACACTTTATTTGATGTCTTTTGTACTGTTGAACAGAAACAACCGCCCACTGCAATGACAACGCTTGGAATAGCCAGGACAATTTTTTATATAACTCCAGTTGGATTGGTCTGAAAGAAGAAAGTCATATACACCTAGGATGCCTCGAGGGTGAGTAAATCAGAGGCTAATTTTCATTTTTGGGTGAACTAACCCTTTAATAGCAAACACTGCCAGTAAGGGCTACACGATATTGGAAAAAAGTTTGTAGCACTTTTTTATTATTATTTATATTTATTTATTTATTATATAATGATTGTATATATTTGTTTTTTTATAGGGGAGTGCATCCATCTGCCAAAAAGGGAGTGAAACATTTTTTTCAATCATACTTTTAGGGCTGAATGAGTTTGGGTGGGAAAAATTGGGGTGTTCATACTTGGGCATAACTGCCACAAGAACCATCTTAAAGGATTAGTTCACCCATGTCAGTCCATGATTTACTCACCCTAAAGGCATCCCAGGTGTATATGACTTTATTCTTTCAGATGAATCTAATCAGAGTTTTAAAAAAATCGTCCTGGCTATTCCAAGCTTTATAATGGCATGGGAGGGTGTTTTTGTTCAAAACGTAAAAAAAAGTGTGTTCATCCATAATAATAAAACATTCCTTACATGGCTCCAGGGAGTGAATTAAGTCCTCCTGTAGCGAATCAATGCATTTTTGTAAGACAAATATCCATGATTAAAATTATATAAACACATTTTTCTCACTTCCAGCAGATGACGTAGGATGTATAAATAGTGTAAGCAACGGTGATTAGTGACGAACGCGAAAAATTACATTGAATTGTGACCCTTTCATATAAATGTTATTATTATTAGTAGTAGTAGTAGCAGTAGTAGTAGTAGTAGTATGAAAATGCAATATTAATAAATGCAATAAATTTTATAGAGGTTTTGCCTGTGTAGTGAATTGTTTTGTGAGTGTGTTTTGTAAGAAATCAGCTTCCGATAGGAACGCCACGACTCCAGTGCCTTGCAATAACTTACCTAAGTTTTTATATTTTACATATAGTACTGTATGTGTGCCTCCTCAGCATATACCACATTACCATTAATTAAATTCCTGTATGTAAGGCAAGGACTGAGGGAAAGTGAACATACAGGTAACCAATTAGTAATTAATAAAGAATTATCAAATAATTCTGCAAGACTTATTTCAAACATTAAACATTAGTCCTATTCTAAAGTGAACATATTGGGAACCCATTAGTAATTAATAATTAATTATCAGATTATTCCGCTAGAATTACTTTGAATCTGAATTCTAAAGTGAACCTATTAGTAAATAATAATTGCTACATCATCAAAACAGCAAATTTACACTCTAAAAAAACCTATAAAAAGTAATCATAGACTTTATAAAATGCACGACACAACTTGTTTACAATCTTTATTTCAGGCGAGAACTTTTCTTAATACAGCATATTTAACATGTATACTTCCCACATTTAAACTAATTTAACAAACATTTTATAATCAAAAGTTAAACATTTAGAAGCAAAAAAAATGCATATTTCATTTCCATTATAGGCAAAAGAGCGGACTGTAACAAAGTTGCTACTGAAGTAGTACTTTATGAATAGGGCTACTCATAATTTTAATATCAAGTAATATATTTTTTTAACTTTTAATCAAGTTCTTGATTTGTGGGCCACAGCCTGATTATTATAGTGACTATTTGCGTATTACTGTTCAGTATTATTTATTTCATAGTTATTTTATTATAACTAGTCATCAATAGTACTTCTTCAGGAGGTATTACAGAATATATTAGTTATTGATTAACTAACTGTTACTTAACACAATACATAACATACTGATTAGTTAACACATCTTCATTAGTAGTTAACAGTAGTGAGTTAAGTGTTAAATTGTTCTTTAATAATTCCTTATTAGTTATGCAGTAAGAAAGAAACAGTATTCTAAAGTGTTACGGAAAAGTGTTGGAGGATTTCTATAAATAATCCAAAAACTTTTTTCCCTTTGCTAAAGTACACAAATATTGGTTTTAGCGAAAATCACAAGCGCATGAGCTACTCCTATGAGACAGTCTCTTGTGAATGTGCGTACGACAGTTAGCAGAAACCACACAAAACTGTTTATATATTGTTTATAGATTTTCTTTTTATTTATTTTTCCAAAAACTAATCGATTCACTACAGGAGGCCTTTATTCACCCCCCAGAGCGGTTTGAGGCAGTTTTAATATGGATGGATATGCTTTATTTAACTACTTTAGGACTGTTTAACAGATACACCCACCCACTACAATGATTAGAAGTGCCACGATTTATACTATATTATATAACTCAGACTGGATTTGTCTGAAAGAAGAAAGTCATATACATACAACTGTAGGATGTCTTGAGGGTGAGTAAAACATAGACTAATTTTCATTTTGGGGTGAACTAACCCTTTAAACTACCACTCCCATTATTTTTGACCCATTCAATATGAATATAAATAATAATTATGAATTGTATTGTTATTACAATTAAATAAAAATATTAAACAAAAACAAGAAATATAAATTGTGAAATAACAAATGAGTATTTTTTTTATAAATATTTATATAAAAAATACATTTTATCTTTAAATAATTTTAAGTTATTCACATCTTAATTTCCTCATTTTGCCTTCATTCATTTTGTGAATGAGCCGAACTGTTCTGAGCTCCCAGGTGAAAAAAAGTGCACTTCTATAATATACTTAAAGGGTTTATTCACCCCAAAATTATTTTTTATTATTTGTATTTTTTTTAATTAGCCTGTTTTTACTCCTGGCACTTTTAAGCTCTTTTAAAACAAAGGCCAATTTTCATTTTGGGGTGAACTAACCCTTTAAAGTGCTCTGTTATTGTGCACTAATTTTGTACTTAATATACTAACAAATATTCTTTAGTACTTCTTAAGATAAACTTCTGATCATCCAATTGTACTCAACAGTGTTATTTTTGGATACCATTAATATGAACTAAAATGCATTTAACATACTATCTCTGTATTTAATAAAATTATTTTGATACCACTTGTAGTACACTTGAACCATCTTTCATCAACTAGTACAATAAAGTGTACTACAAGTGGTTACTTAATACATATCTTAAATACAGAGGACACTTGTTAAGGAACACAGTGCTGTGCTTCACTCTGAAACCCACAGCGCATTCTTTTTATTTTTTATGAAATCACAACCTTTGATAATCACACGAATCCAAACTGCTGTATTTTTTCTGATCTATTATTATTTTAGCCAATATTTGTATGTACTCTTTATTTTAACCTTACTGGAGTATCACATCATTATCTTAGCAACATGCACATGTCAGACTGTATTGGAATCAAATTAAGTATTTTGAGTCTCCTGGACACTTCACTTGGAAATGCCTTTTATGATGTGGGATCCAAATTAGTCACAAAAGGTGACATTTCAGTTAAGATACTGCCTTAGAATGGAGCTGCCTATGTAGATAATAGGGAGCAATGCAAATTTTGGAGCAGAGCTAAACTGTTTCAAAGATGTTTGTGTCTGTGGATCATATTCATAGTTAATGTGATTCTCTACACCTGTGGTTACTCTGCTTGAGTCCTGTATGAACTTGAGGAGAACTGACTTCATACATCTATTAAAACCACCTTGCTGACAGCTGGTTAAAAGTCACTGCAGTTCTGAGAAAACATAATCTCTAATTTCTTTTGCTTGCAGATGCCACTTGATATTGTTTTCTACTATAACACCGAAACATTTTTTTTTTTTTTAGAAAAGTTTTGGTTCAATTTTTTATGTTTCTTTGTGAAATTTGACATGCTGAATGTGAAAATCACATTACTTTTTGTGTATCATTAACAGTGCTCATGAAAATTAAAAACATACGTTGACAACTTCTACAAGCTAATCGGTTATTACTCATGCATGAAAAATACATGATGCATGCATAATACTGAGCTTACAACCGTTTGACATAAACAGTTACTAAACCAATGTTTCATAATTGATAGTAATAATATAAGTTCTAAAATTTACCTGACCTAATATAAATAATTAGCACCAAAGAAATACAGAAGTGTAATATTCAGTGTTGGGGAAATAACTATGCATTAAATATTGCATTACTAATTTATAATATATCATTATAATTTGCATTACTGTTACTTAGTTACTTTGTATGGAAAGAAATGCATTACATAACTTTTTTGTTACTTTTTGTCGGTCTGGGCTTGCTTATTTTTCTTTTAATAATAAAAAAAAAAGGCTACATTTATTTTTTGGCAACTATAAAGGCCCTATCACACCAAAAGTGAATTGAACAAACCTCAGGATGACTTCCGATTTCTCTCAACAAGGGGGACAAGAAAGGTGTCAGTAAATAAATTGGGAAACAAAGTAACTTGCATTACTTATTTGAAAAAAGTAACTCTGATATTTCATTGTAAATTTGAAAGTAATGTGTTAGTTTACTAGTTACTTGAAGTAATCTGATTACATAACTAGCGTTACTTGTTACCCCCAACTCTGGTAGTATTTATTTTGGCCTCAGCGCCTAAGTAAGATTTTGGGTCAATAAATAAAAAACTGTATCTTTTAGATTACGAAAACTACTCTTGATATCCTCAGGTACAATATACTCAAATAATACACAATCTAGATAAGTATATCTGTGAATCATGTAACCCCAGTCTCTCTGTGAGCCCATTTATTAGACATGTCAGTATATAATGGTGCTCTTTAGTTCTTAAGTATATAGAGTGTGTTCAGAGGCTCAGGCATTTGTCATCTTAATGACAGTAATTTCCTCTTCTGTTATCCTGCCTGCTCTAGCCTCCAGTGATCCCAACACCCGATACTGACTTTGGGCTGTCTCCGCTAGTGGACATCCGTCACGCTGACCAGCGTCACAGCACATCTCGTCTCATTGTCAACCCATGTCTGGCACGCGGTGGCACAGGCACGTCGGCGTTAATGCCAGCATGCCGTCCTTGGCAAGATTAACAAATTTACAGACACACTGACCTATTCCTTTAGCTTTAGCATCAATGTCAGTGTATGCCCGCGTTGCATGGGGATGGCACGTTGCTGTCATGAGTCGAATCAAGCTGACGTTGAAACGACGGCCCTCTGTCCGCTTCCAGCTGTGGCCTCCGGATATGACGTTTCAACCCTGGGAGCGGGAAGACTCCCAACACGGCTGGAGGCCGGGAAGCATGGGTGCATGAGAGAGAGAGAGAGAGAGAGAGAGAGAGAGAAGCGCGGGCGGCTCGAGCTCGGGCTGCAGTGGTTGTCATAGAGACAGATGAGGAATGAGGAGTGAAAGCGAAGCAAAGGAACTAAAATAAGAAATGGCCACAGGTAATCAGCGGCGAGCTGTCGCAATAATGTTGACATCTTGCTCATAACTAGTGACTGAGGCAAGAGCTGAAAAGCCAGTGTCTTATTTTGTAATGACAGGGATAGGTATAGAATCACAAAATGAGATAAAAATTAAAGTTTGCTGGAGACCAGGCCTGGGAAGTTTGTTGCAATGAGCTGGATTCAAACTATTACAAACCAATGTTGTACTTACAGGGTTAGTTCACCCATACATTCAACTCCCTCGTGTTGTTTTAAAACTGTATGACTTACTCATTTCTCAGATAAAATAAAACTGTTTGAGATTTTTTTTCTATGCTTCTACTAAGCTATATAGTGCTTTATTTATTTCTCAGGTTTTTTTATATTAGTGTTATTATATCTCTACTGTGATATTCCCATGTATTTCTGTATGTTTGCACTATGTCCGGACTTTCTTCTGCACTGAAGGCTCCTGTTGTCAAATCAAATTATTTGTATTATACTTGGTAATAAAGCTCTTTCTGACTTCTGATTTCTGAAATTGAAAAATGTAAGTGTAGAAACAATTTTCACTGCAGAGATTGCTAGGAAATTTCAAAAGTATATATACAAAATATGGCAAGTAATGCTCAAATAAATGTCAAATTAGGTAATTTGCTATGATGGTTGAAAGTCTACACATCCTCATAGCAATGATTAAGTTAAGTGCTCTAAATATATGTATATATAATCTGTGGAAAGCATAGGACCATCAAATGTTGTCCAAGGGCTACGACGGGCCTGTCAACATATGTATTTGCATACCTTATCTTACAGTTTCATTTGTGTATATATATATATGTATATGTATATGTATATGTATATGTATATGTATATGTATATGTATATATATATATATGTTGTCATTCAAAAGTTTGAGGTTGGTAAGAGTTTATTTTTATTATTTTGATAATATATAGGTTATAATAGTATATAGTAGATAATGAAAAAAATCGCCGTCTGGATTTAAATGAGTAAATACATAAGATTTTAGGCTTTAATCATTATTGCAGTGATTAATATGTTTCTGGCATGTTGTATTTTTGGCAAAAAATCTTTTAATACAGTTTGTAGCTAAAACAACTGATTTTCAAGACATATTCAAGGATAACAATATAAGTTTCATCAGGCTGACATTGTGAGAAATTTTATATCACCGAATCCTTTCATTGTGGCATTGTTTCAACAAGATTATGCAAAATCACAACATTTATTTCCATCAAGAGTTGCATGAATTTTTGGCAGAGATCTTGTATTGACAATGGGAGAGTCCAACCAATCTGTAAAGTCAACTCCAGCACATCCTAAAGACTTTTAATAGCGTTAAGGTCACAACTTGGTGCCCAATTCATACATGAAATGCTTCTTCATGTTATCTGACTGAACCAGTATTTCACAATTTCAGCCGGATAAATCTTTTCATTATCGTCCTGGAATATCTGCATGAGCATGGCTTCAGTTGTGGTTGTTTGAGAAGTAAAAAGCTACACACTGCATCAGTTTGAGTTAAAAGAATTGTTGCCAAACATACAAAATGTCAGAAACATATTAATCACGGCAATTAAATCCCACTGGCAGTGTATATAAACTTAAAGGTAAGGTTATATGGATAATGTGACTTCACATAGTGATGCAGATAATTTTGATATCACATGCATGTTTAACATACAGTGTATGGTGTGAATATAAAAGAACCATCTACATACCATGGTATACCATGATGTTAATTAAACAGCAGTATTACCATTCTTGCACCATGGTACCACCGCAGTGCTTTTTGTAGAAGGAGAGAGAAATGAGAACACAAGTGGTTGCTATGGCAAATAAAACTTTTTTAGCATGAACAGCAAAGTTGAAAAGGTAGGGATGAAATTAAGGTAAAGAGAAAGAAGCGAGCGAGTGAGATGGACATGAGGGGAGATGTATAATATTGAGCGATGCAGTCAGGGGCACAATAAAAACAGCTATCAGGAGAGCGCTGCAGTCAACAGCTCTTATGAGCCACTCAAGACATCTCTGTTGTGCAGGTATTGTGTGGGCAAAACTTATTCACTGGAGCGATGACGTTCAGCCTGTTTTAATCCACACCGTTTCCGACCTAAACTGCACTCTAAAATAGAGCACAATGTCAGTTTACAATGCCAGGCAAAGGTTTGAAGATGACATGTTATCCAGGAAGAGCCGTGTCGGAGTCTCGGATTAATCCTCAAGCCTCATTTACATGGACAAAACCGAAACTTACAAAAGAGAGAGCGATTTTGGATCACTTATTTATAGCCTCCACCTTTGAGCTGTGCGTGCTTCACTGGTGCGACTGTGTTTGTGGGTGTTTGTGTAGATATTTGATCATGTCTGAATGGTAAGAAGTAGGCGGACGCCTGAGGGTTTTGCTCTCTCTCTCTTTATTTTCTTCCACTGCTCCTTCATCCCAGAGCAGTGGTTAAGCCCGTATTATCCCGCCTTACCCGGGCTTACATTATCATTATCATCCCTGTGTACCAACACTATTGTTACCACAGGGCAGCACTCCAGTGTGTTAAGAGGCAAGCTTAAAATCTCTTAAAGAGCCAGTAGATTACCTCCATTCAATATTTCTTACCATTTCCATATTCTGCACTGTTTCCGGGTCTGTGCTCTGCTGGTGAAAAACACTTGGGCCATTTTGAGCTTGTTTATTCCTGAATGTTTTTATACTTGTGTTGAAAAAAAAAAACTAAACAACTGTGTGTTATTCATAACTATTAAACTTTATTATGTAACTAACATTGTGCTATGGAATGATACCTCAAATCGTGTGGCTTGTTGAGTTGTGTTTTTCCTTTTTCTGAGCAATAAGAAAAAAGCCAATAGGATAATATAGACAAAAAAAAAACATGGTCTAAAAAATCCCAAAGTTTTACAATGAAAGAGGACTTGAGTAGGGTTGACAACAGGTGTGCCTCACACATCCTGAAAAGTGGTGCAAAAACATTTAGGATTGCCATCTGGTGGCTGGTTGCAGTATAGGTCTTAAACCTAAAAAAAATGTGAGTGATGTGAGCCAAAAAATAAATAAATACATTTACACTTCGAATAAGATGGTTTCCATAATTTTAGGTACATCTTTTCACATAGATGTGTGTATACAGTCATTGAGCCTGACCAATATAGTGCAGGAAAGTTTTACAAAGCGATATACTTACAGCAAAGTTATTTTTCATTCTTTGTTTAGCAGGTAGAAAGAAGTTCGATATATGCAAGCAGTGGTTACTGCTGAACATCCCAATGCTGCTGAAAGTGGCATTTAGGTGAATATGTAAATATATGCTGTGCTTTCCTCTCAATAACCAACACAAAACAAACATGGCTGTGTGGGAAAACAGCAGTTAAGAAAGCATCTGATCATACTGATGTGGATGTTTGCACAAGCACTGCAATCAGCACTCAAGACACGTCACGTTTGTTTTTATATGTAATAGACTGCTTTGAAGCAAGCAGCCTTTCAGTATTCGACATAAAAACTGTCAGTGCTGCGTTCAATTAGAATTATAACTTGACTTTGTGCTAAAAACATATAAATAAGTATAGAAAATGTATAACACAATATTTGAACTAAAGCAAAAGCTGAATAATCCATCAAAGCCTACTGATTAATCAAAGTGAAATAACTGATGATTAAATTAATTGATTATCAAAACAATCATTGGTTGCAGCCCCAGATTTGAGAAATGCTATAACTAGCAACGAGTGATGGGGGGTAGTAACACATGATACATTATCAGATTACTTTTTATCAAGTAACTAGTAAAGTAATGCATTACTTTTCAATTTCGGACAAAAAAAATCAAAGTTACTTTTTCTCGAAGTCACTTTGTTTTCCTATTTACTGACTGACAGCTCTCCTATGTTACGAGAAATTTGGAGTGAAGTGCCGAGGCACTTTCTTTAGCCTGAGCCTTATTATTTTCACTTTTGGTGTGAAAGGGCCTTTACAGTTGCCAAAACTATAACATTTGGGGGGTTTTGTTATTAGAAAGCAAATACGCATGCCCAGCTCAGGTGACAAAAAGTAAGGCAAAAGTAACAATGCATTACATAAAAAGTAACAATATAACGCAATTTGTTTATTGTCATGGAGAAATATTATAATACATAACTTTTAAAATGTTCTAGCATTAACCACCTAACAACAACTAATAGCGATTGACATCTTGGCAATCACATAGCAATGCATTAAAATCACCTTTGCCTAGAAACCACTATGAACATCTTGGCATCCACAAAAGAATGCAATATAAACCACTCAAGACACCTTAGCAATAGCAACCACTCAAAACACCCTAGCAACCACATGGACATGTGTTAAAACCCGTTCAAAACAGCCTAGCCACCGCTGAGCAATGCCAAAGCAAACCACTTGGCAGTATGCTAAAACCCACACAGCAACAAGCAGCCATAACAACCTATCATTAGAAGTGAGTGAGTTTCACATGCACAAACACCACTCACGTCTCCTTGAAATATAGAAATTGTATTTACTAGTTCAATACTGAAGCTTTATGCAACAGACCTTATGAGTACAAACAGACCCAGATCACATGGAAACCGAACGGCCAGTAAATTTAGCTCTTTCTACTTTTGCCTTCCCTGAACTGCATGTTCCATATCTTGCTAAGGAAAGGTTAGCAGCTTTGTTCTGAGTGTCCAGCTACCCTCATATTAATATAGCCGGCATACAGGTGGAGGGGAGAGAGACCAACTCTCATGCCATTTACCACTAATATGATTTTCACCACAGAGCAGCAGGCACAAAGCACAGAGGTTAAAGAGCGCGTTTATATATAAAAAAGCACATACGCACTTAACTCTGAGGTTTTTACACCCTTTCCTGCAAAAAGAAAAAAAAACGGCCTGTAACACTATTCTATGTCAGGTCATCAAGGCCAATGGAGAAAAATACAAGTTCATATAAAGCTGAAAGCAAAAATGGTAGGAAATGCAACAGCAACATAACCTTAAAAATTGTTCCACGGAAGAACCTTTAACATCCATGAAACCTTTCCATTGCACAAAGTGTTCCTTATAGTGGGAATAGGTTTTTCAGACTATTAAAATTAAAAACATGGTTCTTTTTAAGAATCATTCACTAAGAGTTTCTTTACAGTCTTAGAATTAATGTTTTTTTATTGGCATCAATGATTCCATGTGGAACATATTGTATAAAGGTACAGTATGTAATATTGACAGCTAGCGGTTGAAATAATTACTACAGTCCAAATTCTAAATATTGGAGAGAGTTGTTTCTCCCAGCCCCTCCTCCTTACGCTGGATGCTCACATTGGTTGCCAGACTGAGAGCACACGACAAGAATGAACGCAATTGGCAATGAAAAGCGACAGGCCTTACACTGTAAGTTGATGACTTCCTTATCCACAGTTTTAATATGCCTCAGCATACAGCATCTTAGATCCATGCTGAGACTTTAAAGTTTGGGTAAAATCTGTGATCTCTGACCCAGTTTGTTTACTTGGTTCAATGGCTGTAACTGGCAGGAAGACTAACGGCTAAACTGGCAGGGAACAGAATCACAAAAACAGAGATTCTGACACAGAACACACAGTTCAAAGTGCAATAACTGGCCGTAGCATTGATTTTTAGAGAAACAAGTATCAGAACTTAGCATGTTTCCTATATCTGCAAGCATCATGGTTTTTATGCTTTAATACGGTCCAAAATTACATGCCTACATACAATCCTTTAAGATCCCTGGAACTTTTCCACTGCACAAAAGACTCTTTAGAGTGTAAAAGGTTCTTCAGATTGTTAAAAATCTTATTACGAAGAAGAAAAAAAAACTTTTACAAACTATTCAATGAAAGTTTGTTTGCAGAGCCAAAATGGTTCTTCTACGGCATTGCTGCGAACAGGAAGTATTACTTAATTATGTTTGAGCCTTTTTATAAGGAAATACATTAACTTCGCGCTGTGGATCGCCGGGTTGGCTTTCACTGTGTACGAAGCGGAGTCCAGCCCAGAGTCGTAACATGTGGTTGCCGCAACCCCAGGCTGCTCCTCCGTCGAATCCATTGGCCGTTCCTCATTATAGCCACTGGCTGCTACTAACTGAAGCCCCCTTCACTCTTTGCAAGGACAGTCTGCCGCTTCTGACTCATGGTATGTAACTAGGTTTACATATGTAAAGGACTTGCCACTGATGATTCAAACGCGAGTTTTGAGCAGTGTAGATTAGCACTTGTTGTTTGATTTCTCAATGCAGACATGGTTTTATGTTTACATGGCACGATATGCAACGCATCGCATATAAAGACAGTATAAGTCATTATAATCAGTAGTTATGTTCCCACTGGATGCAACAACTGCCTCGTTTGTAATGGGTTTTATTGTTTTTGTCCTATCATGGCGGTGTTCTGACTGGGACACACGATAACAGTATATATTGAGGGATGTAACATTTCCTTCAGATGCTTGAAACTTTTGTCCAATCACAACGTACTGGAAAGCTGGCCAATCAGTGTGCACCTCGCTTTTTAGAACCATGAGCATTGTAAAAATCAACGCATTTCTGAAAGGCGGGGCATTGAGGATAAACAATAATTTTCATTATGTGGAAAATAATGTGTTGTTTTAACCTGCATAACTGCATAAACACATTTCATTACTCCAAATACACAAAATAATGTTCTTTTTAGCAAAATCATATGACCCCTTTAAGATATAAATTTATCCCAGTCATGAAACAAACTGACAATAAAGCAGACTTGACTTGACTTGTAAGATCACTTCACATATGGCATGAATGGAACTGGGAACACAGAGGAGGAACATTCAGCACTTTCATGCATTTATTCCACAAGGTTTCGACCTGTAGAGCAGAGGCTTTATTGGCAGGTGAAGAGGTTGTCCCTGGACTGCGATCGGGGGCGGAGGTGGAGGTGGAGGGGACTTTCTCCTAACAACAGGCTGGGGAGACGGAAAACTCCATCACTAGCAGTGGCCATCCCAAATCGCCCCCTCAGCAGTGCTCCGCAGCTGTAACGGGAGAGCCAGCCGCCTCCTACGCCAGTGACACACACACACAAACCAGCGCTACTCCTTTCAAAGCAAATGCTTTTGGCTCAGCTTTGAAGATCGATACGGTCTAACCTTCTTTTCATTTATTTTAAAAACAGTACGTGCCCTTTTCTTCCTCTGTGTAGGCATATGTAGCAAAAGAACTCCATTAAAAGTGTTTCCAATAGAATTGTTCCACTAAGGAGGATATAACTTGGATACAAAGCGATGGTTATTATTATCAGGTTAGGTCAGCTTTGACTCAAACTTTCTTTGCTTCTAGATTAATGCGGTTTATGGTACATTTCTCTCTCGCAGCGTGAATTATAGTCTTTTTTCCACCTGCGCGCTTTAATCTCTGCTGCTGCTGCTTTCACTTAGCAGACATTTCACAAGTCATTTCAAAGCCAGGTGTTGATGACACACTCCGCAAGCGGCTTTTCAAGGATGTCGAGCTAGGCTCGGACAACATCTTCACATATTGAATCCGCCACAATAGTGACAGAGCGTGTGTCTGAGAATAACTCTCAGGTGCCATTGCAACTCTGAATCTTCCATGTTTAAAAGTCTCTGGATCGCTGTGCGAGCGCGCAGCCCGTGGATGATTTATTCTGTAAACTCTCCGTGCATATCAGAGATATTGACTGCCGGAGAAAAGCTTTCAGACGTAATGGAGATTCATTTTTCCGATGGCGTTAAGAGGAACATATAGCTCATATTTGCACTGGCCTTCTCCCGGTTTGCTATAAGATTTCAAAGAGCCAAAGAACGAGTCGAAAGGAGACGGAAATATGACACAGGCATTGATCTGAAAAACTCGAACGAGAGAAATGTTTGGAGAATGCAGCCTTGGAACCTTAATGCAGTTTGTATGTATTAGATGCAACAGTTACAATGTAAATCTGGAAAAGCTGGAGTCTAAATCATGTTCCACTGAACCTGTTGTAAGTAATGGAAGACTACAGGCATATAAACAATTCCATGAGAGCTGTAGCTCTGTCGTCCATGACAACACTGAGTGGGACGAGTTATAGCCTTCAGGCTCTCCACAGCAACCGGCAGCACAATTAAAAAAAGCAAACAAACACAAAATGAAACACCCACCCTCCATCTCACCTCCACCCACTAGTCGAATGTGCATGCTATCCTTCACAAAACAAAATACACAATGGAGAAAACACACACCAGAGGAGGAACATCTATTATTTATACTTAAATACAACATAATACATGAAGGTAGTCCTTAAAGTTACAGTAGATGTGTGCTAGTGACCTACGAACTTGAATTTCACACTCCTTCACACGAAACTCTTCCTTTTAAAGGAACAATTGACAGTCATGCATTTACAATGAATATGGGGAACAATTTCTGCCGTGAGAATATTTCTGAATACACATTTATATTACTGTTAATGCACAAGGAGACACATTAAATTACTGTGACTAATTATATATAAAAAGATATCCATATTTTTTATAAAAACACCCTGCTCATGGTAGGATGACATTAATTTGCATACATAAAATAATGCATTGACTTTGTTAAAGACACCTTTTGTCTAGTCAATGCATTTATCTAAAATAGTAAAATAATAATAATAACAACAACAATCTTAATTTTACACACGCATACACACTATTGGTCATATAACCACAGTAACATGGCACTGATTAATTGCTTGAACATTAATGTACATGTGTATGTTCAAACACGCATGCACAGAACATTAGTTTAAACTTGTTTCAGAGGGTACATTGGGTTTGGCGCCTGTGGAGAGAACGCACATGCCGTTCAGGAAACTATAACTTAGGGAAAACATTAGCGTCTGATTATTGATGTAATATTTATGAAGTAATATCAAGAGGCTGTTGTTCCATTATTCCGAGCGATGGAGGGAGCAAGGAGTGGAGGAGGAAACAAACGGCTGGTGTTAAAAGACTCATGTGCAAGCTGCAGGTAGGTGGAAAAGGACTTCCCCGGTATTACTGACGCACAGCTTACATAAACACACTCACATGTTCTCACTTTCACAATGTGACCAAGCCATAACTTACACACTTACTGAGTTACAAAACAGTTAAAATGACAACAAAAGCCATCTTTCTAAGAAACATAACACATTCAAAACATGAGATTTGAGAAGGTGGATGTAGCCTCAGAGATGCTTGGGGGATGTGGGTGTGGCAAAAGCATTTTTAATAATGGAAATATATTCTGTATATTAACGATCCACACTTCTTTCCATTTCATATGCATTTTTTCTGTTCATTCTAGTATTGTCAAAACAAAATGTCTTGACATGTGTTTAGTGTTTCACATGGGAAGAATCAGAAGAGTCATGATCTCACAGGAAGTCCGATTTCTATACCACAGCGGCAATCATTTTCATGTAGAAAATGACAAGTTTTGGCAGTTTGCAAGCGGAGTAAATCCAAAATCCTGTCTATTTTGTGTGCTCAGCTTTTTTGCCATTCAAAATGCTATAACACCTTGGCTTTGGGGTGTGTCTGTAACAAGGCGTAGCATCAAGGTTTTTATCAGCACAGGGCCAATATAATAAACATACAGTATATAGGCCTATCCACCGAGTGTGACCATTTGTATAGGAACTTGTATGAGCATGTAGCGATCGTGCTATACGTTTCAGTTATTTTTTAGCTATACTTTGCTATTGGTTCTTGTTATTTACCTATAGTGGCTAATGAATCGCACATTCAAAGTAAAAGATAACTTTTTTTACATTGAAGTATGAGGTGAGCGTTTTGTACATTGAGAATGTCTTATTTTAGAAAACCATTATAAAATTTTATGTGATTCCCCATTAAAGGTACAGGTTGTAGGACCTGCCACTAGAGGGCGCACTATCAAAACAATAACAATCGCGTGGTTTGATGACGCTAAGAAGGAGTGTGGAATGATGGGATTTGTTGTCTTCTACCCAACCACTGACGGCCATCAATCAGACGGAAACATAAATCATGGATTTAATGCGAGTTCAACGATTTGCGCGAGTAGATTACATACAAAGTCAATGCAAAGATGCGATCAGACTATGGATCAGACGCGGGAGTAAAGGCTGTAACAAAGGGTAACTAATGTCATTAGATTCATAGCCATGCTACATACTCCGATACAGTAGGTGGCGGTATGCACCTGATAAGCCATGGTTGCAATCTGCCATAAAACTAAGAAGAAGAAGAAGAACTAACGTCATTGACAGGCGACTGCACCGCCCCGTGTCACTGTTTAGAATGGGAATTTTCCATAGACAGTAAAAGAAATGGACACAGCGACCCCATTGGATTCAACGGAGAAAAATTAAGTCAAACTCAAACTGAGCTTGATGACGTAGATGTCACGTGAGCAACCTGTAAGTCTTCTAACCGCTGTGCCAAGAGAAATCTAAATCACCCACCGAATCTTGCAGAGAAGGCGAGCGTGAACAGGAGCATTTTTTGGTAAGTATTCTGATTAATTATCTCCCCTGACTTCATGCCTCCACGTCCCCCCGACAGCCTCATAGACAGTAAAAGATTGCCTGCGAGCTTCTCCTCCTGTCCATACGGTTATTTCTCTACTGTGCCACAGAGAGTCGCTGGTTATGACGCAATCGTTAGCCTATTTTTTACAAAAACTGCTTCTATGGGACCATAACGTAAGATACAAGGTAATGGAGCCTTTTATACATTTTCGTGTTTCTTTAGAAATAATAAATGGACAAATGGAGTCTTTAAATGCCTCAGATGTAAAGTTATTCGCTGTCAAAATGATGCCAAAATGAATGGGAGTCAATGGAATGCTAACAGCAGGTGGGGGTCCGCTAGCCAATGGCGGCGCCCAGGGGTGCTCCAAAAAAAATATGAAACCCTGCCCCCCTGGAATTTTCTCATGATTTACAAGTACTTGAAAACATTAGAGATATTGTTAGTAATCAGCTGGACAAAATATATAACACTAGCCTAGTAATTTTTGGATATTTTACTGTAAATATCTTACAAATTGTACCTTTAAGCAAAATTACTTTAATTTTTTTATTACTTTGGAATATAAACATTATTATTATTTATTTATTTGTTTTAAATGAGGTGGCCTCAGTGAGGTATGTCACCAACAAAGGTGCAGCCTTCAAAATTAAATGCAGGCCCTTTCCCAAATAGCACACTTAATGTGTCATTTGCAGACTTACTGGTGTTTAGGGTATTCCATTTGTCATTTCAGGTTGAAAAGGGGTGCTTGCAAGTGCCACCTTTGCTCCTTTGCTCTAGAGTCAATTGTGACTTTCACAAAAGTCATTACGTCACAAAACTGTTGATTTTTAAGAAAGGCCAGGACTTCGGGTTCCATTTGGGACAAAGCTGATCCCATGTCAATCCCACAAGCCACACATTTTTATATATAAAAAAGAGAGCTTGTGAGTGCACAAGTTGGTTTGTCAGGTAAAAATAAGTGCAAAATGTCATATCTCAGTAAATATTGTGTGACAAACTATGCTCTGGTCATAAACCATATAGCTATGCGATAAAATACTAAAGTGCAAAATTATCAAAATTATAAATACATATCTATAATAAAGAATATTTATGATGATAACTATATAGTATATTACGTCAACGCACCAACAGGCCGTCTCATTCTTTTTATTCTAAACGCATACTTCATGTTTGTGAATGGTATTCTATTGGGTCAGAATGAAAGTTTGACTTAAGTTTGTGGTTACAGTTATCGTTTTTGATGGATGTTAAAAACCCTTAAGTGTCACTGGCCCACCGGTGGGCCCAAAGCCATTACATATTTAAAACCGTAATATTCTATACTAAACCTAAACTAATCTTGACAAACTATATATCATTGGAGACCATAGAGATTGTATTTTTCATATTTGACCACTGTTTTATATTTATTATTATTATGGAGTGACAGTAATTCATTAATTTGTGACAAGAAAATGTAGCAAAAAAAAAAAAAACCCACCAAGAAGTTAGCTTTTGTTACAAAAAGCTGATACATACACATATATTTTTTAATTTTTTTTTGGCTGCCAATAATTCAGACAAAACATCTTTTCTAGTTTTTATCAAAAACTTTGAGAATAAATTGAATATGTATATTTATATATGTATGATTGATGTTGCAAATATTCAGTAAAAAATGTAATGCATGTCAATTTCATTTATGATCATACATGAAATAAACTTTTTTTTGTGAAGTTTCTGTAACAACACTCTAGTAGCTATGTTTGATTAAAAAATCATTTACAACCTATCTAGAATGTTGTATTGCTGTTTGAATAAAAAAAAAAAATTGTAAATCAAATCAGTCGTCCATTACAAATCATACAAGGATCATGACTAGTACCTAGTGGACATTGTTGGTATAGCGACTAAAAATAACAGAAACCTAATTTTTTGTGATATCAATGTCAAATTTGGAACAAAACTTCTTTAGACTTAAGGCTTTTCATTTGACATGAAATTAAATTCAAAACATATTTTATTTTAATTTTTTTAAATATAATATAAATAAATATTAAATTACTTTTTTTATTACAACAAACTTAAGTACATTTTTCAAAAATGTATAAAAAATATTTCCCTGCACGTCAGCAGCACAAAAACTTTTTTTTTGTGTCTAACTAAATGCGGTTGTGCGATCAGAATAAATGGCGATGAAGGTTTTGATCATCATGAAATCATGAATCATCACTTTTCCCTCAGGAAGCTGTTCCATTACTCAACTGTTTTCTCTTTTGAATATAAGACTAGTATAGTCACGTCACTCACGCGAGATCTACTTTTTAAATACAGGCCTATTTATCCCTCAAAGTCTAAAACCACATTTAACAACATATTAAAATTAAATAACTTGTAGAATAACTTCATGGACCTGGTGAGGTTGTTTTTCGAAATGCAATTAATGCACTTGGCAGGGGTTTCTTCAGCGGCTGTAGGTCAGACAGACATAAATAATAATAATAATAAACCTAATTGCTAGTTTTATTTAATCATCTTTTATCTTCTTTAACAAGTGATTTTAAGAAAGATGCTCATGTTCCCTAGTAAAAAATGCAGAATGTTCTCCAATCACATGTCACTGACCCCTGCACAGCAGCTTCTTAACCTCTCTGGATCCCTCTCCGTAACTCGAGAAGAATGTCGGTGAGGACCTCCGCATCACTATCAAGCCTGCTTATACAGATGCGGATTTGTATATTTATGAAGTTTGGATCCATCCAGCTCTAGTTCCATCATGACATCGCTGGAGGGGAGACGAGAAGTGCTGCTGTATTGTAGTGACACCACAACACGATATACAACAATGTGCCACAGGGACTTCTCTCTCTCTCCTGCTGTCTGTGTTTTCCTGCGTTTACTTCTCTACATTGTTTCCTGTTTTCCCTCCATCCCCTCTTTCATTTTTCTAGCGTTCCCCTCTCCTCCTTCTTTCCTGTGCATGCCCACAGACCTGCTGCTGTCAGTTTGGTAAAGCGTGGCCTCAATGAGCCATAGTGACTCACTGCGTGTGCGTGTGTATGTGTGTGTGTGTGCGCGCTCATCAATCTAGGACGGAGAAACAAATAGGTTTTTTTTTCCCACTGATCTCCCTCCTGCCCTGTGAGATCTTCCAGGCGACTGTCAGAACACTCCTGTGTCATTCATGCCCCCTTAAGCAAACACACGGCCGCATGTGAGTGTGAGTGTGTATGCTGACATATTTCCAAGTGCATGTTCTTATGTGTGATTTGTTCATCGGGGAGAGACAATGAATTTGGTCATGTCTCTGTATGGATGAATGTGTGTTTGGTAAGTGAAATTAGAGGCGTACAAGCAGCGCTGCGAAGTGACTAACAGACAAACGCTGCCTCGCGTTTTATATTGTGTTTATATCGCTTTTTTATATTGTGATATATTATTACAATTTTAAATAATTGTTTTTAAATGTATTATACTTTAAATTATCATTTATTTCTGTGATTTCTGAATTTTTAGGATCATTATCACATGATCCTTTAGAAATCATTCTAATATGATGATTCATTATCAAAGTTGGAAACAGTTCTGCTGTTTAATATTTTTTCAGAACATGTGATACTTTTTTAGGATACTTTGATGAATAAAAAGTAAAAAACAAAAAAAAGAAGCTATGTTTTTAAAATATAAATATTTTGTAATAACAATATTCACTACTGGTCAGTAATTTGGGGTCAGTAATTTTTTTTTTCCTTTCTTTTTTTTAAATAAATTCAATACTTTTATTCATCAAGGATGTGTTAAATTGATAAAAAGTGATAGTAAAGAAAATATATTATTAGAATATATATTATTAGAATTGTTTTATTTATTTTGAATAAATGCAGTTCTTTTTAACCTTTTATTCATCAAATATATTAGACAGCAGAACTTTTTCCAACACTCACAATAAATCAGAATATTAGAATGATTTCTAAATGATCATGTGATAGACTGGATGTGACATGTGACACTGAAGGCTGGAGTAGTGATGCTGAAAATTCAGCTTTGCATCACAGGAATAAATGATTTTTTTAAAGTATATTCAAATAGAAAACTATTATTTTAAGATGTAATAATATTTCCCAATTCTGTATTTTTGATCAAATAAATGCAGGCTTGATGAGCAGAAGAAACTTCTTTCAAAAACATTAAAAATAGTATTGTTTCCAAACTTTTGGTCTGTACTGTATATATATATATATATATATATATATATATACACACACACGCACACACACACACACACACACACACAGTGAGGAAATCCTGTTTGCCCACTTACAAAGAAATGAAAGGTCTGTAATTTTATGGTACATTTATTTTGATGGATAGAGACCCCAAGAACACCATCCCTACAGTCAAGCACGGAGGTGGAAACATTATGCTTTGGGGCTGTTTTTCTGCTAAGGGTACTGGACGACTACACTGCATTGAGGGGCAATTGGACGGGGCTATGTACTGTAAAATCTTGGACGAGAACCTCCTTCCCTCAGCCAGAACACTGAAGATGGGTCATGGATGGGCCTTCCAGCATGACAATGACCCGAAACATACCGCCAAGGCAATAAAGGCAATTTCTAACCTTTACACAATGTGTTTTTTTCTTTCTGGATTTTTTGGTTGATGTTCTGACTCTATCTGTTAAAATAAACTTTTCATAAAAATTACAGACCCTTCTTTTTTTTATGTGGGAAAACTTACAAAATCAGCAGGGGATCAAACATATATTTTCCCAACTGTGTATAAATATATATATATATATATATATATATATATATATATATATATATATATATATATATATATATATACACACACACACACACACAGTTATTATATATATAAACACAGTATTCAAATCTCAGATTGTCGCTTTTCACTATGCAAATTCCACAGGTGTGTCCAAGTTACTTTTTTAATGCATATGCATGATTTGAAGCTTAAAGCAGAGCACTGAGAATGCATTAGACTGTATATATTTAGAAGAAAAATGTAGAAATGCCAAACTTGTCAACATACGCCAAATAGCACTCCAGATCTGTCTAAATAAGCACTAATTAATAAAGAACGAGGCCTGTTTTAAATATAGCACTTCATTCCCCTCTCTGTCTCTCTCTCTCATTAAAAGTGCTTGTGGATTACAGAGAGCTTTCAGCACCATGGAGAGCTCCAACAGCCACAATCCAATGAGAGCAGCATCTGATTATGAGAGGATATCTCCAGCCATGCCTTTTATCACCTGCTTTTGTATGTGTTTGTGCATTTGTGCTCATATTATGTGCCACTGTTTAACGGACTGTACATCCTTTAGTTTGTGCTTGTATCTCAGTGTGTATGCATGTATGGGTTTGTGTGGTGGATGATGACAGCACACCAGGTGTCCCCTCAGCAGGAGCTGCACAGTAAACATCAGTAAACAGCGAACCTGCTGACGAGCTCTGACCTTATCCACTCCTCTAAACTAAATCCCACCATCCCTCTGTCTCCCTGTAAGCATGCATGCTCCGCATCTGTCTCTCCTCAGCAGGGCAACTCCAATATTCATCTGCCCACATTTGTCAAAGGTAGGATGAATCCTTTATGCAGAGTGGAGGAAATGTGTGTGTGTGTGTGTGTGTGCCCATTGGCAGAATAAAAATCACAAGTGATGAAGCAAAATGAATGAAACAAAACAATTAAGTAGAGTAAGAATAATTATGATTATTTGCACAATTGGATTTTTAGTTCATTTATTTAATAGAATGTTTATTTAGTATAATATAATTACTTCTTCTGGAGAAATAATCTTTCAATTAAAATTCTAAACTTTTAACTTAGCTAAATGTTTTTAAAAAGTCCCAGAAAATTCTGGAGTATTCATAACAAATTAAATATATTTTTCATAACAAATGTCTGTGGTCAGTAAAAAAACAAACACAAACAGCATATACTTCTCTCTCCCTTTCTCTGAATGTATATACACTATATTTTATATTAAATTATATATAAACTGCTATATATAATACTCAGATATACTGTATAAAACCCTAAAATGATGTAAATATTAATACATACGGTGGATTGTATATTTTGTTATGGTTTATATTATCGAATTTACCTTGAACTTTTAACATAAAATAGTTATTTAGTAATTTTTACTGAAGATTAAAACTCCAAATGTTTTAAATGTCACTTAACAATTAAATAACATCTACTTTTAATAACAAATATATATAAAAAATCAAGGTTTTATAGCATATATGG
Organism: Carassius carassius; assembly: GCF_963082965.1. NCBI lineage: Eukaryota > Metazoa > Chordata > Actinopteri > Cypriniformes > Cyprinidae > Carassius > Carassius carassius. Next base: position 23,474,363 of record NC_081783.1, read on the forward strand.
GGTATGTTAGTGCTTTTTGGGGACCTGTAGATGTACATGTAGCATGATAATATTGTTTTTTGAATATGGTGCCATACTCATAACATGTTTCGGTAACACTTCAGTATAGGAACCAATTCTCACTATAAACTAGTTTCTTATTAGCATGCTTATTATCAACATACTGGCTGTTTATTAGTGCTTATAAAGTACATATTCTGCCTGACCATATTCTACATCTCTAATGCAATACCTAAACTTAACTTAACTTCCTTACAAACTATTAATAACTAGCAAATTATAAGTATGCTGAGGCAAAATTTGTAGTTAATGGAATTAGAGAGAGAAGTGTTCCTCCCAGTAGAGAGTAAGGTAATCTTGGCTGACCGACCTCGACCAAATTAGATAAATTGACCCTCACCTTTGTGAGATTCATTTGTCTGTTTACTCGGATGCTGAGAGAGCCTGGAGAGCAGGAAGGTCAAACCCTCAACCCCTGTGTGGATGCCAGCTGTCTGATAGAGCGAGACAGACAGAGAGAGAGAGAGAGAGAGAGAGACAGCTTCACTCGGAGGGGCTGCATGGGGAAGTTTAGGCTAAAGGTAAAGGTAAGGATGGATGGATGGATGGAGCAATGGATGGATGGATGGATCAGCAGGTCCACTTGACCCCCCGATTAGCTGAGCTCACTTTAATTAGCGCTGAGCTAAGTGCCAGTAATTAGCCGCATTGTGTCACCTGCCAGAGGCCCTGCACCATGGCAGCACACGTTGCTATGGCTACCGGAGGACAAGAATGGAGGGGCGGAGGAAAGAAAGCTAGAGGAGAGGAAGAGAGAGAGAGAAGGCTCCAGTGTTAGGCATGATCCAAACAAAAACAGTATGCGGCGTGGACACGGATGAAGATTCGTTTTTTTTTTTTTCAGTGAGAAAGTCCATTGCGATACGAAAGATTAATAAATGACATAAAAATAACTCGTGCATGAAAGGCTGGTAAACCAATGAATAAAATAAAGGTGAACACCATGAACTCAACCTTTTAGTGAGGCTTGATGCTTAAAAATGCTTTAGAGTTCCGACATTTATTATTCAAAAAATGACACAATGACACATTTTGATGCATGGCAACAAACTTCCTCGAACAGCGGAGCATTTTTCAGTCGCTGCTTTAAGAGAGCTCCAAGGTCTAACTAGATTCCTGAAGGAAGTGTGGGTTTTGTTTTGGGGTTTGTGAACTTTCTGTGAAACTGATAGTCTGTTTGAAGATTGTTGCTCAGGATCTTATTAGAGATGGTAAAATGCAAAGAATCGTGTAGAAACCAAGTATGCAAAAACTATTGTGAGATTTTGAATGGTGGACATCATGTTAGGGTTTACAAAAGCAAGCACTGTAAAAACATGCTTTATGTACTGTTTATCAATACACTGTACTGTACTATATGATCTCATTATGATTGTATTTTTGAGGGATTTATGCTGTTTTGGTTAATAGGACATGATATGGAAGGAAAGCTTAGGGCAAAGAGAGGGGAATGAGATCGACAAAGGATTGCTTACACTGGTGTGTGTAACAGAGCAGAAACTAACCATCTTGTACTTTGTATATATAGTAAATGACACATTGTGCCTCAATAATTGTACCATTAAAATAAATATCATTTGTTTTGCTAAAGACTATAAAGAACACAATATAAAAACTATTTGGGGGGGGGGGGGGGTATTTGAATGTATAATGCAGGTGGTTCTCGTTCGTGACCCTCAACCTTCAAGATCTTGAAGGATGAAAATGACAGAAGCTGCTAAATAAATGAGCTGCAAACTTCTCCAACAGGAAAGGTGTTTGGAGAGCTGCATGGAGACTGACGTCTATGTCTTTCTTGATCAAACAAGGCCCTCTGCTGGTCATGAAGAAGCCACAAGCTTCCGGAGACAAGTGAATGGGGTTCATTTAATCATTTTACACTTTTAGGTCACCCTAAAATATGGACACATAAGTCACAGTTAAAAATGTATCAGTTTCAAACTATCTAATCAAGTGACAACTGCAAAAACATGCTGAACTAACTTTTGCCTTTAACCTTTAGCCAAAAGTTCTAAAGTCATAGTAAAGTCAAAGCCCACACAAATTTAGTTGTGTATTAATTATTAATTAAATTAATTTTTTTCTTGAGTGAATCTCTTATACTATTTATATAAATTAATACACATTTGGGGTTGGCAAGATTAATAATTATTTTATGCTCACCAAGATTGCTATTATTGGATCAAGAAAAAACGCTAATATTGTTACATAATTTTAATTTTCCTATGTGAATACATTGTAAAATCAAATTTATTCCTGTCATAAAGCTGAATTTCCAGCATCCATTATGCTGATTTGCTGCTCAAAAACATGCTTAATATTATTATGGAAACCGTAATACATTTTTCAAGATTATTTTATATGAATGTCATTTCTCTAAGTTTTGAATGGTAATGTTAATTACACTTAGATTCTTTTTTTTTATAATGCAAAAATATTTATTTTAAATGTTGTTCAAGCAAGCCAGTACTTTCTAGATTAACTGCATACATCTAAAATTCCTTACAGCTGAGATGGACGACAATCAAACGGTATTCTGAAAGTTCTTCAGCAGCAGTAAACACACTCTTCTGAGCCAGATCTTACATAGTCACACTTGTTGTGCACGAACACACACCTCCTCAAAAACAAATTCATGGCAACAAATGTGCAGGCTAGATAGAAAAGAGAGACAGCACTGCAGTGGGAGAGAGGCGTTACGTGGGCCCCTTCGGAGCCCAGCTGAGGCAGAGTAACAGGGTTTCTCCTGCTGTCGTCAGCACAGTCCGTGTAAACTCCACAGTCTCTAGGGAAGGAAACAGAGAGAGCAAAAAATAGCCAGAGAGTGGAGGGAGAGCAGAGGAGACAAACTTATAGGAGAGAGGAGATGATGCAAGCTCTGGGCAAACTCAGGGATTCCCACATCTGGGGTTCACACCAGCCCACGTCCCAGGAATCACCCCTCACACCGCGGGACTGCAGCAGTAATGAGATTCAATTACTGCAGAGCCTTATGTAACCAGCTAGGGACATGTTTTCACCAGTACACACACATGACGGATGCAGTGAAACATGAGCACTTTTACTTAAGCTAGAGTTAATTTTAAAGCACTTTGTACGCATAAAAACAAAGGCATTCTGTAAACTATCTTTGCACACAGAAAAGTGCTAATTAACATAACATGTAACGTGTCATGTGAAGCTAATGTGTGCACTTGTGAGTCAAACACGACTTGAAATCTGCCTGACTGAATGCGTTATTCATTATTTCCCTTTCATTCTGCCTCTTTGTTTATTTGCACGGTTAAACTGGCTTTAATTGGTAAAGATAATTAGCTTTCTCATTACAGAGATGTGAGATACACAACATTCATTACTGCTCACTAAAGCTCTTGCTGCATTGCTGTCATTATCGATTAAAGACATTAGTTTACAAAATGATATTATTGGATGACTTGCTCCACCAAGTGACATTGCTTAGTATTGGTCTGTGATAATATTTCTATTAAAACTTAACATAAGCACATAACCACTACAACCACAATTGCTCTCTCAGGGGTCTATGACAATGTATAATGTCACGAGTTGTTTTCAGTTACGGAGAAGACTATCAGGTGTCAGTTTGTGCCGTGTTTTATTTAGCAAACATGGATCTATCAATGTGTGATTATGTCTGTGCAATTGAATCATGGCATCCCTGTTGAAAAACAGCAGGTTAGGTATGTTTTGAAGCTGGGATGCTGGTCATGTGCTGGTCATAAGCTGGTCGAACCGCTAAACCAGCATAAACTAGCAAAGGATCAGCTAAAACCAGCATCCCATATAAACACACACATTGACAGGGACACGTACAGTGTACAAACTAAGCAACTTAAACACCCCAAAAGGTAGTCAGAACAAAAGGTTTCTTAAAAATATGCTTTTTATATTCAAAAAAAAAATTAAACAGCATTTTTTCAACAGTGTTTCAAGTTAAATTGAGCTAAATAGACAGTAATGTTCCCTGAGGATGTAGCCATAGCAACATCGCTCGAGAGCGTTGAGTATTTAAAGATAATTGTCAAAGCATAAATAGCCAACTGTCATCAGTTAATTGCAGATTTACACATTACCAATATTTCACAGAAACCTTCAGTCTTTAAAACCTTCAGTCTTTAAGAATTTATCATTTCGCTAAAATTGCAGAGGCGCCATAAAACATGATCACTGCACAAGACTGAAGGTCAACCGATTATCTTCTCAAATACCGTAAAACTGTAAAATGTGTGTCTGCTAGACTGCCAAAATATGTTTTTTTTCCACTTTTAAGAGTACACTAGAATACAGGTGACCTCAAAGCTAACAGGTTTGGAGTTTTGTGGGCTTAAGTTTACATGTTACGGAGTAGAAATATATTTTAGATAATAATATAGAGTAATATTCAATCTATCATTCCACTTGAATTCACAGTGTTGCTATTATGAAACATCTTTAGTTAAAATATGGGCAAATATATACACTTATCATCCACAAAAAAAGCTAACTTTCTCTGATGCATCAAAACATGGTCTCACAAGACCTCTGAACGTGTTCTGTGGCACCAAGACATTTAGCAGTGGATCCTTTAGGTCCTGCAAGTTGTGAGGTAAGGCTTATATGGATTATAATGCCTAAGTATGATATCAAGTCATTTACATATTCTTCAGTCTTACGTTACAAAGCTAAAATAATAATGATAATCAAATAAAATATATAGATTAAAAAAATCTAAATATTAACATATATAGAAGGTGCACAGTATCATTAACACAAATACTAAACACTATGGTAACACACAAAACTGAAATAATGCAATAAACATTCATTTAAAATCACTAGATTTAACACAACCGTAATGTACACGACTGATACGAAAAACTAACTGATAAAAAAAAAATCAAAAATCAAATTTGAAATGAAATGCAGGGAATTCTAATAGTGTCAATTTACGGTTATTTAAAGTAAACTATACACTATTTTTCCATTAGTATATCATTTCTGTAAAATTACTGTAATGTCCAATACAGTTTTTCACTGCACAGGAGAACTTACTGTTAACCATATAACAAGTTTTTACTGTAGCACTTTTACAGTCTTTTACCGTTAAATTCATAATCATTTTTACACTGTGGCCGTTATATTTATGTACCGCTTCCATTTTACAACTAAATTCAAAAATGCAAGTACTCCTTTTAAGAATAATGATGCATCATTCTGCACATGCTAAACTTCAATGTGTTCCATTTCATATAAACATCTTATCTCTAAATATAACTCTTTAAATTCTGAAGCTGTTTAAGATTGAGAATGTATAACTCCTAAACTAAAACAAAAGAGAGAGGAGTTTATCCTCCAGTGAAAAACTGAAGTCTATGACTTTATAAGCAGACATAAGCAGCAAAATTAAACATCTTTATGTCCCTTAAAACCACTGGAATAAAAAATAAATAAAGAATGGAGCTCCGCTGGAGGGTTGCCAGATATAATTGCAGTACATTTCACCTGGTATCCTCTTTCTAATGAAAAAAATTGAAGAAAATTAAAGAAAAAAATAATAATAAAAAGTTGTTGAAACTAGGTACTAAATGACAATTAAATGAATAATCCATTAGGTATGTAATTGCATTTTATTGAATAATAATTCAAGGTCAGTTAGTACACACTTAGCAGCAATCTCTTTCGTTTTCATTCTTTTAATATATTAAGAGCATTGACAATTGGCACAAACAATATATTAATGTTGACTATTCTCTCACAGTTCAAATCTGTATGCAATAATTCCCATTTCCAAAACATTACAGAAAATATGAAAGAAAAGTATGTTCAGTTTGTCATGTCTCACTCAGTGTGGGCCTTGGTGAATGAAAACAAAAACAAATGTTGTTGTCATTTTTATTTATGCAAATAAGAAATACTGAACAAAGAGGGGAAAGAAGCGAATAAAAGTATGAAACAAAGAATGAGAATTGAGACTGACTTGTCATGTCTGTGTGGGTTGGTGAACATCAACCGCACTAGCATTTAATTAAAAGAAAAAAGATCTCAAATAAAGATTCTTTAAAAAAAAACAACTGATTACTCAAGAGACCGAGACACAGAAAATGTCAAGTTGCCAATCAGCAACACTAAATTAAAGATCATGACGATCTTATTTCTAAACCGTGCGCTTCTACAGAAACATCGATCTGCTAATAACTACTAAACGTAAGACTGACATGTTTTGCACTGTTAAAATGAACTGCAAAATGAAAATCATTCCTTCTCACACGCATCTTTTCTTTCCAAGACCAAATAGCCTATGACTCATGTTTATCCAAAAAAAGGCAGAAACTCTTGAATTAAAACATCACAAATATGCACAAAACAAACAGCACTTAAAAAAATAATTAAAAGAAACAACACGTTTCTGTACATCGTATCCTACTAAAGTGACACTAAATGTAAACCTCAAAAAAAAAAAGAAATGTTTAACTTCAAAAGCCTATTAAAGTAAGGCAGAAATTTTGATCAGTCAGTAGTTTTACACAAATGAAGATGTTTCAGGAAAATATCAGCTTATTAACAGATTGATTTAAATACATTAGAATTCAAAACTATTCCCCATCCATGTGTTGTCATTCAATCTGATAGGAAGGGCCCTGTGCTCTTCTCCTGTACAGCAGCGCCACCCACCAGCTCTCAGTAGTATTGCATGTAGTAATGCAAAACAGTACAGTACATCAAACTGCAGTTGAAGTTAAGATCAGGACACTCTGAACAGCTGTGCTGGGAAACACAACTGCCCACATCTGGATTTAGGGCTACATGCAGTTTCAAATGAACTTTGTTCTAAGGATCAAAAAATGTATTGTTTAAAAAAAAAAAAAAAAAGGACCAGAGGGTTTTAAGCCAGCATATTTTCCAAAAGCACCTTTTATGATGATTTTCAGCAACGAGGGTTGACCATTTCACCACAGTGAATCATCTGCCGACTCTCAGCGGATGCTTTGGTTTGTGCTAACCGAGTCTGTTCGACACTATTACAAACTGATATGGAATAATTGAGTTTTGCTGAACAAGCCACAACAACAGAAAGCCAAGAACCGAATAAAAATCTCCAGTCTTCAGGAACCGGTTACTCAAGACAGAGGGATCTTGTCCTTTACTGGCCAACGTGGGATTCGGTTTTCATCTTGCGCCCTACCAAAACGCCAGATGACACCTGTCATCTCATCTACCACTTGTTTAAGTTTCATCACGCCACACGAATGTAAAATTAGCACAAGAAACAGCTAATGTGTGCCGAACGCCTCCAGTCCTAGCTGACAAAAGCGCTATTAATTGATGGCGAGAGCGTTTGAGTGCCTGCAGCTTCCAGTAGACATCTGACCTCTTTGATCATGAATATTCACAACAAGTCTCGGGCTCGGGATGTTCGGTGACCCGGAATGAGAACAGAGCCGCTCTGGGCACCTCCAGAACTCCCTTTGGACGCTGTGCTGTAAATCAACTTATTTATTCATTTAACAACCCGGTTTTTCTGTTCCCGATTCTTGTTCGTCCCATAGTGTGTGTCCTACATGCTAAAAAAAGAGAAATTGGCCTGTAGTATGGAAACCATGAAGCTCTGGCATGGATTCTGTAGTTATAAGAAACCGTGGGCTCAGACGTGTTTATATAGGATCATGTGCAGGCACTACTTTCTGATCTCATGCTTTTGAAAATATTAAGGCCTACAGACAAAAAGACAAGACCCAGCCTTACTTGAAACACACACATTGGAGTGTTAACAGAAAATGAATGCATGAAGCCAGACGTCTTAACTTCTTCACCGCATTAAACCGACTAGAGGTGATGCATTTATGTTTGTGTGTGTATCTGCAGTTGTAAGAACATATCTGTAAAAGCGAAAAGCACTAATGTTAGTACGGGAAAGCACATGAATGTGTGTGTTGTCCAGGGATGGATAAACGCAGTGTGACTCATGGTAATTCAGCATTGTTGTTGGCCGTGGTGGTGGTTTTCTTCTTTGTGGGTTTCTTCACTGTCTTGGTGGTCTGCTGGGGATGGCGGCAGGATTTGGTGGTAAAGAAAAACAAAAGAAAAGAGGAAGAGTATTAAAACCTTTTACGGTTGTAACAAGATCGTCTTGAGCAGCTGGATGAAGGCAGTTCAGTGAAGGCAAAAAATGCAAATAGAAATACCCCCGAATAACCATCTTGAATCCATTGGGGAAATAAAATGTGTGTGGAATTCTCACTTTTACACAAAGTTACAGATCACATGGCTTCCTACTGAAACTACTGAATCTTGGATATGACATGCAGGAAAAAAAATATTTATATTGTTGTCACGAGTAAACAATTCATTCCCATGCCAGAAAAATTTACCAATCTGTTGCCTCATCTTAGTAAAATCACGAGTATGTTTTACTAATACTTGCGAATTGAGAAAAGGCCACTTGCTGCTGTTATGAATAAAGTATAACAGGACTGTGATGGGGATATAGTCTGTTGCCAAAGAGGGTGCAATATGTCATTCATAAATTATTCAAACAGAAACGATATTCATAAAACAAGATAATAAATTAGTAGGCCTAAATGGTGCTCACGATTTACTTAAAATGAGGGAATTCATAAATTGTGTACATGATGTGCTTAGAACAAGGTATCTTCCACCTTGTCATATTCCCCATTTCCTGACTCTGAAAAACACCTCCACAACATGATGCTCCAACATCCATTAACACAGAACTGCACTGGTTTCCTCTGGAAATGAAGCTTGGAAGAGAGGATTGTCAGAGCAGATAATCTTGTTTTTCTCAGTATGGAAGTCCTTTTTGTGCTTTTTTTGTAATTTTATATGTCATGCACTTTCATTTGGGTGTTCTCCCTAAATGCTGGAGTGTCAGAGCGAGGTTGTCCTCCCATCTCCAAACATGATCTCTGGAGCTCAAGCAGAGTGATCATCGGGGTCTTGGTTACCTCTCTTACTCTTATCTGCCAATAGCTCAGCTTGGTTTTTCCAAACTTCTGACCTTTAAGAATTATGGCAGCCACGGTGTTCTTGAGAACCTTCAACGCAGCAGAAAATGTTTGTAGTCTTCTACAGATCTGTGCCTCGATTTCTGCTTTGTCATTATGGGATGTGGAGTGTAGACTGAAAAAATTATTTAAAGCATTTTAGCACAAGGCTGCAACAAAATAAATATTAATAATAATTAAGGGGACTGAGTTTTCAGAGAGTTGGCTTATTTTACGGTCTTATTTAAGCGGTTTCAGAATTCTCCACATTGCTTTACAAGACTTACAGTGGAAGACACAGTGCACAAGATGTCTAGGCCAATTTAAAGCTGCAGTGCATAACTTTTTTTATTTATTAAAAACTATCCAAAATTAATTTGAGGAAGCCATAGCCACATAGCCAGCCATTGTTCAAAACCACTGCCTTACCTAAGCCTGATTCACAACGGTAAGCTTATAATAATGTTTTTGGGTCGTACTGGTAGGAATTTGTGAATTCGAAAGTGTTTTAAATAATACAGTATCAAGACACTATCAAGTCCATTTTCTCATACTTCCACCCTTGATTGTTTTATAACACACTGTAATGTTGTACACTTCTAAATATTTCATTCTTGTCTAATCAGTGAGTGCCTAGGAGTTAAAAAAAAAAGGTTGGTAAAGAAACAGCAAATTAATTGTGTACCTCTGTTTTGGCAGCGGCTGGTTTCTTGACTGCTCTGACGCTTGAAGTGCGTTTTGGGGCCTTATCTGCTGCATCTTCATCCGAATGCTCTGTCCTGCTATCTGATTGGTCATCAGAGCGACAGCTGTGCTGCGATTCGTTGTCAGCCGGTATGGGTGTGGCACGAACTGAAGAAAATAATAATAAGAAGACACAGTTTAGACATTCCTTTCTACGCCTCAACAATTGCTTTACTGAATTTGTTCCTCCTAGATGTGCAGCTGCCACAAATGTGACATGACACCATTTGCTTTTTATTAATTTGCAATAAATTACAGCCAGATTTTGAGTAGGTCTCTAAGGCTACAATTTCACCACAGATGAATCTCGCTCAAGTCATATTTTGGATTTTTCCCCCAATCTGACATTTTAAAAGTTAGATCGGGCCATTTTAATATCTGAAAATAAATTGCACATATTATAAGACAATAAAAAAACAAAATGTCAGATAAACAACAATATTAGGGATGTCAAAAATAATGAGTTCATTGCTAACAATCCCTGTTGATTTTTCTATTTATTGTCAAAATAGGTGCACAAACAACCTGGGGAAAAATTCAAACAGAGAGAGCAGATACGGACAGAAACATCATTCTATTTCTGTATACTACACAATATATTAATATATACAGCTAAATATGACATTTATTAGAATGGGTTTATTTAAAGATTCTTTTAGGTTGTCTTAAATTAAGAGAATAGATTTTGTATTCTGTAACAGGCCTATTCAATTTGACAAATTATTGCACGCATTTTATGGCATTGTTGAATAGTAATATTTACTCATTTTATCCCCAGAAACCCCAGAGGCATTAGTAACAGAATCGATATTGGTGCTAGTTGCCTGCATTCATAGTACTTCTACATTCATTTGGAAATTCAAATGTGAAAATAGATTTTTGGTTACAAATTCGAATGTTAGGTTTGATATCATTACAGAAAAATGTGATATATTAGTCAATTTTGTAATCGATTAACAGCACAACAAAATATAAATGAAGGGATATTAGGAAATCGTCACAATACAATAAACAGTTTAGATCTCGTGCCGTTTAGACCAGTCTCTAATACAAGCCACATTAAGGTCATGTGAATGATATCAAATGACTCAACCAAATCAAATACAAGCATCAAATTGGTCTTGCGGTGTGATCACTGGCTCTCTGGCACTGTGCTGTGAACAGACTCTCTCTGGCATTTAAAGCTTGCCAGGCCTCATTCAAAGCCTGAAACACAAAGACTTCTTTAGAAGAGCCCTTTGCTTGTCCGTTCACAATGTATCTTTGACGCCCTGTAAATCAACGAAGCCTAATAAAATCACTACCCGTCTCATTATTGAAATGATCCCCTCTCTGTAGAACTCGGATGTGGTTCTACCACAGACTTTCTTTTGTTTGCCGTAAAGCCTCAGTCTGGGGTCACGACCTTCCGTGACTTGCGAGTCTCGTGACTTCATGGTATACGAAGAGGTCAAACTCAGCATTTGTCCTGAACCGCTTTAATGAGTGCTGAAACTCATCCAGCAAATGGGAAAGTGTGTGCAGTTGCATATGAGCTAACCCCAGCAGATCGAGCCCTCCTGTCTTTTGGCCAGTGGGCAGCTGAATCACATGCTGGTCACATCAGCATCAGCATTAGAAACAGGCCGAGACAAAGGCCGCCTGCAGAGCTGCTTTCAGTGAGTCAGCAAACACACACACACACACACACATCTCATTGACCTGCTTGTGTGTGTTTGAACAGGACAGACCCTTATAAATATGAGCTGTATTCAAAGTAATATTTACTAGAGTGATCTTTCTCTATAGTTAAAGGGATTAAAGAAGCGGATTTACTATGGTTACTTCCCTTTGGTTATTTTTCAATCCCCTTTGTCTGTATGTAGAGGATTAGATTTTGGGAGTCACACCTGTTAGTACGGCTGGCGAAAGCACTGTGGGAATGCAGCCTATTAGGATTTTTCCATAAAGTTTGATTCTGTTAGGACGGCAGCCGTGTGTATGGTACCTGTGCGCGTGACTGTTTTAGCCCGAGGTAGCGTGGCGGCAGTGTGTGTGTCGTCTGCGCCGTCCAGCAGCAGCTCGTCTTCGTTCTGAATCAGAGTCAGATCCTGCATGCTGAAACTGCGCAGCTTCTCTGATAACACGCCCTGACCCTGCAGGTCAAGAACACAAAAGATTCAAATATCACAATTGCATAATCTCATTCAAGGCTAGTCACAATTATACGGCACTTGTACATATGACAATAAAGTTCTTTGCACAGTTTGAATAGAAGACAAATGTGCATTGAACAGTGACCCTGCCCTACACTTTGCAAAATATATAAAAGATATGTTTTTTTCCCCCCTCAACTTATAAAAAAAAATAAACCTGCTCTTCACAATAGCACCTAGCAATCACGGTAACAAAGTATATTTTTTATGCTAAACCAGTAGGTCAGAACTTTACTTACCCTGAATATATATATAAATATATATAAAATAATCCACTAATGCTCAAAAGTAATACTTTTATGAATTAAGGACTCATTAAATTGTTCAAAAGTGTCAGTAAAGACATTTATAATGCTACGAAAAATATTAAGCAGCACAACTGCTTTTAACATTGATAGTAAAAATAAGAAACGTGAAAATATATCGGCATATGATTAGAATGATTTCTGAAGGATCGTGTGACTCTGAAGACTGGAGTAATGCTGAAAATTTAGCGTTCTATCACAGGAATAAATTACATTTTGAAATATATTCAAACAGAAAATAGTTGTTTTATATTGTAGTAATATTTCACAATCTTACTGTTTTTACAGTTATTTATTTTAGCTCAATTAATTTTACACACTTCATAGTGATTTCACCTTTGTGGCTGCCGTGACTGCTGCAGTGGCAGCTATATTGAGTCCTCTCTTCCCAAAGCGCATCATGGTCTCATAACTGCGGTCTTTAGCCTGGGTTATGTACTCATCAATTTCCTGTAACACACATATACATCACGCATGACAAATCCATTACTCTGCCTCAACTCTCTGATTGGTGGAGTGTTCAGGAAACCGGTTTGAAAACAATTGAAAAACAGTTTGAAGATGCAAAAAAGTCATCTTTAACAATATTTTGATTACATTCAGTGGGGCAAGCTGTACCTTTTCTTTGTTGGAGAGCGTGGGGTGCACAAACTTGCGATACAGCACACTGGAGCCCTTGGTGTACGGGGACAACAGCCAGATAACAAAAGCAATCTTCAGCTCAAAATAAAATGGAAACCTGAAAAATGGGAGGCTAGCGTTTAACAATTAATGCAATAAAAGTTACATAATAATAATAATAAACGATAGGGTTTAGGATGATAAATACACCGCTTAAATATACAAAATGTGAAAAATCCAATGTATAAAGCATGATAACAAAAATATCTGAAATAGCCTAAAACATTATTAACAATTGACTTACCATGATAAAAGCATATCTGTGATCATCTCTGCTGTTGTGAATAACGCAAACACTATCCAGTACATCATCCATTTGACCTGAGGATGGAAACACACACAGATGTGTGTGCATGACATCAGCAGCATGTATCAGGTCACATGTTCACTGAATATAGCCTTGTGTGTTTTTTGCATGACTGCCTTATGAAAAACACTGCACTGCCAGCTATGTCTCCAGCTGTACTGCCATTTTGGGTTTTTATGATAGGACACATCACTATGGTCATCTAAAACTCCTTTTGCATTTATAAATTCATCTCCATAAGACAACAGAAGAGGTTATACAAATGTGCAAACTGTCTAATCAAAACATCTCTGAATGAACGTACGGTGGTGCTTCTTGTATTACAGATGACAGAGACGCTAAAAAGGGTGTCTGAGGGAGCAAACTGCGGCCCGAGTGGTTTCCATAGCAACCGGTAACCTGAGACTCCAAGATGAGAGATATTAAATTTTATTATTAATAATATTATACGGGTGTTTATGTATTTATATATTATTATATGGGTGCTTTCCCGAGAAATCTCTTTTAAAACATAATTTTGCCACTTTCCATGTAAAGGGTACAAACCTTTTTTTATTTATAAGAGCGAATACATTTTACTAAAAGGGTTAAAAAAATGTGGTAAAACTCTTATCGCATTTTTTAACCCTTTTAGTATTTTTTTTACCCTTTTTTACTCACAATTTGTACAGTGTACAAATTGTGAGTAAAAAAGGAATGGAATAATTTACAAATGTCAAACTTTTATTTTATTCACAATAGAATATAGATAACATATCAAATGTTGAAAGTGAGGCATATTGAAATGTCATTCCAAATATTGGCTCATTTTGGATTTCATAAGAGCTACACATTCCAAAAAAGTTGGGACAAGTAGCAATAAGAGGCCGGAAAAGTTAATAACAGCTGGAGGACCAATTTGCAATTTATTAGGTCAATTGGCAACATGATTGGGTATAAAAAGAGCCTCTCAGAGTGGCAGTGTCTCTCAGAAGTCAAGATGGGCAGAGGATCACCGATTCCCCCAATGCTGCGACGAAAAATAGTGGAGAAATATCAGAAAGGAGTTTCTCAGAGAAAATTTTTAAAGAGTTTGAAGTTATCATCATCATAATATCATCCAAAGATTCAGAGAATCTGGAACAATCTCTGTGCGTAAGGGTCAAGGCCGGAAAACCATACTGGATGCCCATGATCTTCAGCCCTTAGACAGCACTGCATCACATACAGGAATGATACTGTAATGGAAATCACAACATGGGCTCAGGAATACTTCCAGAAAACACTGTCGGTGAACACAATCCACCGAGCCGTTCACCGTTTGCTTGCTAAATCTCTATAGGTCAAAGAAGAAGCAATTTCTAAACATGATCCAGAAGCGCAGGTGTTTTCTCTGGGCCAAGGCTCATTTAAAATGGACCGCAGCAAAGAGGAAAACTGTTCTGTGGTCAGAGGAATCAAAATTTGAAGTTCTTTTTGGAAAACTGGGACTACATGTCATCCGGACTAAAGAGGACAAGGACAACCCAAGTTCAACCGCTCAGTTCAGAAGCCTGCATCTCTGATGGTATGGGGTTGCATGCGTGTGTGTGGCATGTGCAGCTTACACATCTGGAAAGGCGCCATCAATGCTGAAAGGTATATCCAGGTTCTAGAACAACATATGCTCCCATCCAGACGTCGTCTCTTTCAGGGAAGACCTTGTATTTTCCAACATGACAATGCCAGACCACATACTGCATCAATTACAACATCATGGCTGCATAGAAGAAGGATCTTCTTCTGAAATGAAGGTTCTGAAATGGCCAGCCTACAGTCCAGATCTTTCACCCATAGAAAACATTTGGCACATCATAAAGAGGAAGATGTTACAAAGAAGACCTAAGACAGTTGAGCAACTAGAAGCCTGTATTAGACAAGAATGGGACAACATTCCTATTCCTAAACTTGAGAAACTTGTCTCTTCAGTCCCCAGACGTTTGCAGACTGTTATAAAAAGAAGAGGGGATGCCACACAGTGGTAAACATGGCCATGTCCCAACTTTTTTGAGATGTGTTGATGCCATGAAATTTTCCCTTAAAATCATACATTTGGGAAGTTGTGGCCTAATGGTTAGAGAGTCGGACTCGCAATCTAAAGGTTGTGAGTTCGAGTCTGGGGCCGGCAGGAATTGTGGGTGGGGGGAGTGCATGTACAGTTCTCTCTCCACCCTCAATACCACAACTTAGGTGCCCTTGAGCAAGGCATCGAACCCCCAACTGCTCCCTGGGCGTCGCAGCATAAATGGCTGCCCACTGCTCCGGGTGTGTGCTCACAGTGTGTGTGTGTGTGTGTGTGTGTGTGTGTGTTCACTGCTCTTTGTGTGTGCACTTCGGATGGGTTAAATGCAGAGCACGAATTCTGAGTATGGGTCACCATACTTGGCTGAATGTCACGTCACTTTAGAAAAAAAAAAAACATTTTCTCAGTTTAAACATTTTGATTTGTCATCCATGTTGTATTCTGAATAAAATATGGAAATTTGAAACTTCCACATCATTGCATTCTGTTTTTATTCACAGTTTGTACAGTGTCCCAACTTTTTTGGAATCGGGTTTGTGTGCGTGTTTATATATACACATATACACATTAACTGGACATTAAGAGGAGTATATTCATTCCTTTAAACTATAACATTACAAAACAATCAACTTTCAGGCCAACTGAAACCAGATTACAAATAAACTTGAATCCTGAAATACTCACATACTCCTTGACGTTTTTCGTCTTCACAGCTTTATAAGAGGAATAGGCTGGGTAGAGGGTCCCGAAGGCCAGACTGCAGAGAGAAAAGACACACAACCCATCAGACACAGACAAGCTCATCTTACCATCACACCAACTCACTTCAGCTTCTACAGTTTCACTTGCACCATCACCTCAATTTAAAGCACACAATTATGACACTTAAAAGGCTGCCGATTTATACTATGTGATAAAGGTAAGCTTGATATCTCCAGGTCATTCATATCCAACAAGAACAGATATAAACCAGTTTATAAAATCACACCAATATACTGGTGGCTGATCAAAATATTCAGAGCTGTACTTCAGTGAAAAGCAAACCCAGAAAACGTATCCCAGTCAACACTAGCCCTACTGTACACACGCAATCATGCCTGACACTCAGAATCTGAGAGCCATTAAAAGTGAATCATTTATGAAAGGGAGTTGAAGTGCACAGAGACGGGTGCACACACAAAGGGACCAGATAAGACCCATATGCCCCACATGTGCAGCATGCACTCGTTCACTCGGGCTCCCACACACACAAACATGTCGTTTTGTGCTGATGTGACAAAAGCTGAACGTTCTGCAATGGCAGATCCAGAGGATACAGGACAGACCACACCCATCCACTGAATGCACTGCAGACAGCTGGCATGAGAGCGTCCCAATGTGTTCTGTGGCTACAGGCAAAACCATCATTTTTCATGGACTGCTCAACTTAAGAGTTTTTGGGATATTTGGCTTTCCATACAACATGGTGTTTGAGTCTAATGGGAAAAAATAAATAAAATTAAATAAACAAAAAGTCAAATTATTCAAATTTTTTCCCAATAATTATTGTACTTTATCTATTTGCACCTGTAGATTTCAATCACAAATATATGTTTAAAGGCCAGTTTCTTAAAATTAGTGTTTTCTCATACACCGAGACAAAACTCTCCACTACGATTTTATTCCTTTTGATAATCAGATTTTTTTTTTTTTTTTTTTTACAGAGGAGGTTGCTTATATACAATTTGCCTCATTTAACACAATTTTTATCCCTAAAATTACAGTGGACTTTTCTGGCTTATTTATGGAGTGATGAAATTAGATAAAAGATGCCCTCGGTAAAAATCTTTGACTCTAATACAGTGTGACGACAAAATAAAACGAGAATTTTGAATGTGGCTTTATTTAATGTTCAAACATATCTTCTGGAATGGGTGCAAATTAGTGCATATTTAATTAGATAGATGCTTCATTTGCATATGTAAACATACCATTTCAGAAAACAGTTTGCAATTCTTAAAGACAAATGGGAAGTTTAGTGATATCTATTAGTTGTAATTTTTTACCCTATTCACCTGGGCATCTTGCCTTTAAAACATGGTACTTATGGTGCATTATATTCAGTAAATGCATATGATATTATAGACCTTGCACCATGTGTAATGCATAATGAAGCATGATGACAGCGAGGCAGTCTGGCGCGTGGCAGACCACATGCCCTCTGTCCCATTTGTTAGCCCGAATCCCATAATGCATCTGCTCGCAACAGTTAAAGCCACAGCAAAGAGCATTCCATGAGATTCAGCAAAACCACGATAATGATACCTGATGTTTGTTTCTAATGGCCTAGATCCAGGCCAACAAAGTCATAAAAAATTAAACCTCTCCCTTTTGTGCCCAAGCACTCTTTGGAATAATATGACCTGCACATGCATTGTGGAGCAAGGCCTGAGCGCTTGATGCAATCAATGAATCGGGAAGTAAGAAATCTGAGTTGGCAGACTGGGTATGATCCAAAGCGAATCAAAGTCACCTGACTGTAAATCCCACTAAGAACCCATCTGAGAGCCAAACATAACAAATGTGTGAGTCAATGGACCAGATTGGCATCCTTTACATTACCTAATAACATTACCAGCAGGGACCAATCATCAAGGCAGGTAGGCCTTCTTACAGAAAAACCCTCATCAACCCATCTCAGAAGACACTTGTTACAGTTGGTAATAAAAAAAAGGACATTTGAAAGTATGATGACATCAGCATAAAGAGGAAATGATGTGATGGGTGTGCAATATACACAACAGCTGTTATGTTTAAAACCTGCCAATATGTTTTAAAGCCAAAATCGTATTTCTTATTCTTTATTGAGGTGTTTGGTTCATTAAGGCACAATATCATAAATAGGGCATTTTGCTCTGTGAAAATCGTGCACACAACATGCAATACAACGTCTAATACGTGAACCCTCGTCTGGATGAAGTCATCGCTTTGTTTTATTAATTTAACCCTTTATGTAATTTTTAAGAGTAGCCCAATTAATTTAAATCCCTCTTAATATTAATAATAAAGCATTTGAATTACAAAATAGTAGATATAGCTTATATTTTCATTGAAAAGCGGCATGTATCCGCAGCAACACACAACACAAACACACACGCGCGCGCGCGCGCCGCATAAACACTCACACCACCATCCGCGAAATGATCCACGACACCATCTTGATCTCTGCGAGCACTTTTCCTTATTTTAGTCGATTATTCAACATCTCCATTCCGAGCACAGGAGAGCTACTGAATATCGGAGGAGTCCCAGCGGATCTTGTGTGTCTGTGTCTCAGCAGTGAGGATGACGAGGAGCCGCTGCATACGCGCGCAGTCAGTCAGCCCTCGTCTCTTAAAGGGACAGCGGCATCTTTGCACCTGCTCCGGTTATTAAAAAACAAACATGTATGTATCGGTTTCGTTGCTGCCCTCACAAATATTTCACATGGTACCCAAAACAGTATTGTTGTACATACTTGTTACTACTGTAAACTTTGTACCAAATCTTTTGAAAGAGGCCAATTTCAAAAGTTTTCATTTGAAGCTCAAAATGTTGTAAGCCCAGAAGGCGGGCCTGCTGACCTTTAAAGCTGTATTTGTGTGAACTGTTGGGTTTACATTAATCTGCAATGCTATATACTGCTGAAACTACAATCAAGCAAATGCTTTAATAGCTAAATACATTGTCAGCTCAAAAGGCTACAAAACACTAGCTCATGTTGACTGGGTGTTATTATAGCCTGCAAAATAATAATAATAATAATTATTATTATTATTATATAGCCTAATATATATTTACAAATGTTTATATTGTAACACTGCAATGCAAAAAATAATCCACAGAATAAACTGTTAGTCAAGACAACGTGTGCTTCTGAGTTGTAGTCAGGGTAAATGAAAAATGTGCAGTCAGACTGTTGTATTATTTGGCTTTTTAAATATGCTAATGAAAATTAACATTTGATTTATTATTTCGTCAACTGTTACAGACAAATGCTGTGTCAAATGAAACATGAATGAAGTACCACATGTTTGATAATAAATTTGTTTGAAGATTTTTGAGTTTTTGAGGTTATCTAACTGATTTGAAAATTTAGTTCACATTTAAAAGATTTATGGCATAAAAACCCACACATACACAGTTGACAAACAAAGTAACAAAGTTGACAGGACACATTAGAAGAAAACTTACTTTAAGAACTTTATTTTTATCCAACAAATGTAAGTACAAGCAATTAATCTTAATTAAACACAAATCCCTCTTTTTAATATCATGTTAGGTTTATTTCAAATCATGGAATCATATAAACTTTATGAATACTCCATGTACATTGTAATATGTGACCTTTGACCACAAATCCAGTCTTAAGTAGCTGGGGTATATTTTTAGCAATAGCCAAAAAAACACTGTATTGATCAAAATTCTCATTTTTTATTTTATGCCAAAAATCATTATGATATTAAGTGATGATCATGTTCCATGGAGATATTTTGTAATTTCCTGCTGTAAACATATAAAAACTTAATTTTTGATTAATAAAATGCTTTGCTTAGAATTCATTTGGTCAACTTTAAAGGGAATATTTTTGCACCCTCAAATGTTCAAATAGTTGTATTTTGGCCAAATATTGTCTTATCCTAATAAACCATACATCAATGGAAAGCTTATTTTATTTTTCAATTCAAAACAATTTAAACTTAAGACTGGTTTTGTGGCCCTGGGTCACATATGTGTTTACAGTCAGTAAGTATAAACTCAGTATAAAGCATTTTAAACACACACACATATGCATATAACACAGTTGACGGTCAATTAATCTACTCTATGTGCAGACAGTTATATAGATAAAATATTGAAGAGGAGAAGTCAACTTACCAAACTGTTTTCAAATTTCCCTCTAAAAAAAGAAATTACATCATGCCATGTTGGACATGTGACTTGGAACAAATCATTGCTAAATTATAGGGGTTTTTATAGGGAATAACACAGTTGGCATTGATTTCTCTGAGATTTAATGCAGATACATGAGCAAAATATTTTTTTTAATACCTTTCTCATAATTAAATTATTATTTTGGACAAATATTTATAAGAAATATATAAAGAAACTGTATTTTAGAGCCAATGTGAGTAGCAAAACCAAATCAGACAGCACAAAAACAGCAAATTTCAGCACAGAATATGCAATTTTTGCAAGATAAATGACGGGTATCTGTTGAATTTGTGTATTTAATTAATTAGAAATGCCCCCTGATATAAAAGTGATCATTGCTTGAAGTGAAAAGATAATGAAAAAAATAGTAACATTTATAATAATAGACATGATATGTACCCCTAATTATAGCATTATATTATATTATAATTATATTATATGGGGGTGGCCCGGTGGCTAGAGCCACTGCCCTTTTGCCCTCATCGACTGAGTTGCCCCTCCCCCCAATCCCTCCTTCACCACAGTTTAAAGCGATCTGTTCCCGCTCTGTTATAAAAATCCACTGATTCTGCTAACCTGGACCGGAATGTTGGCGGGTCAAGTCTTGGGGCCAGCAGGGATTGTAGGCGGGGGGAGTGAATAACCAGTGCTCTCTCCACCTTCAATACCATAACTGAGCTGAGACCCCAACTGCTCCCTGGGTGCTGCAGCATTGGCTGCCCACTGCTCTGGGTGTGTATTCATGGTGTGTGTGTGCACTTGGATGGGTTAAATGCATAGTACAAATTCTGAGTATGGAATACCATACTTGGCCTAGTCACCTCACTTTCACAACATAAAACCAACCAAATGAAGTTCAAATTTCAATATTTAATTGTTTGCATTTCTGAAACAATTTGTTAAGCACTAAAGTTCCAAACAGACTAAACAGACAATTTGTAGGTCATTAGTGATTAAAGGTGGAAATATATATATAGCCTAATTATAATGTGATGAAAAGCAAAGAAGGATTTGGTGCACTTGTACACTGTCACTATCAAATAAACTACAAATACTATGTATATGTGATAGACTAAAACACTAATATAAAATAAAAAATACCAGATTATAATTCAGAGATTTAACCTAACTACAGTGCCTTATGGTGGGGTATGTTAAAATGCTAACTCAATTTTCCCCACAGCATTTGGCTCACTTTGCCCAATAGTTGCCATTTTGGAAAAAAATAGCTACTGTTGCTTACCAGTTCAGGTTAACATTTAGCTAAATTATTTGCATTGTTTTATATGTTGCTAAATCATCTATTGGTTTCATAAATATTTTTAGATCTGACAAGCCAAAAACTGTTTTTATAGTAAATGGGTGCCTTCAATTCCCCCCATGTGTTTCTCCTTTTCACAGTCTGGCAGAAATGGTGGGTGATTCCAAAATACATGGTCATATTACTGTAAAAGTGTACAGTTGGCAAGATACAGGGGGTGGCTCAACTTACCCCACTCTCCGCATGAGCTCTTATCAAAACATCTACAATAATGTCTGAAATTATTACAGAGTGTGCTGTCTTCTCTTTTAATTGTATATTTGTATTAAAAAATGACACAGGTGTCCCCTCCATCTCTCCAGCTTTAGCGTCTTGCAGGGCTGGCATGCCTTAGTTTTGTCTGATCCAAAAGTTCCTGCCATGGACAAATGGGACCCAACAAAGTCAGAGCTGCTTTAGAAATCAATGTGAATGTTTCCCTAAATGCTGGTGTTCCAGAACCTGCTGAGGTCAGAGAGGTCACAGGCACTACAAAGGTCACTCCACAGGGTACCTTTCCAGAGCCTCTCTGGAAGGAGCTTCTTGCCTGAAGGTTCCTGCTGCTGTTGCAACCCCTGAAGAGGTTTCTGACATGAATGATGGGTCAAACTGACACCCGTCCTGTCCACTACAAAGGTTCCTCTCATGATGGGAAAGAATATAAAAGTAGTTCCAGTCAAGGCCATCTGTAGCCTCAGTTAGAGCTGGTGTTCAAGACTGCTTCAGTCCCAGAGCTCCTCTCTCTGCTTCCTACTCCCAGAGGTTCCTACTAAACCCACTCTGGTCCAAGAGGATCCTCTCACAGCCCCAGTGTTTCCTGTCAATGCTGTGATTCCTACATAAAGATATTACACCTGTGAGCCCCAGTAAAATTACTGTGATTGTGAAAATGAAATGTTATAATAGGAAAATATGATGATCTGGAAATATTAACCATTCCTTCAGTTCTAGAGAGGTTAAGACTCTCATATTACCTGTTTATGTTTATCACCTTCAATGTTAATTTAAATAATAAACACAGCAGGTAAGTAATATCTTAGATAAGCTCAAAAAGAATGTTGGTTATGATCTAGGGCATCCTCTGCTTTCAACCGAACCTCATCGCAGGTGCCTCCCTATTTACAGTTTCACAATGTCCTTTGGGGTTTTAATGCTAAACCTCCCAGCTCTAATCTAAACTAAAATATACCGTCCCCCAATATGCCCAGGGAGGGATGTGAACCAGATACCCACGTAACCAGCACCCCTGAAGAGAGGTTCCATGTTTCGGTGACATCACACTGACAAGTGTCTTAGCATTCTGAATGTCTCTAACTGCAGTATGGTAAAGGTAAGTAACTGGCCCAAACAGACAGGACACTCGCACTCTCAAGATTTCTCAACACTGGACATTTAATGAAGACAAATCGCAAAGCCTTGCTTGGAAAGTCTATTCTCAGTTCCTCTCAGGATTGCATACACCAAGTGCATTTCTCACAAATAATTTACAGCCATGCCACTCCCTTTGTATCTTCTCTATTAGCTCTTTTATTATGTTTTATATAATATATTAAAAGAGAAAAATGATTTTGTCATATAATTTGCACAGCAATATATTCAGCCATGTCTGGCAACTGACTTGCTATTAGATACATCTGTATGCTTACACCATCAGTCACTGTCTTGTGACTGTAGCTGTCAACCAGGGGAAGATGTCATCAGGTGTCGTCAAACTTTCCTTGGACATTTCAACCCTGAACCACAACATCCTCCAGTTGGCGGGACGGTAGTGATAGCCAGTCACTGCTCATCTTCTCCTGGTTTTCAGCTCAACTCCTCCCGCTTACCCCAGAGCCAACTAGAGGCCCTTTCACCAATAAGAGGATCTTCCTTTCCTTTCCTGCAATTCTTGAGGTTGGTGTTGGAAGAGTGTCGTACACTGATCGGAGTAGGAAAGAGATGCCAAAGGGCTTTAGGGCCCAAAGTTCAGGCCACGTGATTTTTCTCTTTGGCAGGTCCCACTTACTCCAGGCTCCTTATGATCCAAGTTTTGGCAGGTCCCACTTACTCCAGGCTCCTTATGATCCAAGTTCCACAGCCTTTGAGCTTAGCCTTAGCCATTATTGGAAGTGGTTGGTCCCGAATCCTTGTCTCCCTATGCACGGGTTCCCGATGATGTTCTTCAACTTCAGCATGCTCTCAGCTTGCGCCAATGATGTGTCAGCTGCCCACTTGCATCCTGATCTTGTCCTGCATCTCTGACCTTTTCATCGCTTGAGTCTCTGTACATCATCAAAGCCCTGAACTTTGCCACCTTAAACTCTTCAACCACTGCTGATAGGGCTAGCTATAACTGTCCAAACCTAATGTTTAGCCCTACTGATGAGAAGCATGGTGGGATTCCGAGCCACCTGCGGACGGGTTTATTCACTCGCCACACAACTCCTTCCACAGATGTCATAGGCACTTCATAAACTGTCAATAGCCACATGAGTCTTGGTAGCAGACCACGCTGGAACAGCCAGGCCTTGAGCTTTCCCAGTAAGCCTGATCCCTCTATCTTTCTCAACCATTCATCTGCCAGCTTCTCTGTCCTGGATATGTTGCTTATGTCAGTGAGAGAGGCTTCGTACCACTTCCCTAGGTATTTTTTGGGGTTTTGCTCAATTGAATCTCCCCCTGAAGTTGGAGTGGGTCACTTTCCTATTTCTGATCACCATGCTTCTTGACATCCTTGGCTTTAACCTCATTCTCGCCCATGTCGCCACATCATCAAGTGCTTTCAGGATCCACCTTGCTTGTACATGGGATGATGTTGTAATGGTTAGGTCATCCACAAAGCACCCTAGATTCTGCTGCTGTTATGAGCAAATTAATTCCCACAATAAACAATATGGGGGAGATAGTACAGCCAGTTGCAATTCCCTTTTCCATGTCTTGCCACGGTGTTGTAAAATAGGTGGGCTTAAACCGTAACTTGAACCCTCCAAAGTAGGTGGTGATCGTGCCCCTGATGTGGAGGGGGATATGGTAGTGTCCCAAAGCTGCTTTGATGAGGTTGTGGGGGATTGATCTATAAGCGTTGCCCAAGTCAAGCCATACAACTGTTAGACTGCTTTGGGTCTCCTTAGCCTCTCGGATCAGCTGGTTGAGGACTCCTGTGTGCAGGGGCGCTGCACAAGATCCCGGGCCATATGCATAGAAATTCCTAATGGGCTGTGGCTTTGGGGTGGAACAGCTGCTGAGAGGTCTCCTGTACTGTGGGGTGCTTCCTGACTGGAGTCAAGACACCAAGTGCCTCCACTGTGCAATGTATATGTTTCTTCCCTCTTCCACATTTGGTTCTGGACAAATATGTATTCAGCATCATTGGAATATAATATGAACTTAAAAACTTCAGTTGCAGGCAGAAAGATATTTTAAAGAATGTGTGTAACTAAACAGTTTCTGGTACCCAATGACTTCCACAGAATTGTTACATACATGCTGGTAAAGCAGACTGGACAAAGTTATTTGATAAACATGGATTACAGCCAAATAAAACAGACAATATTTCAAAAGCTTTAGTTTATTGCAGTGTCATCCATGAACCACAAAATATCTTATAAAATAAAATAGTAAGCATTAAACAAATAGATAGTGAAGAAATGTAATTTCCAAACAACAGGGCCAAATCATTTCTTGTAAACCTTTATTTTGAAAAAACGAAAATCATACACACTGCTAAGATCAATATATATATTGGTACATATTAATGACCAGTAGTTCTGCAGAACTGGAATTGTTGATTCTTGAATTATGTTCCTCAAAGCCAGTCTAACACTTGCGGTAAGTGAAATATTACCTAAATGGCATATTACAAAAAAAAAAAAAAAACTAAAACAAAGAACATGTTTTCATCAAAAAGACAAAAAAGGAACTTAAAAACTAAAAAACTTTGGTCTAGTTCCCTTCCATGCTCTCATCCACCTCTCCTGAAAAAGTTGGTTGGAATCTTTTAAACCATTTAATTACTGTTGACCCCCATCTTACCTAAAAGCTCTCCTTCATTGAGGAGCACAAAATTAATGTTCTCAAAGAAAGCATTTATTTATTTTTTTCACAGAAGTCACGATGAAACCTTGTTATAGGCCTTTTAAATTATTCATGTCAGCTTATATCACCAGCTCTCTGAACAGTCCAACAAATTCTAAACGCTGAGTAAAAGAACAGGCTTTTTAAATACAGAGAAAACTAAACAACGCTTTTGTAACACTGATGAAGCAGCATCTTCATCCTACCAAAACTCTGAGACGTTCCATTATAAACAGCTTGTTTTGTGAGCACACTGGCTTCATCCAAACCCAAATCTCACCCACCCCAAGACCCAATTTCTCTGTGACTTCTCTACCATCAGTTCAACAACTAAGAGCGGCCCAGTTTAGGCTCATGGGCTTTTAATGTTCCCACAGCATCCTTCACGGCATGGTAGATGATGTTCTTCACCTGTGAACGATGGAAATCATTAACATCAAATCAGAATTCAGTGCTTGAGAAGCATAGAACATAGAAATACCTGTAGCTTGTCTTCATGGTTAGTGTGAGTGGTGGAAAGGTGGCGGAACTCCTGTGTCAGTCTAAAACAGTGCTTCACATGCTCAGGAGAAACAAAGTCCTCTGCGACCTTGATACAGCTGTACAGGTTGTGCACCTGGGAAAACCAAGATGAGAAAAAAAATGAATATTTGTGTCACATAGGCGTGTGCATTATGAATTGTCTACTATCATATCTTAATTGTTGTTTTAATAATAATAATGTGTCACTTTGCAAAAAGTTCACACTTTCAACGAAGCCCATCCAAATGCAGTCAAAATGACCCAAAATGCCCCTGTATGAGTTGTCTTATATTTATATTCTATAGTTAAGCATATATATATATATATATATATTTCTTAAGACGAGAAAAAAAAAAAAAGATTGGATAGGGAAACCTCTGGCTTCATGTGGAAGTAGCCTGAATGACTCACTGACTCATTAAAAGGTAGTAACTTGCTGCTACCAACTGGCAGTTTTGGTTTCATCTTATAACAATAATTATTCAATTGTAAATGCAGTGTAAATATATCTAAATAATGCTTTAGGTGTAGCTTATGCTCCTCTTCTGCAGTGAAAAATTTCAAAAATTTTGTTTATATTTATTTTATTTGATTGGTATCAGCCTAAAGTGTCTTACTATTCTATTTGAATTAATTGATGAAATTTAAGAATTTAACATAAGAGGCACATCATCTAATAAGGACAGAAAAAAGTAAATGTAAAAAAAAAAGACAAATATCAGCCCTTGTTGAAAAGGGTCCAGTACAAAACACATTCGGCTAAATATCATCTATTATTGTTGTTGCCGAGTTATTATTGAGGTATTAATTTTCTATATGTTGCACATCCCTAGTGTCAAGTAAATCATTTTGAACTGAACTCTGATGGTGGACATAATCTTAAGTAACCAACCTGATGTGGCGCTCCAGCTGGGATAAACACAGCATCTCCCAAAAACTGTACAATGGACCAGCCCTGGACTCCATACTCCTCATACAGCCTGTGGCGCAGTATCTGGTCCAGGTACCAGCTCTGGTCGTGGATAGGATCATGGTCTGGTGGGTTCTCCTGACCTTGTTCCTCTCCAACCTGCAATTAATAGGTGAAATGAACTTCAGACATTCATAGCGTTTTACAACATCTCATCAGAAAACGCTGCCCAAATCTGAAACCTTGTCAAATGTTGTTTGGAAACACATGAGTGTCTTTATTTGGGATAACGAAATAACAGTCAAAGTCATCCTTTCACCTTTCGCAGGAGTTCGCGGATCTTCTCAGCATCTTTGGCAGCGTAGATGTGCCACAGAGCTCCAGGTTTCTCCTTTGCTTCATAGACTCTTCTCTTAGTCACGTCATCCACATCTCCCTCTTCAATGGTCTGAATCACCTCTACAGTAATAACAGGTTGGTCAGTACACACACACACACACACACACACACACACACACACACACACACACACACGTATACGTCTTAATCTTTTTCATTTGACAGTGAACTAGAGCTGAACTACTGATTTTGATTGTTAGAGCCTAATTGGTTTCCAAGCATTGAGCAACTACACTAATGACCATCAAAACAGAGATTAGATATTTAATATTTTAAAGTTTAATAACCGACTATAATCACTAAGCAATAGGGCTGTCAAAATGAATATTCATTCAAAACGTTTACCACTGTCATTTATGCAATGCCATTAAAACACTATTAATTTATCTGACAGTTTTATTCTGGTATTTTCAGCCACATGCTGCCTCTCTCTGCCCACTGAAGATGCCAGCAAACCCAAACACACAAAATGATTGAGGGGCTTTAAAGCAGTTCTGCCAGTCCCAGATGTGATGTGACACAGATGTGACCAATCTCAGTGATATTGGTGAGACAGGATATTTTACAAGTGGAATTCAAAGATATAATCATTTATAGGACATTCAGTTATTCACTCACATGCAAAACACACTTAAACTTAAACATTGAGCTACAGAGAAGGTTACACAAAATTAAAAGGATTAGTTCACCCAAAAAGGAACATTCTGTCATTAATTACTCTCCCTCATGTAATTCCAAACCTTTAAGACCTTCGTTCCTCTTTGGAACACAAATTAAGATATTTTTGATGAAATCCTAGAGCTCTCTGACTCTCCCATATACAGCAAGGATCCTAAAACGACCAAAGCTCAAACATAGCAAGGCGATCGTTAAAATAATCCATGTGACATTAGGGCTTCAACCGTAATTTAACGAAGCTACTTTTTGTGTGCAAAGAAAACAAAAATAAAAATTTATTCAACAATTATGTATGCAGATACGTTGGTTTGCGTTCAGATCAAAGCGTAAACAATGTAAACAGTGTAACCACGTACGGTGCTGGGGACACCAAAGAGCATACGTTTACGTATGTGCTACTTTCCAAAATGGCACTATAGTGACGAGGAGGAGAGAAATTGTTAAATAAAGTCGTTATTTTTGTTTTCTTTGCACACAAAAAGAATTCGAAAGTAGCTTTGAAAAATTACAGTTGAACCACTGATGATCACATGGATTATTTTAACGATCTCCTTGCAACATTTCTGAGTCTATGCAGGGTCAGAGAGCTCTTGGAATTCATCAAAAATATCTTAATTTGTGTTCCGAAGAGGAACGAAGGTTTTACAGGTCATGAGGGTGAGAAATTAATGACAGAATTTTCATTTTTGGGGCAACCATCTCTTTAAGTCAATTCAATGTGGGAAAATTGTTGCATTCATTGCTTTGTAGATTACACAAATAATTTTGCAATGTGTGGTATTGCCAATCTACCAAACACAAATAATGTTTTGACTTTTTGTCTTAAGAAGGAACTGAACAACAAGAAATTTGCGATTAATTGCGATACATTTTTATCTATTGACAGCCCTAACTAATCAAAGCAAGCAAACGGAGCAAAAAGGCTGAATAAGGGCGACGGTAAGGATCAATCCTGCAGGGTTTGCTCAGGAGTTGTAAAAAGAAAATATATAAAAAATAAAATAATCCAAATAAACTGCTCCCAGTATCCCAACACATTATGGGGGAACATTACGAAGGGGGGAAAAATATGACCACACAGATTTCAGGAATAAAAAAAGTTGACAAATTCCAATTCAAATGTTTTTTTTTTTTTGTTATCTTTTTTTTTACATTTAAAAGAAGGAATGAAGGATATGAAGGTCCATCACCAACCACTGAAGAGCATGAAAAAAAGCAATATAGCAAATAAGAACTATTTAAAAGGGTCATAATGTTAACCTAAATGTTCAACAAATCAGTCTGATTGTAAAACAACTGTTCATTTCAAAGTTATTAACTAGATTAACCAGTTAACCAAAACTAACTAGCTCAGAGTAATCCGTTCGATCCAGTTGCAGTGGTTCTCCAGTTAACAGCTCACTGGTAGGTCTGGGTCTGTTCCTGAGATGAAGGCTATCATACAGCTTTAGAAGACTTCAAATATAGTGCTACAAGGCCATGACAAACTAAGCCAATGTTGAGCCGTCATTGAGTATCAGTTGGCCCAGTTTCGTAGCATCTTCTGCAACTTTAGCATTAGTCAGATCCCCGTCAACAGCTTTTTGACCAGTTGAGCATGTTTAATTGGTGGCGAAGCCCACCAGTGAGAGAATCACTGTTCAGCATAGTGAACAAGAAGAAACACAAAAGAAAAACCATCCGTATGTCATCTCTGATGATTTTCACTGAATGTGCCTGGTGTAAAAATGGAAGCGTAAACTGGTGTGCTTTGTTTATAGTGTGTAATATGTGCAGTCCTAGCTCTTCTGGTTTGCAGGGCTGTCAAATAAAAACTTTGAATTTCGAAACTTTGTTGAATTTCTATTTAAAGTAAATATCCACATTCGAATGCAAAAACGTTGCATTCGAATTTTAGGTTGTGCGCGTTAAGGCAGCCTTCTCGGTGGCACACAAGATGTGATGACGATGTAAATGTTGTTGCATTTTCATGTTTTTGTTAGCCTATCCAGTTGAACCAACTAGATGCGGCACTGCAGAGTTCTTTATTCAAAATATTGCGGAAAAAGAGAGCATCTTGTTTACGTGAAAACTGCATCAATGCCATTCACACAGAACGCATATTTTGCACATTTTCTAGAGGGACTTCTATCACCATTGCAGCTGCATGTTTAGAAGGCTATGTAAAATTAAAGTAAGTTCAATTTTTAAAAAACATGTCGTCTCAAGACTTTATGGTGGGTTTTTTCCCATCCCACTGCATCTCATGTTTTTAAATGAAGAAAGTATTCTGTGTGATTGGCTTTTGGTCCTTTGTATTAAACTATGCATACATACATGATGCTGTGTTGTTTATAATCGTTTAAGCAACTTACTTATATTTGGTTTCTAAACATTATTTTAAACATTATGCACATTATTGGTTAGTTCATTCTGGTTAGTGTTTACATTCCTCCTCAAGCACATGTGAGCTCAGCTTTACAGAAACTCGCTGATCAGATCACAGACACAGAACAACAACACCCGGACTCTGTTTTAATCATTCTTGGGGACTTTAATAAAGCCAATCTCTCCCGTGAACTGCCAAAATACAGACAGCATGTTACCTGTCCCACCAGAGACAGCAATATACTGGATCACTGTTACACCACAATAAAGGATGCATATCACTCTGTTCCACGAGCAGCTTTGGGACGTTCTGATCACTGTCTGGTTCATCTTATACCGACCTACAAGCAGAAACTTAAATCTGCTAAACCTGTAGTAAAGACTGTGAAGAGATGGACCAGCGAAACAGAGCAGGACTTACAATCTTGTTTTGACATCACAGACTGGAGCGTTTTTGAAGCTGCTACCACCGATCTGGATGAACTCACAGAGACTGTAACATCCTATATTAGTTTCTGTGAGGATATATGCATTCTTACCAGGACTTATTTAACATTCAACAATGATAAGCCATGGTTTACAGTAAAACTCAGACACCTTCGTCAGGCCAAAGAGGATGCCTACAGAAATGGGGACAGGGTCTTGTACAATCAGGCCAGGAACACACTGAACAAAGAGATTAGAGCGGCTAAAAAGACCTACGCTAAAAAGTTGGAAGACCAGTTTACTTCCAACGACTCTACTTCAGTTTGGAGAGGACTGAGAGCCATCACAAACTACAAGACACCATCCCCTTGCACTGAGGCTAATCAACGACTTGCTAATGACCTGAATTAGTTTTATTGTAGATTTGAAACCCCAAACACCCACTCTGACCATCTCCCTACACAACCATTAACACCTCCTGCAATCCCCCTCTCCATACCTCCTGCTCTTCAAATCTGTGAAGATGATGTGCGCCAGGTCTTCAAGAAAAACAAAAAAAGAAAAGCACCAGGCCCAGATGGTGTTACACCAGCCTGTCTGAAAATCTGTGCTGACCAGCTGGCCCCCATCTTTTCACAGATCTTCAACAGATCTCTGGAGTTGTGTGAAGTGCCTTCCTGCTTCAAACGCTCCACCATAATCCCCATTCCAAATAAAACCCAAGATAACAGGACTTAACGACTACAGACCTGTGGCTCTAACGTCTGTCGTCATGAAGTCGTTTGAAAAACTGGTTCTGGCTTATCTGAGAACATCACTGGACCCTTACTGGACCCCCTGCAGTTTGTGTACCGAGCAAACAGGTCCGTGGATGATGCAATCAACATGGGATTGCACTTCATCCTGCAACATCTGGACAAAACAGGGACTTATGTGAGGATCCTGTTTGTGGACTTTAGTTCGGCTTTCAACACCATCATCCCAACAACCCTCCAGACCAAACTGACCCAGCTCTCTGTTCCTAGCTCTATCTGTCAGTGGATCACCAACTTTCTAACAGATAGGCAACAGTTAGTGAGACTGGGGAAATTCATGTCAAACAGCTGCTCCACCAACACTGGTGCCCCTCAGGGATGTGTTCTCTCCCCTCTGCTCTTCTCCCTGTACACCAACGACTGCACCTCTAAAGACCCCTCTGTCAAGCTCCTGAAGTTTGCAGACGACACTACAGTCATCGACCTCATCCAGGACGGTGACGAGTCTGCTTACAGACAAGAGGTTGAGCAGCTGGCTGTCTGGTGCAGTCTTAACAACCTGGAGCTGAACACGCTCAAAACAGTGGAGATGATTGTGGACTTTAGGAGAAACCCCCATGCACTTTCCCCACTCACCATCATGAACAGCACTGTGGCTGCAGTGGAGTCATTCAGATTCCTGGGAACCACCATCTCTCAGGACCTGAAGTGGGACAATCACATTGGCTCCATTGTGAAAAAAGCCCAACAAAGTTTGTACTTCCTTCGCCAGCTGAGGACGTTTAACCTGCCACAGGAGCTGCTGAAACAGTTCTACTCAGCCGTCATTGAGTCAGTCCTGTGTACTTCAATTACTGTCTGGTTTGGTTCAGCTACAAAATCAGATATCAGAAGACTACAGAGAACTGTTCGGACTGCTGAAAGGATTATTGGTGCTCCCCTGCCCACCCTCCAAGAACTGTACACATCCAGAGTGAGGAAAAGGACTCAGAAAATCACTCTGGATCCCTCACATCCAAGTCACCCCATCTTTGAACTTTTGCCATCTGGCCGGCGCCTCAGAGCCGCAAATACAAGAACAGCAAGGCACAAGAATAGTTTCTTCCCCCAGGCAATCTACCTCATGAACAGGTTTCCCACTTAAATGTTTCCCACTTAAACTTATGCAAAAATGTGCAATATCCTTATATTTATTTGTTACCCCTCCATCCTAGAACATTCCTGCATCTCACTCAATCCTATTCCATTATCATTTATAGCACAAATGTTTATACACTTATTTATTTGCCAATTTGTAATTCTCCTGTAATTTTTTTTTTTGTCTGTGTGTTGTTGTCTCTGTGTACTGGAAGCTTATGTCACTAAAACAAATTCCTTGTATGCGCAAGCATACTTGGCAATAAAGCTCTTTCTGATTCTGATTCTGATTATGGAACCAAAGATAGTTAGTCATGTTATTTTATTGCTTTGAATAAATGTGCACTGGTAATATTTCGCTTGATGCGCCTCAGGAGAAAAGCCAAAAGCTAACTGAAATTATGCCTTTTAAATTTGAATTTAATTTGAACATTGATAATTTTGAGTACATAATTGAGTACAAAATTCGAATTGAGTTTTTCAGCCATTTTGACAGCCCTACCGGTTTCGTCTTCAAACAAACGGATGAAACTTTTATTTGAAAAGAACCAAAAGAAATTGTGATTATATGACCCCTTTAAAATAACTAAACCAACAAAACATCTGAAGGGGCATCAACACAGTGAGATGTAACAAAAAACACCATGGTCACTATGTTTCAGTGTCTTGGAAAACTCTGAATGGAGTTTACAAACTGGTGCACAAATAGGTATTTTATAATGTACCATATCAACATAAATAATATACCATTTAATGTAAAGAGATGGGTTAAAGCAATGGGAGTGAAGAACAAGAGAGAGAAGAAAAGTGGCATGCCTAAGGTGAGACAAATGAAAAAAAATGCACAGACCTTTGAATCCATCGAGGCCTGCTTCTGTGAATGAGAAATGGTGCCACAATCAAAAGTAGCAAGACCCCATGAGCACAGGACGTCTTAAAGACCTTAACTGCGTCCATCTCACTGTCCTGTGAGCGGTTCGAACGCTATAAGCCTATAGCTGGAATTTTTGTTAAAGCTTATAACGTTTTTTTACTATGAGAAACCTCAGTCAGAGCACACGCCATATTTAATTGATACAATGAAAATGCAGCTATAAGGGAAAGAAACTTAACTGTACGTCATCAAATTAAATATGGCTTCTGCGCTTACATGGGTCAATAGGTTGCCATTTTGGCTTCAAAGAAACTTCCTCTTGAGGGAGGCTTGCAATCATTAATCACTGATTTAGTTGGGGGTCTGAATACTTTTGCAAGGCACAGTATCTATTTCTTTCTTTCTTTTTTCCTATTTTAATGCCAGTTTCCTATCAAAGGATTTTATCTATGGGTGGAATCTCTATCATTTAGACATTAACTAATTAGCTTACACAAAAATGTCATTTACTCAGCCTCATGTTGATCCAAATCTGTACGACTTCTGGATTTAAAAAACCATGAGGGTGAGTAAATGACAGAATTTCATTTTTGTCTGAATTATCCCTTCAAGGACAGGAAGTGTTTTCAGGAAAATTTGAAAGCTAGCGAAGACAGTGTGGATGTTTACATTTCCATTGAAACCAATATAAACACAATAATATGTGTTATACAGAATCACAACTATTTGCCTTAAGGTTTTCTTTCTTTTTTTTTTTTTTTTTTTTTTTTTTTTTTTTTTTTAAGGAAAACAGATGCAAAATTACTTATACAGACCAGGGGCAAAAAAGTCTTGAAGACCAACATTTTGTGTTACAAATGAACAAAAGAAAACTGAAGCCATATCTATGAACAGAAACAATAGCTTAATTGTATTTGCTACAAAAATCAAACTGCTGCATCAAAATACACATACACACAAAAAACCCTCAACACACACACAAACAATAGCTTAATGCTTTTACTTTTTTCTTGGTCGCTGTCTCCTTCTGGGATGCCCACATACACCATTACGTTGACTGCATCAGATACGTCCAGAT
This sequence comes from Carassius carassius, assembly GCF_963082965.1. Taxonomy (NCBI): domain Eukaryota; kingdom Metazoa; phylum Chordata; class Actinopteri; order Cypriniformes; family Cyprinidae; genus Carassius; species Carassius carassius. The sequence continues at coordinate 23,509,147 of NC_081783.1, forward strand.
GCAGGTTAGTGGTGCCGACCCTCCTGTCTTCTGTGGAGATCAGGCCTGGGAGGGACACGGCAAAGGACAGAGGTTAAAGAGCTGTCGGGGCAGCAGTGTTGGGGAAACTAACATTTAAAAGTAATGCATTACAATATTGTGTTATTCCCTAAAAAAGTAACTAATTACGTTATTTAGTTACTTTTTATGGAAAGTAATGTGTTACATTACTTCTGCGTTACTGTTTAAATATGAGCAGTGCTTGATTGTTTTTAATTTAAGAAATTCTATTTATAGCAAATGTAAAAGCCCTTTCACACCAAAAAGTGTGATGAATAAACCTCAGGCTGAAGGAAAAGTAAATTCACGTCAGCGTTACTTTTTGGAATAATTTAAAAGTAATCCGTTACTTTACTAGTTACTTGATAACGCGTTACTTGTAATGTGTTACCCCCAACACTGATAAGCAGTGGTGAGGATGTTAAATGCAGATCTCTTACCATAGGCATTGTACATTTTAGGACCCAAATCTGGCCGAACGAAAAAGTTTGGAAGACGAGAGGCCAAGTTGAGACGGCCAGCTCTCTTTGTGTACTCAGGCAGAGGAAGGTTCTCCATAAGATCATCAAACCTGCAAAAAGGAGAACATAAGCAAGCTAATTCATGAAAAACTAGCTACTCCTAAGCGAAGATGCCATACTAGTGTTCGACCGATATGTTGGCAAGGCCAATATATGAGCTGATATTTGGCATTTTTTAATTATCAGCATTGGCCAACAATTTGTTCTGTTCGGCCAATATGTCAGAAATGGACGTGTCAGTGCAAGGGACTTTTATTTTGACAACATTGAATGTACAGAGCTCCCATTGTCCATCTTCATTATTTTACAGCAGTTTGTTTGTTTGTGTTTAATGCCATTCCAGATTCTGTGGCTATTTTCATGAAGAGAAATATTACGGCTGAATCATATGTTGTTATTTATTAATTTTTGCTAAAAACTGTATTTGGCTTAACTCTCTTTAAAATATCTTCAAAAGAGTTAAAGTTTTCACAAAGAGTTTTCTCAAAAACAGCACAATCTCATAACGTGCTGAATGGAATAAAGGGATTCCATTATTTTACAGTCTCTGTAAACTAGGTCTAATAAAAGATCACAGAGCTTTTAAACAAAATTGGTTAAGAGTATATGAAAATATTACAGCATCGGCTTTTCTATTGTTAGTGATAAAGACAAACAGTGTAATAATGCTTCCACGTCTACTATCAGCATTCAGCAAATATGAACTTAAGTCTGGATATCTTAAAAATATATTTAATTCTAATCCCCACATCAGTTGACCACCAGGTATGGCACCGAATAACATGTCAGCAAACCTACCGAGTAGGCATCATGTCTCTGAAATCTTCTCCAGGAGGCCAGTCTTTAAGTTTTAGTACCATAGGTTGGCCATCGCCACCCTGCAACCGCTCTAGAGTACAGAGGAGAATATAACAGACCACCAGGTCAAAGTGGTTTCACAGTTCATGACAATTAAAGATGTTAAAGTGTCTGTACTCACTGGAAATGACCTGGAAGCCATCCCAGAAGTCTCGGACTTTGACATCAGAGATGATGGCGCAGTTCCTACAGTTGACCAGGTCCACATCCTGGTCTCCAAACTCCTCGCTGAAGGACTCCGGCTTCCATAAGTTATCCTTCAGCTTTTTGTGTATGCCTGAGACCAGCACAGGCTAAACAAGAAAAGGTTATTAGCATCAGCAGAATGTAACTCCATTTGATCCGCCTTCTCCGCTCACCTGTCCTTGTTTCCAGCACTCTCTGAAGATCTTCCAGTTGTTGCTGTTGCTGGGGTCCTGCAGGCAGAGCAAACGGCCATCGCACAGCCATGAGTGCGACGTGTGGGGGTCTAATACACTGAGACCCATCAAGCCCTCTCTGCGAGGAGCGGTCCCCGACTCGCCGCCTTCTGCTGACCCTGATGCACGGCGACCCTCTGCCATCTTCGTCTCCACCACTGATGCAATAATATGATCCAGGAAGTTAGGAAGACCTCCCTTCATTTTATCAGCCTGCTTAGAAGACAAAGAACCAAAATGCATATATAACACAATTTAGTTTATGTCTATGACTCAACAACATTACGGTTCAAAATGTTGTTGTCAGTAAGAATTTAAGAAATTAAGAAATGTATTCTGCAATGTTTAATTGGTAATAAAGACATTTATAAAGTTCCATTTAAAAGAAATGTTCTTTTTAACTTTATAATTAGAAATAGAATCCTGAAAAATTTATCATGGAAGCAGTTTTCAACACTGATAATAAGAAATGTTTCTCAAAGCATACTGATAAAGTTAAAGCGCTGATAAAGTCACGTACACCAGCAGTGGAGAACACTGAAGGGAAAGGAACACCTCCTTCAGCGGGACCCTGCGGAAGCTTCCCAGGGCCAGAGTTCAGCAGATCCCGGAGGCTAGTGCCCTCTGCTTTGGGTTGGGAAGGGACAGCGCCCAACAGCAGACTGTTGAAGAGCTTGGGACTGGACCCTGAGGGTTTGGAAAGGGTGCCGAAGGAGTCCAGACCAAATGGAGCACGAGAGTCACGACCCATCATGGAGCGCAGAGACTCTGAGACAAGACAAGAGGAAGAGCCTGAGCACATTGTGTCTGCCAAGAGCCCTTGCAAAGACTTACCAAATTCAAGGTTTGCCAGAAAACGTTATGTATAGTGGTTCTAAAACATTGTTAACGGAACAAAATTAAGTCACAAGTTTGTTCTTATAGTGTTGCAAACAAGGGGAAAAACAATGCCAAAGGCAAATAGCTAAATGTTGCTAATGCCATATAAAACACGGAGAGCAAGATAAATAAGATTCAACTTTTAACCTATATTCAAACTATATGCTATTTTACGGCAAATTCATGTTACTTTTAATTCAGATTACTTTCTTTAAATTTCTTTTCTTTTAAAATTATTTTTTTGGTATTATGTTTTTTATTATTATTTACATACCATTGCACTCCAGTCTCGCACAAGAGGGCCACATGTTTGGAAACCCATTTAAAATAAATTCAAGTTCCACTTTCATAAAACAATTCTCAAGACAAAAAAAAAAAAAACAGGCCTACTCTTTGTGATTGGTTTTCGGTCCTTTATAAGCAATTACACATACGAACACGATGCTGTTTTGTTTCTAGTTGTTTAAGCAACTTAAGTATGTTTGGTTGACAAACATTATTTTAAACAATGCAAGTTTTTTCAAAGATAGTTGCGTTATTTATTGCTTTGAATAAATGTGCATTAGTAATATTTCGCACGATTTGACCTTAGTAATATTTCTCACGATATGAAGGAGAGAAGACCAAATCTTTTCCCCCCTTACTGAAATTATGGCATTTAAATTTGAATATTGATAATATTTAAGTACAAAACTCGAATTTATTTTTTCCAGCCATTCTGACAGCCCTTATATACTATATAAAAATAAAATACATAACATTCCATGACCATTTTGTTCAAATGTAAATTCAAGGTCCTGAGGCAAAACCAGTTGTTAAGCACCATCCACTAACAGTTCACCGCTCTAAACTGAGTCTCACCTTTGGGCTCCCTTTGTGTGGCCAGGTCGGCCAGCCAGTGAAGGGCTGAGGAACTGCCCTTGCCATCTTTAGCAGCTGGTGTCGGGACAGGAGCAGGGCTAGGAGTGCTGCTGTTTGTCCCACTGGAGCATGACGCAGTGTCAGCAATGCTCGTCTCTTCAACAGGCTCTGTTTTGACTACTGCACCCGCTGCTGGCTCCCCGTTCGGACAGGTTGTGGCTGAAGCGGAAGTGGCTCCATTACCCACACTGTTAGCTGCACCCGACTGCACCAAACATGAGACAAAAGATGAAAACATCTAAGAGCATTACAGATGTAATTGACTTTGTTCAAATTACTTTGTTCAAACAACAAATTAATTGTTGTTTTGGAGATATCTTGCCTGTGAAAAGCCATTTGGAGCACTGGGCCGCACCAAGGGTTTATGTCGACTAGTGCAGGGGCAGTTCGCTTTGATCCCCCATTTACCTCTGGCTGCGTGTACCATGTCACCTATGCTGTATAAGGCTAAAGAGACACAAGGAGACAATAAAACTGAGCTCGTTACTGGGATTTCATATATTTTGAACAGGGACAAATGCACTAACCTGTTCCAGGTATAATTTGAGTGGGCATGAGGTTCTGTGGTTCGTGTGGCTGGCCTTTAGCACACTTCAGCCATGAGAACACCTCTTCTTCTGGACTCTCGTCTACTGTAAGAGCAGAAGTGAGAGTTCATGATACAAGACAGTGCTCTTGTATCAAATAGGATGATGGCTTCGTGAATGTGGCAGATCCCTTGTCATATCTACCTTCAGTTGGCCTGTTCTTGCGTAGCCGGTAGCAGTCGAGGCAAACGCCGAAGCCGCATTTGCGACACACCCAGTGGATGTTGAACAGCGTTGTCTCACACACGTCGCACATTTCTCTCACTCCCCTCACAGCTCGCTTCCATGCCACTTTTTCTGCAAAATCACAGAGATTTTATACAAGTCTTTATTGTGTTTTTAAAATAGTCCCTAGCTATTAACAACCAACATGGTTCGTGGGAAATTCACGAAGAATTAATAAAAACATAAAAATCCATGTTAATTTTTACAGAGGACATACACGGTAATATTAAGCTCTAAAATTTTCGTGTGGTAAAATTGTTTTTTAAAATGTGAAAAATAAATATTAGAAGAGTCAGGTAAATAATATATATTTTTTACATTGAACATTTAGCTCTTCTAGAACAATTTAATATCTGAAAACTATTTTAGTAGCTATTTTACTATTTTGTAAGTTTACCGAAATTAAGAGTGTCCATAAAACTAGATGGACTGGTGCTAATAGTGCGTGTAGAACATTTTTGGCATTATGTGATACTTTCTCAGAATTTATTCAGAATATAAATGATTTTGTGAGAAAAATCTGTAATCAGTTTTGATAAACGAAGGGTTACTTACGATGGGGCTCTACCATCATCATGGCCTCTTTTTCTGACATGACCAGTTGGCAAAACTGGTCACCCACATTTGCTAAAATATATTTGGATGTGTCCAGGTCAAGTCCTTCCTGTACCGTGAGGGAGGGGAGCCAGAGCCCCATTGCCATGCTGTCACTCTGCTGCGGGCTCAGAAAGCCTTCCACGCGAAGGACTCCCTTCTTAGTGAAAGCCAGCCTGTTACAACACAAGTCAAGGTGTCAGTCTCACACCCTAGCCAAGAGTTAAGCTAGTCATACCATCATACTGACCTGCGGAAGTGGAAGAATCGACAGGCCACGTTTGGGTCGTCATCGTCCTCGTCCTCGCGGGATTTCCTGTAGCGCTCCAGACGGCACTCGCGGCATTTGTGCAGGTGGGGTGCCACGTTAATGCAGGAGCCGTCTTGAATAAAGGACTCTCCGGACTGCTTCAAGCGCCGAACCTTATTCTGGTCCTTCAACACGGACTGCCCGGCTATGTAAATCACACACAAACCCAAAATCAGATGATTGTGAACATTAAATGATCGATCATATCACTCGACTGGTGGTTAACGCAACTGCTGATACTACATTGCTTACACTGCTGATTTTAAACAAAGACCGTGAACTAATGAAAAGAGGGCTAAGGGAATGGCCAAACCTTGAAAAACTGTCTGTGACTTCTCTTATAAAACAGCATTTTTGGTGTAATGTTTAAATGACAAACATGTTGAAAATTAGTCTATGAAATGTTGATTCATTAAATGTTAAATGCTATCCTTGGAGGCTTGCCTTAAAGTGGTTTTGATTGCAGCAAGTGGCTAAATGGAACCAAAGAGGTTGCTGGAGACAATAAACGTCATCATACCGAACAGGTTAACCTCATGTTCAAAAGGGGCACTAAGAGGTTAAGCACGTCGTGAAAATTTAAGAAGGCTAAACTGATCAAACATGCTTGTTACTTTATAAAACAAACACTTTAGTTTAATAACCATAAACATATTTCTAAATTAACTTAAAAATAAAAAAAAAAGACATCAAGAACATAACCATTTTGGTCGAGTTGATAGAAGTAATATTTTGTGACAAAAATAATATTCCAAAGAAGACTTGTACATTTGCGAAAATGCATTAAAAAGTTCAGTGGAGTTTGGGTGTCACCCGGTGGCTATTTTTGGTATAGTATCTAAAAATCACACAGAAACTTTTTTTTAATAACAACTTTAAATTTGGAACATAACTTATTTAGTACGGTTGGGACAATAAATTGAGAAATGATTCTGCATCGATTCTTAGATTTTCCGAAGGCATCGCGATTCTCTCTTGAATCAATTCTGAGCTTAGTTTTTAACAGCAGACGGCACTAAGTGCTTTAGAAAAAGCCGTATTCTGCTTGCTTCCAGTTTCTTACACATGCACCACTTGAAACTAAAAAATTCATTTATAAAGTTCAAAAAGGTTGAAGTGAATTACAAGGATGTTCACAGTGGGCGGGGGTTTTTACATTAATCTTGCATCATAAAAGCATAAAAGCCAATGTTCAAGTACATTTAAACACATACATTACTCATTATATACATTATATACATTATACAGCGCTCTTCTTCGTGAGCATTTGAGTGTGCAGTTTATAACTAGCCAAGAGTAACATCTGCTGTTAAAAACTAAGATCAGAATCGATTCGAGAGAGAATAGCGATGCATGGATATATTGTTCCAGCCCTAATATTTAGACATGTGACTTTCATTTTACAGCACATTTAGATTAAAAGACATTTTGTAAAATAATTATTTTATATAAATATGTAATTTTAGTAAACTTATACTTACATTTTTTACAAATGTTTTATTTTTTTTCATGGTGATAATAAAAATTCTGGATTCAGTATAAAGTAACTCAAACAGGTTTAAGGCCAAAGTATACTTCGGCTGTCCGCATTACGTAATTTTCATTATCAGGAGGGCTGGCTGACAGCCACGCGTGGATGCTACACATCCAACAGTGCAAGTCAAGTGGGTGGTACTGTGCATGTCTCGAGCTCGTCCGTCCACACTCATTCATGGTCAAATGTACTTTGAAAGCTGTGCGGACGCCACTGTTTGTGAGACGGAACGGAACACAGAAAGTAATGTATACTCAGGCCTTTAGACTGACATGAGAATGAGTACTTACTCATGAAGTACACAGCATGCAGTTGTCAAGCATGTTACCTTTGAAGGGTTTGCTCCGCGGCCGGCTCTTCGCCACAGGCTGGGTCTTGTTCTTATCCTCACCGGCTGCAGGATCCCCAGGTTTCTGGCCTGAGTTGTCCTCCGCCTCGCTCAAATCGGACAGGTCACTGTTGCTACTGGACTCTGAATCCCTTTTAGTGGACTGACTGCGTTCCTCCAAAGAAAACTTGGTTTGGTCTAAAGGTGTAGCGACACCTTGGCCTTCGATGCTGACGCGGGTTCCCGGGCTGCCATCTGAACCTTCTTTATTTGGTTTGGACGTCTGTTGTCCATCCTGGGCAGCTGCAGTGAACGATGGAGTGGTCGTGAGAGCAGGAGCAGCGAATTGAGGGGCTAGGATTCCCTTAGGAGGTTCTGCCATGGTGAACAAGTTTGGTTTGGCATCATCACCAGAAGGATCTTGACTAAGTAGACTGGAGCTGCCCGAAGGTGAAACAGCAGATGTGGACAGCGTAGATGAAGACTTTGGAGTTGACAATGCGCTAAAAGGGCTGTGCGAAACAGCTCCGCCATAAGCAAGAAATGGATTTGTTTCCTTGGTGGCCTGTAGGAAAAGGTTCTCGTGAGTTTCTGAAGCCTTGTTGCCAGCAAGCAGACCAAATCCTCTGACTGGACTCGAGCTGTTAACATTTCTGGCACTGGCAAGGCCGCTGGTTCCTAATCCCAAAGAGGGTTTCAGAGCTTCTGCAGAGCTCGCAGCTTGACCTACAGCTGAGGGAAACGCGGCTGGGAGTTTGCTGTGTACCTCCCCCACGGCTACGAAATGCTTGTTCATTAGGATCCCATTGCCTGCAGGCTTGACATCCGGCACTTTTGGCTGCTCTTTCATTGGTGCGAGGCCACTAGCAGGTGCTGAACTAAACAGTCCAGTGGATGCAGAAGCTACAACCTTTTTGAAACCCTCGGAGGGAGCGGCAGGCTTGAACAGGCTGGGCGGCTCCTTTTTCAGGCACTCGGACAAGGACGTGAAGGGCTTTGACTGGCCTTGCGTGATGCTCTGGTTCTGAGACATGATTTGGAAGAACAGGTTTTGTGAGGGATCAGAGTCCTGCCTCTGCGACTCCTTCGCAGCTCCAAAAGGAAAGCCAAAAGGCTTGTCCTCCTGGGAAGGACCATTGGCCTGTTTACCAAATCCTGCAGCAGATAGAGCGGGGGTCTTGGAGCTCTGAAATACAAATGAGCCAAATAAATGACGGTCAAAGAGTAATAGGCATGCCAAAAAAAAAAAAGTTAAAATAGTGCTGTTATTATTATCTAAAACTTTTAAAATTTGTTTTTGGGAAATAAAATAAATCCGTAATAAAATAAAGTAAATGAAATGATGCATTGGTAACTTTCTGGAATAAGATGAAGTACTTAAATTACTAATACTGAAATGATATTAAATAGAATATGAATTGGCTAAAAAGAAAAATATATTCAAAAGAAAAAACCATGTAAAATTACTACAACAAATTAAAATAAAAACGAAAGTAAAAAAAAAAAAGCTAATTCGAAACAATAAGTACTATAAAAATAAATAAATAATATTAAATAACTGGTTAAAAAAATTAAAAAAATTAACAGAATTATTTATATTCATGTAAATGTTCGGGTTTCATGTGAAGGTTTTCTTGAAAATGTTTTATTTAAATCATGTTATCAGAGTACTATACTTTTGAGGAGACAAAATCATATTTCTTATTATTTTTTTTATATACACATGACTTATTAATTAATTGCATGTTATTTAACAAAACTGCTTCACAGTTTTTTTCTTCTTATGAAAAAACTAAACATTAAGCCAAACTAGGGAATTATCCTTAACTCTTTAGATAAAGAAAATTCACTTAATTAGTTTTCCCTTAATAAGCTTACCAAGGTAGTTGTTAAGTTTGGATATGGAGTAGTTTTAAGGGATCCAGAATAAGGTCATGCCGAGTAAAGCATTAATATGTCCTTTACAAATATAAATAAATGGGCAATATGCTAGCAATATGCAGTAATAGTGAGAATTGGTCCTTAAAATAGTGTTTTACCAAAATATGTAATAATGCTGCTCCTTTTTTTTAACTTTATTTCCACCAAAAATGTTATAAACAAGAATGTTTTCAATTTCAGAATAAAAACTCATCTGAGAAGTGGTGTTTTTTTCTTTTTGTCCATACGAACTGCATTTTTTGAATAAATTAATAAGTCCAAAGTAAAATACAAGCATCTGTTTTTACCTGACCCGCTTCTGGGGTTGATCCCCACATTCTGGACTTTTGGTTGGCTTCTACAGGAGCAGACAGAGTCACACTTGAAGCGTTGTCTTGGGAAGGCGATGAAATGGTCACAGGACCCGGAGACACCAGGGCAGCTGTTTTAGGATAGCCTGAAAGGACACCTCCCTCCTCCCTCTCGGGTGCCGGGAGTGTGGGAGACGATTTCGGGGCAGGGGCCCCGGGCACCAAGCTGGGCATTTGACCCAAAGAAGGAAAAGTGTTGGAGAAGGGCGATGGGGCAGGCTTCAATGGAGGTGGTGTTGGAGTGGACCCAGGAAGCACCGCTGATACCGAAGAGGATATCCTTTCTTGGTTTGGAACACAACTGCCATTCTCCTTGACGAAACCTGTGCTCCTTATGCGGGAGTGCTCCTGCTGAGAGGAACTGCTGTTGTTAGAGGAGTCTGGACTTGGCAAATCTACTGGACTACAGGTGTTCGTCCCGCGTCCACCATCCCTTCCCTCCCCTGGCATCTCTACACATGTTACCATAGCCTCAGCGTCCTTGTTGGAGCCATTGGCATTCTGGCTGTCAGAGGTGCCCTCCCCGGCTCCTTTGAACCGTTTCAGAGTAATGTCTTCATCTCCTTCCGATGCTGTCCGGCGCCGACGGCTGCCCTCACCTTTCCCACCGTCGCCCTCTTTCTTGCGTCGATCTGGGCTCTATGAGAGATGTGATACGGCAAAATGACCCAGGCGCATCATCAATTACTAGATTTACATGACTAAACTAATAAATATGTTATGTTTAACACGCATACACACATCTATATATAATCACAAAGATTATTGTCTCTTGTTCTTAAAAACTACATTTATTTTTCTATTTTAAAATGTGACTTATGTCATTTCAAAGCAAGATTTCCTACACGATCCTACAGAAATCTTTCTTAATAAATGCCGATGCTCAAGAACCATTTCTTCTTATTATTATTTAAAACAGTGGCTTAAAATTTGCCTGATATTTTAGTGTTACACATTTTTTCACGGTTCTTAGATAACAGTTCTACTGTTACTTTTGTAAAAGAATTCATTTCTTTCAAAAAAAAAAAAAACGTACTGCTTCTAAACATGTGAATGTATGTTGTTAGTGTATATATAATATTCACTATGTATTCAATTTTATCTAAACTTGTGATTGTATAAAGACACTGGTTGTTTAGATGGGTTCTCAAAAAGACTCCTAACGTGTTTTAGCATTTCCAAATGTAACTGCAAATTTTACAAATTCTTTTTTGCAAACAAAATGTAACATTAAAAACAAACTTCTTTTTGTGCAAATAAAAATGTTGCTAAAAATAACACACTAACTGAATTCAAAATAATTTTAATGGAATGGGGTAATAATGACTGTTTAAAGAAAATCATCTAGTCTTAAATTAGACAATTTATGCTCTTAACAACTCTAGGAGAAACCCAACGCACCTCTTCTGATTCTTCCACAGCAAGCTTTACATGAATAACCCGGGGATCGACGACTTGTGTCTCTTCACCCTGAAACAAACCACACACTGAAGTCAGCTTTTATTATCTCTCACCACCCATGAATCAGACAACAGCAACACTGATTCGCTTCTAAAGAGACAGAGTACTGACTTCCACACGGACCTGGTCCATGGTAACCTCCATAATGTGGGAAACAGGATCGTGCTGAGATACGAGGCCCAGGGCCCAGGGCTCCTCAAACTCCGGCTGGTACACCTGCACTCGCCGACCCTGGATAGTGAAAGGTCCTGTCCAAGATATGAAGGAAGTACAGCTTGTCAGTTAAATACTAAAGATTCATGCAAACAGAAAAATCTCTATTGCAGTTTGTCAGAGACTTACTATATGAGAAATGTAATAATTCCATTCTATGTTTATTGTTCATATGTTTGACCCTCATATTTTATGTTCAAAATTAGCTGTACAAACATGATTAAAAAAAATGTAAATATCTGTCGTGACTTCTTGTACCCTGAAGGTACAAATTACCAAAATAAATATATCATTTCACATACTTTTCACCCTTGAAACTGACCTTGAAAAAGAAATGATGAATTTTACTTGGCTGATTTAGAAGACGGGTTTAAATTTCAAGTAAACTTGAAATATAAAGTAAAAAGAAAACCAATAAATATATTTCATGTGTCAGTGTCTGACAAGCTACAATAAAGGCTTTCTGTAGATTTTTTACCCTAACTCTTTAGTGTTTTTATAGTGCTGATGTTTTTGGCAAATTTCATGGAAACCAATGGGGGGTCAATTTGACCTCGACACAAAAGTCATAATTTATGTAAAGCCTTTGCAAAATACATCTATGTGTCGAAACTTTGAATGCACATCAATGACCCTACAGTGTTTCCCACAGAATTAGATTCTATTTGCGGTGGTGTGGTGTTTGGGGACCGGGGAGGGAGGGGGGGGGGGGGTTAAGTTAAATATATCATATATATTTTTAGTGACAAGTACACATTTCCATTGCCAACACTTAGTGTCAGATACCTTAAAGGGATAGTTCACCCAAAAATGAAAATTCTATCATTGTTTACTCACCCTCAAGTTGTTCCAAACCTGTATGAGTTTCTTTGTTCTGCTGAACACAAAGGAAGATATTTGGAAGAATGACAGAATCAAACAGATCTCGGTCCCCACTGACTTCCATAATAGGAAAAATATATACTATGGTAGTCAATGGGGACCGAGATCTGTTTGATTCTGTCATTCTTCCAAATATCTTCCTTTGTGTTCAACAGAACAAAGAAACTCATACAGGTTTGGAACAACTTGAGGATGAGTAAACGATGATAGAATTTTCATTTTTGGGTGAACTATCCCTTTAAAGACATTGCTATTGCTACACTTTCTATGCTATGACTGCTCCACAGACTTCTTGTTGCAAACTTTGCTCACACACACACAAACCTGGAGATGGACACACACACACACACACTCAAACTCACAAACTTACTGACACACTCAAACACAGGCTCACAACACTCAAACATTCAAAAAGACTCTCACACACACACACACACACACACACACACACACACACACACACACAGACTCAGACACACACAGGCTCACACACACACCAAACTGGACCTGGAGGTGGACACACACAGACTCTGACACACACACACACACAAACCTGGAGATTGAGGTGGAGAAAAACCAACACACACCAACCTGAACCTGGAGATAATAATAATATAATGTCTAGTCTGGTGGCTGTGATATTTATAAACCTACCAACGTCCGTTGCCATGATTTTTGGACTGACTGATCACGAGAGGAAAAGAATGACGTTTTAGTCGCATAACATCGGTTAATGGAAACGCCGTCATTTCGCAATAGTTGTTTATCGATATTTAGAAAAAAAACCACAAAAGTTTTGCGCGAATCTGTAATGGAAACGCGACAGCGCTTAACATAGACTAACTTCTCAGAGTTATGTTGAGCAACAGTGTTCATTACTAACCATTCAACTTCGGATTGACCGGAATCTTCGCTGGGGGAATAAGCATTAAGCACCGGTGATCCGTCCTCTAACTAACACATGCTCATGTTTTGATTCAGATCGTGTTTGAAGAGGAGGGGCTAGTCGTGCGTGCCTCCGTTGTCAGTTTGTGAGAGGGAGGGAGCAAGCAGCGCGCAGCTCTACAATAAAATACAATTGTACCCATATTAAATAGTTTAAAAATCTGAATCAATCCGTGGCGGTCAGCGTTGATATTGTGGCGGGCCACCACAAATTAATGAATGTATTGGAAACCCTGCCCTAAATGGGAATTATTCACAAAAAATGTGAAACGGGTATTTCAAGCAGTTAGAAAACCAAGTCTGGATCAAATAGATTAAAACTCGCTGTTAATTTACTCACCCTAAGGTCATCCAAGATGTGACTTCCTTTCTTTAGTAAGTAGGGAATATTGTAAACTTGAGTCACAGGAATGAATTGTGTTTCGCTGTTTTTGACTCTTAAAAAGTGATGCATTTTACGAACCACCACCAATGACCACGGTTTCAGCTAAAAATCTTCTGCACTGTGTGTTTTACTGAAGAAAAAAGTCCCTTAGATCTTGGATGGCCTGAGGGTGAGCAAATGTTCCTTTTTGGGTCAAATATTCCTTTTAATATCTTGGATGACTTGCTTTCAGGCTCTGCACAGGTAAGTCTACAGGTGAGCACATTAGAGTCTATAGAGCTCAAGTTTATTAACAGTTAAATGTGACTGACCTTTCCGCAGGATCTCCTGCAACTCCGAGTCACCGTGCCAGCTCCTGATGGCAGCTTGAAGAGCCGGCTGCTCTTGAAGCAAAGAGTGTTCAAAATCTTTTTCAGTCTGAAGAAAAAAAAAAATAGCGTATTTCTATTTGAACCTTTCACACTGCATAAGTTCTATATGCAAAAAGATGACAATGCAGATTTTAGGAGCGTTGCCAACCTCAAAAGTGAGCAGTGAACTCCCATTAGGGAGAAATGCCAAAGTTCGTGCACCAAAGAACTCCACAGGAACCATGGATCCCAAACCCACACGGTCAACCAGCGCTTTGAACATCTGAAGATTAAGCCAAAAGACAAATAGCTTTCCAGTGCTGGATGCACAAACGAGTGAACAGAAGCAAGAAAACACTGAATCTTGATTCTTACAAGAAATCCAATCTCCAAAAGCTTTATCCAACCATAATTACAAAAAAGCATGAACATGCCAGACATATGTACTCGGAGTGCAATACATTCCACTTCTCAACCCATATTAGGAGTACATGGTAAATTATGGAAAGCGGTGCAGTGTGCATCCGTACTCACCAAGGCTGGCCACTGAGCGGCGGAGAGCGATGGGTCGCTGCAGTTGGCCCAAACAATGGCACTCTCCATGAGAACGGCTCGCACCTCGTCCCCATACACCTGCACCCATGAGCGCTGCCGCCAAGGGCTGTCGTCAAACTCTACAAACACCTGCAATCAAGACGGACGGTCGACAACTTTAGACAAGTGAAATGCTGCTCTCTACAAGCACAATTCGAAGATTCGTATGGGCCATCTGTTGCTAACGGATTTTAGCATAACACCAAACCACACGATCATAGGCTCAAACTAGAAAAATACTGCTTTTAACTCATATTTCAACACTGTTGCTAATATTTTTGAAATCTCTATTATTAAAACACAGTGAGTGAAACAGACTCACCAAGACTTCTCTCAAAAATAAAGCAGTATTTCAGAAATCAGTTTATATAACTGCATTTTAGTTTGATTGGCTGAGACATTTAAAGGGACAATAACAGGATAAAGCTACTGCATAACTCTGTATGGAGTTACATACATTACCACTCAGAAGTTTGGGTTTTTATGGTTTTGAAAGAAGTATCTCATGATTGCCCAAGCTACATTTATTTGATCAAAATACAGTATCAACAATAATATTGTGAAAAATGACTACAAAAAAAAAAAATCCTGGAAAGATTCCAACTTTTTGCAACCCTAATTATTATCAATGTTAATAAAACGGTTGTGCTGTTTATATATTTTTTACAGAATGCTTTAATAAATGCTGTTCTTTTGAACTACTCGTCTGAAATGGAAATATTTTGTAACATTATGCATGTTGTAACAATATCTTTTGATCAATGCAATGCATTCTCGCTAAAAAAAAAAAGAAAAAAATTATTTCTTTCCAAAGTGAAACTGTACTTAACCCAATCTTTTGAACCACAGTGTACACACATTCCACTAAAAGTGTCAGCCACACAGATAAGTAAAAACAGACAGACTACTGCATTCATATCAGATCACTAATCAATGGTTAAAATGTAAATGATTTCACACCAATTCACAATATAATTGTATGTGCATATATGAATATACATATACTTAACTAACGCAAGTCATAAACTACATATAGGCTACTAAACGCCTGCTGTATTTCAGTGGTTCTAACTGAAACTGATGATAATAATAATAAATAAATAACCATAAAAAAATCAACAAAAGGACGATTAATGAAGTTTGCCTGTGCACATATGAACACCAGAACATAATTTCTATGCATTCATCTAATCACCCAGAAAAGCAATCATATAAAATGAATATTACTTCACCACCAACCAGCCGTGAATAATGACCTTTCCTTTTGTATTCACAGATAGCATGTTTAATTGATCTGACAGGATTTTTAAATCACAACGGGTCATTTAAGTCTAAGTCTACTACAGTTTAAAACCCGACAGCTGCCTAACAAGACAACATCAGTGACCCCAAAAAAACACAGGATAAGTACATCTGCAGCTAGCCTCTGAGCTAACTAGCACTCGAACACACATAAGAGGTTCACTACATATCTCTTTCTCATTTCTCACGCAGCCTAGAGTCATAATTCACAGTTTTGCACACCGAAACTGACGGATGCGCGAGTTTGTTCTCACGGGTCGGTTTTGTTTTGTTTTGTCGGTGTGTTGTTGTTGTTGTGTCGGTCTCACCTCCATCCCCGGGCTCGCCAGCCCGATCACACTGACCGCCCGCACGGTTCCGCGGAGCCAGTCCGCCTGCTCCACCGCTCCTCCCACCGCCGCCGCCGCGGAGCTCCCGTCACCGAGCAGCAGCAGCAGCCGCTTCCCGATCAGACCGAGCGAGTCCCCCATATTACAACCACCATCAAGAGACCGACTTCCTCCGGAGCTCGGCTGAATCCGCGATCAATCGTGCCCAAACGCAATCAGTCAGTTGCTACAGCCACATATGTATTACTGCACGCGGGATTCGCATCGGCAAACTGAGACGATTTAGAAACGTTTTGCTGGGAATGTGTGGTGTTATTGTTCGCGCTACAGCTCCTTGTCCTCATCCGCCATTTAGCTGTGCAATAATCAAACGCACCCCTCGTACTGCTGCGGGACTGCGCTCCGCTGGCTACCGGGGAAATGGAGCAGCGCCCTCCGCTGGACACTGTACGCGCCGTTCACCGTCAACGCACTTCTCTGGAGGTCCCAAACTCTCGCGAGATTTGGAGTCGCGCAGCAACGAGACGAAGCGTCCTCGTTGACAAGAATGGGCAAGTTTTACGCTCACGTTTCAAAATATGTTTTTTTTATTAGGGAGAATATAATGCTGTATTCTGGAGATGTGTTGCAGTATTGTTTTATACTTAAACATTTAAAAGTAGATCACGTTAATTCTGCTGTTGTTGTGATGCTGGCCAGAGAGAGAGAGAGAGAGAGAGAGAGTTGCGACAACGGAAGTTCGGAACGCTCGATCGTCACGTGATTCACGTAGACCTCAAGTAAGTTCCAGGAAGTTCATAGCGGGCAATTGGAAAACATTGAGTCAGAGAGAAACAACTTCGATTTTTTTTGGTAATTAGTAGACTATGAAGTAATTTATTTACATTATTTATAAAATAAGGTATACATTTATGTATAGTCTATATATGTAGTTGTATCAGTGTTGTTTTTTTTTAAAGAATAAATCCGCTAATATTTGAGAATTAATGTAGTCTGCAATCCTCACGTTCCTTGTTAACATATTTTAGGCTGACGTTACCTTGGTAACTTTAAATATATGTGTGTGACTTGTATATTAGTCAAACTGCAATCACATCTTAAAGTTCATTGTAGTTTCTAATCTTATGGTAACTGTTAAGTTGTGATTTAATTTTTTCCCTTTGTTTTTGGAGTGTTAACAGCTCTTGGTGCATATAAAAGATCTGTAAACTTGCAAAGACTAAAGACTCAACCCCAAGGAGATATTCTTTATAAATAGGTAAGAGTCATACATTGCCCTCTTAAAAGCCTTAAACACGCCCCCACATATCTACATAACTGTGTGGGAAGATCAGCAAACGTTCACTCAAAGGAAGAAGGTGATACTTTCTCTCTGTAGTATTGTTCACGCCATGTCGTGGAGACGCTGTGTGCTTCGCTGCGAAAGAAAAAGTACTTTATTTGGCCTCCCAAAAGATGACACAGCAAGAAATCTGTGGCTGAGTTTTATTTACAACACTGTTCCAGAGCAGTACAACACAAATATTCGAGTTTGTGCTGCGCACTTCACCGAGGATTGTTTTCTGAACCTGGGAGAGTACAAGGCCAACTGTGCACAAAGACTTTTACTCAAAAGTGGGGCAGTTCCAACTTTACAAGGACAGTCTGGCGCTTCTGACTCGCAGCCTGTAAGTATGTTTTCATATTTAAAGAATTTGCTATTGACTATTCATACACGAGTTTAAATTGAGCAGTGCAGAGCAGGCTTATTGTTTGTTGTTTCTACGATTACAAATGCAGACTTGGTTTGAGGTTTACAAAGTGTAGTCTGTCATGCGAGCACGCGACGCATAAAAACACTATACAAATCATTATAATCAGTAATTATGACTATACTGGTTATCCCCACTGGATGCAACAAATTACTCGTTTGTAATGGATGTTAATGTGCGCCGGAGACCAGTGTTGCCAAGTCTTTGATGTGTTGTCAGATTGGGCGGTTTTGAATTTGATTGTGCGGGTAAAAATTGGCTTGGGTGGGTGGACAAAACTGGGCTGGTTTGGGGTCAGTGTGCATACACTGCATCCAAACAGTCATCACGACGTTATAAACACAGGCACACTGCATTGCAGAGGCGCTGATGCCAGGGTTGCCAGGTTTTAACAACAAAACCCGCCCAATTGCTACTCAAAACTAGCCCAATGGCTTTCCATAGGCAACCCCACAGTAAATATCACATTCCAGGGGGTAAAATACACATGTTTTGGTGGGGTTCCCCTGGTAAAAGTCGGTGTTAAATATCACGTTATCGCTTCTACCCAAGGACATGAAAAACATCCCCCAGCAATAGTGTTAAAGTAACGTTAGCCCAATTCCGCGGCGGACACAGCGTCACATTGGCCTTTCGAGAAGGGCAGAAGCACGCACCCCTTCTCCATATGTTCAGGTGTCCGTCACCTACCTTTGATTAATTATAGTAGCATATTCAGCTGTGATTCCACCTCTCACCACTTCTCAAAGTTAATTGTTTTTGGGTATTTCTTTTAGAGGACATCTCAGCAAGCCCTTGGTACAGAACAGTTATCAACTTCATCCAGAAGTCGTGACGTTTCATGTCAAACGGACAGTATAGAAACACTGCCTGCTGCGTCTCCAAAAACACGATCTGTTGGCACACAACTGTCTTTGGGTACACTAAAGGACACGCATGCATGGAGTAAAGGTATTTCACACGCAGTAACTACAAATGCATTAATTAGAGTTGTTTATTAGTGGAAACTTGAATGTGCAGAAATCTAAATCCAGTTGCATGTTAAACGATAGATATTAAGTTTTCAAACTACATTATCATAATACTTTGAGTAAATATACTGTCTTTTTCCTTTTAATTGCAGGAACCTGGGGTACGGTTACTTCTTTTGATGTAGGTGCTGAAACTACTCCCAGTTTCCCCTTAAGAGCCCTGTCTTCAACTCCCATCACATTCCCACAACAGAAAAGGCCTCGTTTTGAGCTGAATGAAGAGGAGGAAGACACAGACATTTCTGAAAGCATAGCTGAACCACAACACTCTGCGGTTACAGAGGAGTCCGGATTATGGTAGGTTTTAGACCTCTTTATTGTTTGTTCAGTTTTATAGAGATTTGTAAAAGTCACTTGAAAGAGTCCAATTTCTCGTTTGTCTTTCTAGGGAACAGAGCGCATACAATGTGTCAAAATACATCGTTTTTGAAAGCTGCCTCCGAGAGCTATTTGAAACATGTCCACTTTGCAAAACAAAGTGTGATGTTCAATGTAGACGAATGGGCAGCTATGTGTCATTCACCCAGCGTTGTCCAAAGTGCAGTTATCACAGAAAGTGGGAGAGTCAGCCAGTCATTGGAAGTACACCTGTTGGAAACCTACTGATGTCTGCAGCCACTTACTTCTGTGGTGCATCCTTCCTTCAATTTGAAAAGGTCATTATAAGATCATATCATTACCCTTATGATCATATTTCCAGGTCAATCACTGCTCTATTTTTCTGTGGCCTTTTTGCGTTTCATAATTTTCTTTAGATTTGCAAGGCCATGCAGCTTCAGATCATCCAATATGAGACATTTAGGAGGCATGCTGAGAACTACCTAGAGCCTGCTGTAATACACAAGTGGAACTTGGATCAGAAAAACCTTTTCAGGAAACTGCAAGAAGGGGGAAAGATTGCAGTTGCTGGAGAAATGAGGGCTGATACACCGGGTAAGTTTTTATTTGGAAGTACTTATATCTTGATCTGGATTTTTCTGATTATTATTTTTGAGTTACATTGGACTGACAAAACCAGCACGACACAACAAGAGTGGTACAGACGCAATATGGGGAAAAACTTTTTTTTTTATTATTAATATTATTAGGGTACTCGGCAAAATACGGCATCTACACTTTGATGCACCCAGACAGCAACACTGTTCTTGACATGCAGCTTGTTCAGGTAAACTTATTTTATATCATAAACTTATTATATTGTTACATTGGGAAATATTCAGTTGTAGGTTTATGCCTTTTTAATTGAATTTATACCCAGAGCAACGAGGTAGGGGGTAGCTGCCACATGGAGAAGGAGGGCTTGAAGCGTTGTCTAGATCATCTGGAGGCTAACAGTTTGGCAGTGGAATACATCATAACGGATCGTCATCCACAGATCCAGAAGTTTCTCAGAGAGTGCAACATCGTACAGTTCTACGATGTGTGGCACTTCGAAAAAGGTGACTTAAGCTTTGTGTGTTTTGTGACATACAGTGCTGTTGTCAGGGATCTGGGAAGGAGGACCCAATTGCAGTGAGATAAAAAGGTTTTATTGACAAGACAGACTGATACAAGAGGTAGTGAAGTGCACAAGATACCACAAGAGGAACACAATAAACATGAACAGCTAGGGAAGGCCACTGGGAAGGCTTCAGGAAACAACTGGCAGAATACTTTGGCAACAGAGGGGGCAGCAAGACCAGGCTGATAGAGAAAACCACACAAGGCACCATAGAGCAGAGCTCAGGAACTTGTTGACAAACAGACTCTGAGACGGACCAAATGCCAGGCAGGAAGAACCAGGACAGGACACACAGGGACAGGTCAGGAACTCTAACACAAGACTAGACAGGACACAGCTCCACAAAAACACAAATTAAACTCAAGACAAGGGAAAAATATAAACCAAATATATGGTTAAGTAACAAAATAAGATTTTACCAATTTAAACCAACTTAGAATAATCAAACAAAACCAAGAATCAAGACTAGAAAAACTAAATAAATATTACAAATAAAAGCAAAAAGCAAGAACAAACAAATTACTAAAACAAGGAGCAAGACAAGAACATAGAACTACAATACTTTAATACTTTTTTTTTTTTTTTTACAGGTTTGTCTAAAAAGTTGAACAAACTGTCACAAAAAAAGGGGTACCAAATACTGAAGAAGTGGTTGCGCAGCATCAAGAATCACGTATACTGGAGTGCTAAGTCGTCTACTTCTGGTCCCGAGAAGGTGGCCAAATGGACTTCCCTGCTCAACCACATCCAAAATAAACACATCCATGAGAACCCTGAATTCCCGAAATGTGCACATCCAGAGAAAGTGTCCAGAGATCCCAAAAAATGGTTCCAACCAGGTATGCATCAGATTGTTCGATTATTTTATAATGTGACAAAATACAGACATGGCTTACTACTAGTAATTTATAATTTGACAATATTCTGTTTCTTTTTGTCATTCAAGGGTCAATGCCTCTCTACAAAGTGGAAAAGATCCTGAACAATAAGCGAGTCCTAAAGGACGTGGAAAAGCTCAGTCACCATTACAGGACATCTTCACTAGAGGCCTTTCACAGGGTGATCCTGCGTTTGGCCCACAAGAATGTCATTGTTTCCTTCATTGGAATGTTGTGCAGGTATTATATATATAGATTATGAAATGCAATATAGTTTTTTTTAATATGTATGTGCAAGATTTGCTGGAAGTGTGTAATGTTTTAATTTATATGTCACTCTTGTACTGCAGGTTGTACCTGGCAGCAATGCACTACAATGAGCAGGCAACGACAGCTTCAGGACAACCTATGAACAAGGTTGCTTTTTCAAAGTCAAAGAAGGGTGCATGCACTGCAAAGCCACTTGAAACAGCCCCTTCATATGGTATGTTATAACATGTTTTATTTTCATACACTTTCAAATACACAGAGTGATGCATTTGATATGTTACTAAGACCGTAATATGCATAATAAAATGTCCTTTTGTACCATGTATTTACAGACTGTGTAGCTGACTTGATGAAGCTGGTCTTTAAAGAGGTGTTTGCAGACCCCGCACCATTTGTAAAGGAGCTAAAACAAATCCCCATTCCTCCATTCCTGTCCTCCCAGTTTGAAAGACCTTCAAAGGAGGAGGTTGTTGGCTGCCACATCTCATGCTTCAGTCAAGGGGCGGTCCAAAGCCTACAAGCTGTCCATCCGGATCAGGGAACTCCTGCCGAATCCGAAGCACAACACCGGGGCGGGAGAACAACTCTGACATTCTGTCCTAAATAGCACCCGCTTACAGTACTGCCTTAAAGACGGATGTGGACACTAGTATATTTTTGAGAATGTGTACATGCTTACTGTTATATGCCTTATCCTTTGTTTTTTACGACAAATAAATCTTTTGAAGAAAATCCTTCAAGGTTATTATTTTTGTTGCTTATGTGTCGTGAAAACAATATTTTATTTGGTTTGATTTAAAAATGATAGAAATAAGATTACATAAAGACTCTTCCTCTGTTCTTCGCCTCAGGTGTCCTGTAAATGTTATTAATGTAATCTGGAGGGTTTAAAGGCCCGTTCACACCAAGGACGATAACTATAAAGATATAGTTCTAAAAATCATTCTCCATATTAAAGAATAGCAGAGTCCACTCCACAACTATAATGATAAAGACAGAGAAACAATATCGTTGGAATTACTTTCAGAACACTTTTTTTTTTCCAGCTGATGAACGATAAAAACATTTACAGCCAATCAGAATCAATCCTGCTGTAATGAGAGCGAGAATTTAAAGCGGCAGACACATGTGCACTTACAATAAACAGACGACATCGTTCGCTGGTGTGGATCCTAATATCGTTATCTTTATAGTTCTCGTTCTCGTTGTGAACGGGCCTAAGGTTCGAAGCCTGGGTGGTGTGTCATGCATTGCAGATGGCCTGAAACCTGTAGAAGACGACACTGACTATGATGTTACATGATGGGATCATGTTGATTTCAGTGCAAGGAAAATTTCTTCATAAGAGACGGGGTTACAGAATCTGATGGTATCATACTTGGGAACTGGCACTTTTTCCACAAAGAACAAGGAAATACTTGCCAAATCCAGTGAGGAGAGTCACTGCGAGAGTGATATCTCATTACAGGGAGTCTTCAGGTGGTTCTTGTTCTGAAAGCAAGATAAAAGCACAGGAGAAATGGTTAAGTGATGCTCCATCACATTTCAGTCTTGTGGCATCTGCTCCTTCTACAGTATGGAGATTTTTTCATCTACAGATTTGCCCCTGACCTTCTTTTCTCTGTAAATTAAGGGTGTGCTGTATTGCTGAAAAACACAATTCCCATTTATCAGTCAGATGTCTGCATGCACAAAGGCACAGATCCCTAAACAAGGTAATCTGCAGATAACACTTTGTTTGTAGGAGCATTTTTTTAATTCAATTGTCGAACTTCAAGTCGATTTAAGCCAACTTAAAAAAAAGCTAAATGATGTAAAACTAAAAAAACCTAAGGAAGTATTATCGCATTTGCAGCTATATGATGTAAAACAAACCTTCCTTTATAAAAGGGACAGTTCCGGACCTTGATTCTGTCTGTTGCTCTGCAACTATTTTGTTGGAACCACAACTGTTTCTGTTTGGTTGAAGAATACTGTTTTTATTTATATGGTTACACGTTATTTGCTGTTTTATTTTGTGAAACCATACTATGTATATGGAATAACCGTTTTATAAAAGCAATAATCCCCGTGAAGCAGTGGTTTACAGTGAATTTATAACAGCTAAGAGGGGTTGTTAGTCATGAAGTGAAAGCTAATTGCTTTATTAGAGGTTGTGTGTTATATTTTGGGTTATGACAGTGAACTCACCCTCGCTCCTCGTGATCTCTTCACAGTCCAGATGTCTCAGATGTGAAGGACTGACTGGACTGTCCTGATCTTGAGGCTGGACGTCCTGCAGTGAGGGGTCTTCAGGAGCACTGGAAGGAGACCCCTGAGGATCAGTGTCCTCTACAGAAGACTACACCAGAGAAGTTTGATCTAAACACTGCTATATCAACCAAAAGCTTGCTTTAATCTAATATCAGTAAAACATTCAATACTCGTATTCATTCTTCATTCAGGAGTTACTTTCGGTTACTTGAATCTTGAACTATAACATGTGTCACATGAGTAGTGGAAAAACTCACTTATCTGCATTTGTATATGGTGGTGTGTAAACAATGAATAGACTTTCAGATATTCATGTTGATTTAGCATCAGTCCAGCTCCTGGATGGAGACACATCAGTGTCCTGCTCACTCTGAGCTTTGGTGGATTTGTGGGGAGAGCACACTTTTTCTTCCTCTTCTCGTCTTTTCTCCTCCTCACCGACAGCTACAGGCGTTTCCTCAGGTCGGTGGGTGTCAGTGTTGCCAGATTGGGCGGTTTTGAATTTGATTGTGCGGGTAAAAATTGTCTTGGGCGGGTGGACAAAATTTGGGCTGGTTTGGGGTCAGTTTGGCGGTTTTCAAAAATATAAATTGTATAGGCTAATTGGCTAACAAACAAGCACAAGTGTGCATATACTGCATCCGAACAGTCATCACGTTGTTATAAACTGCAGTGCAGAGGTGCTGATGCTGATGTGGACGTCGCGGCCGTACTTTTACCCAATCACTAGTGATTTACAGACACACGTGATGATTCATGAGCAATAACGGATCTAATTTTAAATGTATGAACTGTATGAGTGATCATAATGCCTAAATATATGTTACATAAAGAGTGGGAGAGTGTTTTAACACTGAATTACACCTGTTGAGGGAAAGATGACAACAAGACTCTAATATTACTGCAACTCCTAGAGCACAGTTAAATTATTTAATTTATAACATAATCCATTTATATCTAATCTATATCTAAACGATCTTGTCTTTTATCTTTTAAACAGTACAGATTGGTATATCTTCTTAGACTGTGCAAATGTAATGTTCTACAATATGAACTTCACAAAAGATTAAAGCCCCTATTAGGACGGTATTGTTTCTCATGTGGACCGCTGTGAAAATAAATTTACATACCACCTCAGTGATAAACTCATGGATTCGGATGGCGATTATTGTTGTTGTTGTTGTTAATTTTCATACAGTATTTATCAATGAATGACAACACAGTTTTGACTGTTATATGTGTGCATAAACAAGTGTGAAATACCTAATTACGTTAGTACTAATTACTTTTTCCTATCACTTATATTGGACACTTATGCATTTAAATTCTGACTATTGACAATGACATTGAAAATGATGCATATGTTTTTTCGAGGGTATCGGTAAATCAATTGTAAATCAATCAAATGTTTTGACGGTGACTGCTTGCATAACCCATTTTAATCATATTCGGTAATTGTCTTTAATGTATTTGCCACCATTTGATCCATGGGAAATTTATCTAACGTTATTATTTATTATTTAGTTTTAAGGAGTTAAAATGGCTCTTAACACCTTTGACTGACATGTTGTATCACATTATTTTGTTAGTTAAAGTTTTGGGCGGTTTTTTGTTGAAGTGGGCGGGTTTTTGTGAGCTTTTGGGCTGGAAATCGTCCATCCAATCTGGCAACACTGGTGGGTGTCAGTGTTGTCCCTCCGTCCCATAAGCAGCACGATAAAACCCTATCAACAACTAAACTCGTACGGTAATCTGTTGTTAACACACTCATTACTTCCCGCGAAATGAACAGATGAGTCCCGCGCTTTATATATTCCTCCAGTGACACCTTCTGAATTCCTCTATAGCCTACCATAATGGCTAAAACAGGCTAAAACAGAGCTGAGACTGTTGTAAAAACTAAAGCAATAAGCCCCAAGCCGTGGTTTAGTGAATTTATAACCAAAAAAATGTCTTCACTTGCTTAGTTCCACTGTTTCCTACATTCACCTTCCCTGCACTTTTCTCCTCTCTGTCCAGAGTCACTTCTCAGGTGTGTGTGGACAGTCACAGTCTGTCTGTACACCTGTACACCATTATGATTTCATTTTAGCCATACCAAAACATGTATTTGATAACAAAGCTTTGCTAATGATTATCAATGTTTAGCTCACTAAACATTTCACTATAACACAGAAGGTGAGAATGAACATGAGAATGTATAAATCAGAAGAAAGAAATTCCCCCAATATCACCTTATAGGTATTATAATTTGCCACCTTATTAAAAAGTGGAAACAACATAAGTGTAAATAACCTTTGTGAATTAAATATAATGTTTTATCACATTTATAAAATGTACTCAACCTCAGGCAATTCAAGATGTAAGCCTAGATGAGTTTGTTTTTTACTAACAATTTTTTTATTTAATTTTTTGGTTCACAAGATGTTAACTGATGGACTGGAGTCCTGTGGATAACTGTGATGTTTTTATCAGCTGTTTGGACTCTCATTCTGACGGCACCCATTCACTGCAGAGGATCCACTGGTGAACAAGTGATGTGATGCAAATCTTTTCTGAACATTTCCTTTACTAGTCCTAATAATGTCTAAGCATAATTTTATTCAAATGGTTAGAAATTCCACAACATTGCTATATTTTCACATATGTGAATGAAAATGAACTAATAATCTGCTAAAATGTTTGTATTTTTATTGTCTCGCACATGTTGGGTTTTACATATACTACATATACTACCAGTCAAGATATTTTTATTTTTCTAAAAATCTTTTTTCTTTTTGTCAAATCTGCTCACCAAGCCTGCAATTATTTGGTTCAAAGTACAGCAAAAACAGTACAATTTTGAAATATGTTTACTATTTTCTATATTGAATACATAGGTAAGCAGAGAGAATTCTTTAAAAAAAAACATTACAAATCGTACGGTTTAAAACCTTCTGACTGGTATTGTGGATAAAAATACTGGATGGCTTAATGTTATCATTTGCTCATATTTTCTGCTTTTTTAATGACAATTACATGCATTAAATGCTACCTTGATAACTTACTTGATAATAACCAATACAATCCAGAAGAAACAAAAATGAATAAAAAATGAATATAAAAATCATGAAGAGGAAGGAAATCTGGCATCTATCACATGTCTGTGGCTGGGTCAAATAAACATGGCTCCATTTTATTATTGTTCTTGTACTTCACATTTTATGTACAAGTCACAAATCTGTGCACGTAAATACAAAAATACATAAAACATACAAGAGTGAGATAAATAAATACAAAGACACCTTCCGCTCCATTCATGATAACTGTCTTACTGTGTTCTTTAAAGGCTATAATGTAACATAGCAAAATTACTTAGTAAAGAGCAATTACGGTATTCACATAGTCAATCTCTAATTTTTTTTAATGCAAAACTCGTTAGTATTTTTTTCCTCAGTTTGAAGCATTATGAACCGACCTGTTACAAAACAGTCTGTTTGAAAAAATGTAAATGTGTTTTGCTGCAAACCAAATTACAGGTGCTGGTCATATAATTAAAATATCATCAAAAAGTTGATTTATTTCACTAATTCCATTCAAAAAGTGAAACTTGTATATTATATTCATTCATTACACACAGACTGATATATTTAAAATGTTTATTTCTTTTAATTTTGATGTTTATAACTGACAACTAAGGAAAATCCCAAATTCAGTATCTCAGAAAATTATAATATTGTGAAAAGGTTCAATATTGAAGACACCTGGTGCCACACTATAATCAGCTAATTTACTCAAAACACCTGCAAATCCTTTAAATGGTCTCTCAGTCTAGTTCTGTATGCTACAAAATCATGGGGAAGACTGCTGACTTGACAGTTGTCCAAAAGACGACCATTGACACGAGCACAAGGAGGGCAAGACACAAAAGGTCATTGCAAAAGAGGCTGGGTGTTCACAGAGCTCTGTGTCCAAGCACATTAATAGAGAGGCGAGGGGAAGGAAAAGATGTGATAGAAAAAAAGTGTACAAGCAATAGGGATAACCGCACCCTGGAGAGGATTGTGAAACAAAACCCATTTAAAAATGTGGGGGAGATTCACAAAGAGTGGACTGCAGCTGGAGCCAGTGCTTCAAGAACCACTACACACAGACGTATGCAAGACATGGGTTTCAGCTTCGCATTCCTTGTGTCAAGCGACTCTTGAACAACAGACAGCGTCAGAAGCGTCTCGCTTCAAAAAGGACTGGACTGCTGCTGAGTGGTCCAAAGTTATGTGCTCTGATGAAAGTAAATTTAGCATTTCCCTTGGAAATCAGGGTCCCAGAGTCTGGAGGAAGAGAGGAGAGGCACACAATCCACATTGCTTAATGTCCATTGTAAAGTTTCCACAGTCAGTAGCCCCTTTCACACTGCACGTCGGACCCGGCAAATTGCCGGAACATTGCTGGGTCACCTTCTGTGTGAAAGCAAACACGTCGCGGGATTGATTCCGGCATTGAACCTGGGTCGGGGACCTAGTAACATTGCCGGGTTCAATCCCGGGACGAGCGCTGTGTGAACAAAAGCCAGATCTAATGCCGTGTCGTAGTGTTGACGTACATTATCGCGCGACTCTTCAGATCAGTTAGTTCCTCACTTTCCGTGCTGACGCTGAGATTGTTCACTAGTTTTAGTGAAAGTATGACGTGCCTAACGTTTTCGAATCGTACATTACACGTCACGCCGTGATGTCACGTGTCTTTACGGGATGTTTACGTGTTGTGTGTGAAAGCACACACATATTCCGGGTAATCACTGGCAGTGTGAAAGTGCAAAATCTAGCGACCCGGGAACAATTGCCGGAATACTTTACCCGTGTATTTGCCGGAGTGGCAGTGTGAAAGGGGCTAGTGATGGTTTGGGGTGCCATGTCATCTGCTGGTGTTGGTCCACTGTGAGTGCTTTACATGCTCATACTTTTCATTTTCTATTTTTTTTAGTTGGCCAAGATTTCTAAAAATCCTTTCTTTGTATTGGTCTTAAGTTATATTCAAATTTTCTGAGTTACTGAATTTGGTATTTTCCTTAGTTGTCAGTTATAAACATCAAAATTAAAAGACATAAACATTTGAAATATATCGGTCTGTGTGTACTGAATGAATATAATATAAAAGTTTCACTTTTTGAAAGGAATTAGTGAAATAAATCAACTTTTTGATGATATTCTAATTATATGACCAGCACCTGTATAATACAAATGCAATGTATTACCCATAAGCCCCAGTCTAATGTGCATCGTTTCCTTTATGATGTCACAAAAACATAAGTGACACCGGGCAGATTAAGCAAAATTAGTCTGTATATGGTTCCTATTACTGCTCAAATGTATTGTTTATGTGTATGTAAATATAGGGAAGAATTATGAAGTCCATATGCCAGCAGGGCCTTTCACTGAACAATCTGGGGCATTTCACTCCATGCTTTGGCTTTCTTCTTAGCGAGAGCCAGCCAGGGAGGCTCATCTTGGGCCAAAGGCGCAGTGGACGGGATAGTGCTTCTCTTGCTTTCCTTCTCTACCGTTGATGTGTTGGACAGTTCAAGGGAGCAGAACACTGTTCATTCAAAACAATGGATAACAGCTTATATATTCATCTTCATTCATAGTTTATTAT
This sequence comes from Carassius carassius, assembly GCF_963082965.1. Lineage (NCBI taxonomy): Eukaryota > Metazoa > Chordata > Actinopteri > Cypriniformes > Cyprinidae > Carassius > Carassius carassius. The sequence goes on from NC_081783.1 coordinate 23,538,432, forward strand.
GCATCATATCAGACATAATACATTTATGCAGTAACATAGGTCTGCTATTATATATATGCAATTACATAGGTCACACATACACTGCTGGCCAAAAGTTTGGCATATATATATATATATATATATATATATATATATATATATATATATATATATATATATATATATATATATATATATATATTTTTTTTTTTAATCTTTATTAAAGAAGTCTTTTATGCTCTGCAAGGCTGCATTTATTTGATAATAATAATAATATAAAATTTGTGGTACATGATACTTCAGAAACCATTGTAATATACTTTGCTGCTCAGGAAACATGATTATTATCAATCTTGAAAAAAGTTGTGCTGCTTCAACATTAATACACTACCATTAAATGGTTTGGGGTAAGTGCAAAAAAATATATACTTAATTTTAGAATTTATTTAGAAAGGATGCATGAAATTGGACAAAAGTGACAGTAAAGACATTTATAATGTTGCAAAAGATTTATATTACAAATGAACAGTGTTCTATTTAACTTTATATTCAGCAAATAATCCTGAATTAAAGTTCAAACGTTTCTAAAAAATATATATATATATTAAGCAGCAGAAACTGTTTTCAACAACGATAATACGATCTATTATTCATAATAAAGCATTGATAATAATTGAGCAGCAAATCAGTATATTACAATGATTTCTGAAGGATCCTGTCACACTGAGGACTGTGGAGCAATGATGCTGAAAATTCAGGAATAAATTACATACACAAAAATATATTCAAATAGAAAACAGTTCTTTAAAATTTAAAAAATATTTCACGTCAGTACCATTTTAATTGTATTTTAGATGCAGCCTCGGTGAGCATAAGAGACTTAAAAAAATAAAAATAAAAGTCTGTCAGTGTAAAGGTCAGAAAAAGTACTGTATGCAGGTAGTGTTTATATTGACGTACATTGGGAATTTAAACAGTTACAATATATATCCGCTAGAGGGCAGACATTTATCGCTATAAATATCCTTCTCGAGCTGATCTTAAAACATAACCTCGTGCTGTTAAGAAATGAATACCGTATTTTGTGACTTTGCAGGTCATTGCACTTTTTAGACCAAACAGAACAATGTAAGTAATGCCATGTAAGGCCATGACAGGGAATTATATTAATGTTAAGATTATTACCTTGTAAAGGTGAACACGGCCGTGCCGGTTGCTCTTTGGCGATTGGATTTGATAAACTGTCTGATGAATCCCCCTGAAAACAAGTGGACATATTTTAAAAATGAGAAAAATAATCAATATCTGAGAGATTAACACTAAATATCATTAAGGAATCAAGCTTTTGTAGCATTGGCTAAAACTGATTACTACACAAAATGAGTCAGTATCCTAACACACTGTTTAGTGTTCGATTCATTTCACTTCATTAAATCTTTCCTGCATTTTCCCAAGCTGCAGCATGCAGAGATGACTAAGTAGGATATATGCATGAATATGACTGTCCTGGTGCTTGAAGACAGTTTTCAAACAACTCATTGAGAACTGGGCAAGATTTGACATGACGTATTTGTTGAGGCAACAGCACAAACCTGCGCGGGAAGTTTCTCTGGAGAGTTTTCAGGCGAGCTCTCGATGAAGTTCCTCTGTTTCTGTCTGGCCACAGAGATCCAGCTTGGAGAATCAGTGCCACCAACAGATATTCTCCCCACTGTGTCTGAAAAAGGACATTCAATATGCATCAATAAACTTTTTTTTTATTATTACATAAAATGGAAGAGTCAAAATGACTGTAAACAATAACATAAAATAACACTCACTTTTTATGATCCGACTAAAACCTGATCAATGAAATAAAGCCATGTCCTGTAATATTTACAGTATTCTTTCCAAAAATTATGTCATGTTATGTAATTTAAATGCATTGCAAATACCATTTTAAGTTATCTTACTAACATGAAATTGTGATTAATAAATACCAAAATAACTTTTTTTCCTAAATATTTTACATTGCAAAATATCGAATTATTCAATAATTATTAATAAATAAAATTATTTAAACAAGATTTTTTAATTATTAAAATAATTAGCATTTTGTCCAGTTTCACATTAAAAATATTATGATCATCCCTTCAAAATAAATTCACTTAAAAATATATATTTGTATCTTTTTTTTTTTTTTTTTTTTTTACATATTTTATTTAATTGAATTTGCAATAAAATAATTGAATTTATAAAACTAGTAAAAAGTAACATAAGACTTTTAAATGACTTTACATTTAAGTTTAATTTAGTAAGGAAAATAATTTATAAGAAAAAGTATTTAATGTATTAATCTTGTTTTGAGGATTTTAAATATCTTTACTGTAAAACAGGACAAACTAGTGATCCCCCCCCCCCCCCCCATGTAAACACACTCAGCTGTTTGAGAATGGAGGTACCTGGGATTTTCCTGACGGACATCACAGTGTCAGCTAGCAGATCAGGCTTCTTAAGTAAGATGGGCTTCCTGTCGCTCTGCTCGTGCTCCTGGGTCTCCTGCGCCGCTGAAGACTCTGTTTGAGTGGGGGTCCAAGGCGAATCTCCATCTAAACCATAGCGGCGCAGGACTGGAGTCTTTCTCAAGCGCACTCCAAACGGGTTCTCTGGGGGCGTCTCTTTCTGCACAGGAAGTGTTGGGGAACTCTGAGCTCGGGCTGGTTTAATGAGTTCAGTTGTTTGGGGAGATTCATTAGAAGCATTCGTTTCTGGTAGCACCAGTGAGATGGTCTGGGTCTGCTCTTGGGTGCCTCCAGAAGCCAATGACCTTTGCCATGCAGGGGCGATGGTGAACCGAGGGCGAACCTCAAGCATTCTCATAGGTTCTTTTGTAGGTGTCTCAAGAACTTGCTGCTCAGAAGCACCCTGAATTTTTCCTGAAGACACTTCCTGGGGCTCACCAGACACATCCTCTTCCTGCTCTACAGGAGACACAGATGGACTGGAGAACTGAGAATGGAGAAGTGGACTCTCCAGCACAGGGGACACAGTAGAAAGTAGCGTCTCTGCTAAGGCTTCAGGCTCATCGTTGGTTTCTGCTGAAGTCCAGACATCATCTCTGACTGTGGGAGTGGATTCAGGAACATTCTCAGCATTGACTGCAGTTGATTCTCTTTCATCAGCCGCAGTCTCATCTTTCTCAGGCTCTAGAGAACCTGTCCCACCTCCAGCCTCTTGATGTTTAACATCATTTGTACAGTTCTTCTGCATCTCAGGTTCCACCACCGTCAACTCATCATCTTCATCTGCACCCTCTTTGTTTTGTCTCTCCAATTCAGCTTCATCCTCAACAACATCTTCATCGCGTTCTTTCTCACATACTGCGAAAGCTTTTGGCGATTCTAATAACACTTGGCTCTCTTTGGCACTCTCAGCCTCATCTGCTTGTTTCTCAACATCATCTTCAGACACTTGGTGAGTTGCATCCACAGACTCTTCCTCAGCAGACTCTGGCACCTCCAGCAGCTCCTCCTCCTCCGTGGTCTCCTCTGCGATCTCCTCTGAATCCACAGATGATTCAGAAAGCGAGTCAGGCAGAGGAGCCGGTTCCTTTGTGCTCACTGTAGGCTCTGAGGGATTGAGAAGATCCTCCTCAAGCTGAGCAGCTACGCTCTCACCACTTATGTCTTGCCCCTACAAAAAGAAACCACAAATAGTTGACACGATGCCATTTCTAATGCATGAAAAATACATTCAAAATGCAATTTATACATTAATGACTTACATTAATACAATTTCTGGATTAATATTCATTCAATTGTCATATTATTTGTTGCATGCCGTAATATTACAAATATTATATTCTTATTAAGTAGTTTGGCATAATCCCTTATTATTAAGAATATTATATAACAATATCAAAACATTATATATAGTATATAATACTAAAGAGTTAATAATATTAAACAAAAATCTATAATAAATAAACATTTAACATGAAATATAAATATATTTATTGCTTATTTTATTTTACTAAGAAATAGTTTTTTTTTAGAAAAGCAAATAAAAATATTTGTTGCCAAATTGAAGTGATGTGCCATGCGGAAACATAAAAGTAAATAAATAAATAATTTTATATATATATATATATATATATGTTTTACAGGTCCAAGTCTGTTTGGGTTGTAAAATTACTTAAAAAAATCTATTATTATCTTTATATTTTTAAATTATTTGACAATAATGATTAAGATATGTACATGTATTTAAGGTATGTATTTAATTAAACCATTAAATGATTATTTTACAGCCATTATATTTAAACATTTGATGAAAATCATATAATTTCTTCCCCAAGACTAACATGAATGCAAACAGTACATTTCAAAGAGATTTGCAAATTTTTCAATTTGTCTCCAGACACCTTATTTAACCATTCTGCCAACTAATCTCATTGTTTGATTCGTCTTGAAAGTGTCACTGAATGTGCTGTACCTCCCTCTGAAGAAGCATGTTCTCATGCTCCAGTGCTAGTCCTGACGCAAGAGGGCTCTTCAGGGAGCTCAACACTTCCTCCAGCAATGACCCCTGCTCCTCAGGAACGACCTCACATCCGGTGTCCAACAGGAAGTCATCGGCCTGCAGCTCAAGTGTTACTGGACTCTCCCAAGAGGATTCTGGGATCTCATACTTGGGGACGTGATCCTCGCCAGGAACGTGTTCCTCTCCTTCAGAGATGTCTCCAGCTGAGATGGAGGATGTTGGAGAAGTTTTTTGACACTGGCTGGAGTCGCTTACTTCCTCTTCCTCCTGTTCAGAAGCAAATGACTCACGGTCTGAATCATTCACCTGTTCTCCGGGCAAATCTAGACCAAATTAAACAACAGAAAAATCCTTATTGAACTAGTAACATCAATTATTGAATTAACATTCAAAAGTTTGGGGTCAGTAAGATTTTTTGAAATTATGTAATGAAATATTACAATATAAAATAACTTTTCTATGTATATATTAAAATATTTTCAAATGTGATTTCTTCCTGTAGAAATCGCTCTAATATGCTGATTTGCTGCTCAAGAAACATTATTACTATAATGTATTATTACTATCAATGTTGAAAAAAGCATAATATTTTTAGAAATATATTTTTATTATATTTTTAGAAATATAGAAATATATATATTTTTGGAGACTGTGAAACATTTTTCAGGAGTCTTTGATGAACAGAAAGTTCAGAAGCATTGCATTTTTTTGAAGTAAATTATTATTATTATGAAATAAATATGACTTAATATCACTGGAAGCTGGATCAGCTAAAATATATTAATTGTATTGCTGTAAAACAATTAAAACCGATTAATCGCATCCAAAATGATTTGTGTGCATAATTTTGTGTATTTTTGTGTGTACTGTAAATATAAATATATATATAAATATAAATAGACATGCATGCATGAATATATTTCAGAAAAATAGGTTATATATTTATATATATTAAATTTAATAAATATATACACATGTAAATACATATGTTCTGTATGTGTGTGCCATAATCATTTGATAGCACTAATTAATTTATACCAACAAAAATGACTTTTATAGAAATAGAACTAGCTTTAAGGTAACAATCGCTGGTTACCATACACTTTTTCTATTGTAAATATAGACAAACCTTTATGTTCTTCTCCAATAGTTGTGACCATCATCCGTAGTTTGTCCTCTGTGTCTCTGAGCAGCACTCTTTCCCTCAGGTCTCTTCTCTTGTCCAACATTTGTCTCTAAACACGAAGAAGCACAGCTCATTTCAACGCCACTTACACAAAAAGATGAATGTTTTTCCATTTTGGATTCCTGGAACGACTTAAACTAGAATAAAACATCACTAACAGCTTGCTGGCCTGATATGATGAGGCACTATAGATAATTAAAGTGTATGAATGGATAATGTAAAGAATCTTACGCTGACAGGCTTTCTCTTGGCACAAGCGCTGGCTTTGACAGCGATGCGGTGACGGGCAGCTGAGCTGTCTAAGCAGGAGACAGAACTGGCGGGCAAACTGAAGTCTGCGGGGACAGAGCCCTGAGGTGTGCCGGGTCTCGAAGAAGCTTCACAAGACATCTTTATATGATGGAGGGGGACAAGAAAGACAGATGTTAGGGTAATTTGTTTACAACTTTAATTCCAAATAATATTACTCAAAATTCTTTCAAAGCACTTCCCCACCAAAACCTCCATATTTGGGTTACAGTTTCAAATAGACTGTCGTTATTCAAAGCATTTCATTCCATCCCTTAACCAGAAAACCAATAGTGTGTGAGTGGCAATAGTGGGAATAAATTCTTCTTCGAGGTCACTCGTGCATACCCAGCCACCTTCACCACCACTGACTCAACATGACTAATTATGATGATTGTCTTCAGCTATTTCCTTTCAGAATGAAATGTCAACAAAAGCCACTCCAGCAGAAACAATTGAAGGTTATGTTGGCAATGTTGTGACTGCTGGTCCTTACCGCTGTATAAGCACTGTTTTTTCTCAAATCTGCATCTCTAATACCACGTCTTTATTTTTAAAGGCTGCTTGCTTTTAAAACTTTTATTATTTCAATAATTCTCCAACTGAAGGAACAATTTCGTGGCAACATAAATAAAGCCGTCTGGAATTATTGCCTACTACTGTAACTTAAATATTATTCACAAAGCTCAATAAGTATGTACGTTTGTTTCCACCATGTTCCGCTTGTTAAAACAATAAAAAAGTCAGTTGCGACTTTTAATCACACAATACGGTAATTTTTTCTTGCATTTCTGAGTTTGTATCTCGCAACTCTGTTTTACTTGAAATTATGAAACAAAAAAGTGAACTGTGAGATAAGAAGTCACAAATACTTTTTTATTATTTATTCCGTAGAGGAAACTAAATACTTAATTGCAAGATGTAACCGTAGAATTCTGAGAAAAAAATAGATACATTCTAAGTGTATTCATATATATGTACAGTATATATATATATATATATATATATATATATATATATATATATATATATATATATTCAGACTTTTTTCTTGCAGTGTTTATGTCTCACAATCCAGATTCTTTTCTCTCACAATTCAGAATTGCAAGATATAAAAGTCAGAACTGTGATATACAAGAAAAGCCGCAATTACCTATTCTTTTATTCTGTAGCAGAAACAGGCTTCAATCAATAGGTGAGCATTTACCTCAGATTAACACTTTTGAAAGTGAAAAAACACACATTAACATGCGTTTAATGATGCAGTATGTCAGGAACTCGTATGAATGAATTCTAAGCGAGACAGCCGTGTGTTTGTGCTGTGTTCAGGTCCAGCTTGGCAGCCGTTTTGACCCAGATTGCTGGAATATCCCATTTCCAGCAGACAGCAAGGCTGGGAGGGTGAGCCGCTGGAATGCTTTTCAGACCACACGCCTACTTCACTCGTAACCCCTGCAGTCAAAGACAGCCAGCATTCAACAATACTGTCAAATTTCACTAGTCATGAACTAGGGGTGTAACGATACGTGTATTCGTACCGGACCGTTTCGGTACAGGGCTTTCGGTACGGTGCACGTGTGTACCGAATGACCGAATGCAATATTTTGTGTGCGGAACATTGGTACATTTTCGTGTTTCCAAACGAACATATTAAGTGGCGGAAGTCTCCGCGTTCAGCGCAAATCCCGCCCTGCAGCTGAGTCTAAGGCCGGCGACACATTGGCTGCGTGGCGTGAGCGTGGCGTTTCTGCTGCATGTCAGTTGCGTGACGGCTGCTTCGCATTTTCTGTGTCTTTACACACCAGAATCGTGCCTGACGCGGTGCAGGCGCACTGCTGCTATTGTAGGTGACATAGAGGGAGGCCGCCGACAGACCAGGATCTTGTCTTCACGACAACAATATCTATACTTCATGTTGAGCATAAATATAAAGCCTACTGATAAAGGACACCGTCAACAGTATTGACGGCAAAATAGACTATGTTTGACAGGTGCAATATGCCAGTGTGTCACCGGCCTAAGGTTTTCAAAAGGCATCACGCGAGTGTGAACATCACTACAACTAGGAAAAAAACGATTGTAATTCAAACGCAGCTCCCGTCGGCATTTAAACAGACCTTTGCTCTTAATTCCGATCGGTCCAACACAATAACGAAATCTGAGCAGGTCTAAAAACTGAAACTGTTGATGCTGCACTTTACACTTTGGAAAAGTTATATATATATTTTTTAAATATGAGCAGGCCTACAAGCTGGGATTGGTAATGCTGCACTGTAATGATAATTATTTATTTATATTTTTCATAATATTTTATTATATGATATTGGTTTAAGACGGAGGGAGAACTTTGCAGCAGTATTTTATTTCTTATTCTTTTTTTATTTTATATATATTTAATAAAAAATTATTATGTAATCAAATTGTTAAAAAAAGTTTATAGTAATAAACAACCTGCAGTTTAATGTTTGCATTTCTTTCCCTTACTGTACCGAAAATGAACCGTGACTTTAAAACCGAGGTACGTACCGAACCGTGATTTTTGCGTATTGTTACACCCCTATCATGAACTAATATGGGTTTTAATGGCTGATGCTCATATGATATCTAGACATCAGGGTGCCAATAAATACATCAACTGTAAAAATTAATGGAATGAATGGAATGCTCAGTATCATTTTTTTTTATTTGAAATTAATACTTTTATGGGAAAGGATGCATTCAATTGATCAAAAGTGATTAAAAGACATTTATAGTGTAAGATTTCTATTTAAAATAAATGCAGTTTGTTTTTATTAACTTTACTTTTGTTTTCTACTATCTGTCTTTGTATTACTTCATGATTTTCACAAAAATATTAAGCAGCACATCCGTTTTCAATATTGATATTAATAAATACTGGAAAGACTGGAATCAGTTACATTTTAAAATACAGTTATTTTAAAAAAAGGTTCTCACAATATTACTACTTTTCTGTATTTTTGATCAAATAAATGCAGACATGGTGAGCATAAAAGACTGCTTTTTACCGTTTCAAATCTGAACCCAAACTTTTGAACATTAGTATATAACAAAAATGAATCCCCATTTAAAATATCCAACAGTAATTTCTCACCGAAACCCAATTTCTCAAAACACCCTCTGGTTCAGCTCAAAGCATTACATAACACAAACACATGATAGCTATTTTAAGCCCTGGCAACAAGACAAATACAAAAGTGCATGTTTTTCAGTGGTTTGAGATTGTTTTGGAGCAGTTTTGGACAGGCAATGGTGTAGTGCGTGAGATGCATGTGCACTGAGTCGTAGAAATGCTCTTTCAATGAACACTAGTTTCACTTTAATTTGAAATTCAAATGTAACTTTCTACTGGATACAAGCAGTGTCCTGCTGTCTAATGTCTGTGTTTCAAACTGCCTTTGACTGTGAAAGTACTTGTTCTGAACTTGGGCATGTGCACTCAGGGCATGTCCAATTCCACTTTTGCTATTTTAAAGACGGAAAAATGGTCCGTGCGCCGGGGCGCATTTTTGGAATGGGTTGTCCCTATTCTCTTAATGAGTAATGGGCGTAACATTCAATAAACCAACCAGAATGTCATCTCCTATTCTCGTTAAGAGAAGATGTGCTCGCACCATGCCGGTTCGCTATTTACAGATCATCTACGGGACAAGCAGGAATCCACCAAAGCTCCGCGCGATGAGTCAGTTAATATATATGTGTGTGTATTGGCACGATTGTTCAATTAATTAGCCAATTTCATTCATCATTATAAGTATTAATAGGCTGAATTGCAAATAGGTAGCCTAATTCTAATACACGCAATGACTATCTATCATTTTCTATTTATGTAGCCTACACAATAATATTATTTTACACTGTAATCCTTTTGTTTTTAATAATTGGCATGTTTGTGTGATGCGCATCCCTGTGTGAAATAAGCAAAGTCAACGTGCACTGTGGACCAGCCCAGAGGCGCATTTTCTACCAACGCGATCTTTAAATAACAAAAAAAATATTGTGCCATTGACTTTAGACCAGGTCTATGGCGCCGTCTGTTTCAGCAATAGCAATGCGCCTGAACACACCTCTTTTTTAGACCAGCACACCCATGGGTGCACAAATGGGCGCAAATGCATTTGCTAATTAAATGACGTGGCGCTGGATGAGAAAATGCGAATGGCGCCGGACTGAAACTAGCACACAGACTTGCGCTGCGCCTTCTGTCGCATTGCACCGGATGTATGATAGGGCCCTTAATATGAATCTCTCAGCATTGGACTTTATGGGATCATTGCAAACATGTTACTAGTCTGAATCAACGCCCAGAGGTCGATTCAAATCATCTGCAGTGGTCCAAACCAGAGATTCAATTCAAAATGTATGAATATTAATTGATACCCACAACTAAATAATTCTACACCATTTCTCAGAAAATCCAGCTACAGGTTATTCAAAAATATTTAAACTACACTCAAGCCACTGATTTGAAAATTAGTTAGCTACAAGACAAGCTACAAACAAAAGTGTGTTTCTAATGCTGGATGTCTCCCTCATTTGACCCATCCATTTCGGAGAGTCTACAAACCAGCGATGAGTTGATTCAGGTGTGTTTGATTAGGAAAAGTCTGAAAATGTGTACCATTGGTGTACCTCAAGGGACAGTGTTGGGAAACAGCTGCATTAGTTTGTTTAGTTGGATCACGAATGCCAACAAACAATTTGCCTACATGCAGATGCAGCTGTAATCAATTTGCATTTAAAAGCATGACATCACCATTCAAAGCATGCGATTGTGCTTACTCTTAAAGGGATAGTTCACACAAAAATGAACATACTCTTCATCATTCACTCACCCTCATGTCATTCCAAACCAATAACTTTTATTTATCTTTTAGACACAAATTAAGATATTTATAATGAAACCTGAGAGATTTCTGATCATTTCTGTACAGACTTATCATTTTTGGGTGAACTGTCCTTTTAAACACAAGCCTTCCACAGACCATTCAGGCATTTCTGATATGTGGCGTGTGATTTATGTGTGATTGTGTCACCTGATCATCTTCACTCTCTGAAGCCTCAATGCTCAAGGAACTCTGGGTCAAATCCACCGACTGCAATGATAAAGAGACATATTAAAATCATTTCATCATTGAATGTTTGACATAAAACATGTTTTCCTTAATCAATGACTCCCAAATCAACAAAATAATTTACCTTACTGATTACAAGAAAATGTGATATATATCACAGTCTTATTCTCACCTCAAATACATTTTCACTTGTTTGATAGTCTGGACTAGAATCTCAAAACTCACTCTCACTATATGAGATTTTCTAAATTAAAGAGCAGCTTTGGTCTCGCTGTGCTCTAGTTCAGGGAAGGTGAGGACAGGGACTGTGTACATCTCTGAAGAGATTTGAGGGGAGGCAGGTACAGCGAGGGGAACGGCACGGCGACTAATCCTGTTAGAGAACTCAGTAGGGAGCTTCCTGTCTTTTCAATCATGCCCCGTGATGTCTGAGGCTCTTACACACTTTTCACAGAGCCAAAAATACCCAGGCATGCATAGCACGTTCATCACACTGTGTCTGATTACTTGACTTTGTATATGGTTCTATTTGGGGATGAAAGCACAACATGATTATGAGATAGCTGCTTCAAAATTTATGTGTAAAAAATTATATTTCAGTGTATATGGGTGTTTATAACATTTCAGTTCCCATTGATTTCCATTGTATGATCAAAACTATAATGGAAGTCAATGGGAACCAAAACTATTTGGACACCAACATTTTTCAAAATATCTTTGTGGCGGGGGAGGCGTGGTTTAGCGAAGTCTGCAACGGGAGAGCGAGTGAAGAGACGAGCGGCGGTAATTGGTTCAGGTGAGAAACAAGTAACAGCTGGATCTCGTTGCAGTGATTGGCGTGGGGAACCATTTAAGGAGCGCGACAGCTGGCGAAGGACGAGAGAGACGGGGACTCATGCTGGACCGAGAAGGCTGCGGAAACGGACAGTAAAGTGAAAGTGAAAGCTGCGAGGTGCGTGCACCTGCTGCGACTGTTTCTTTGTTTTATTTTTGATTTTGTAAATAAAGCTTCTCACGAGCCCCGTACGCCGACCCTGGTCTCCTTCCTTTACCCCAACCTTGAAGATCATTACACTGGTGCCGAAACCCGGGATAGGAAGGAGAGCATCCGCCATGCAGACTCCGTCAGCCACATCATCCTCGCCGTTTGCGGACATCATTTCATCGCTCGCGGGCCTGCACCAAGAACACCACCAGGCCCTGCTGGACCTGCGGACCGACCAGGACCACCGGTTCCAGACGATGATGCGGGTCCAGCAGGAGGACCGCGAGCTGTTCCGGAGCTTGCTGGACCGGGAGGGACGGATGGGGATGGCCTCCCTAAGCGCCCCACCCGCCCACATGCCGCTCACCAAGATGGGTCCCGCCGACGATCCAGATGTGTTTCTGGACCTATTCGAGGGGACGGCGGGGGCATGTGGGTTGCCGATGGACAGCTGGCCCATTCGGGTCAACCCTCTGCTGTCAGGGGAGGCCCAGAAGGCGGCCCAGCAACTGCCCGTCCCAAACCTCCTGGTCTACGACGACCTCAGACGAGCCATCCTCCAGAGCGTCGGCCTCAGCCCAGAACAACATCACCAGCATTTCCGGTCGCTGGAGCAGGCCGAGGCGGGCCGACCCTTTGTGTTGGCACAGCAGCTCCGGGACTCGTGCCGCAAATGGCTGCTGGCCGGGGACGGCGACGCCGAGTCCATCATCAACGCGGTGGTGCTGGAGCTGTTCGTCTCGCGCCTCCCAAAGAGGACCGCCCAGTGGGTCCAGTGGCACCGCCCGGCGTTGCTGGATCTGGCCATCCAGCTGGCGGAGGATCAGCTGGCGGCGTGCTCCGGGGTCGGCGAGCCCCTCCCTGCTGTCTCTCTCTCTCTCTGTTCCCCTGTCTCCCCTTTTCCCCCCGCTCCGAAATCTCTCCCTCTCCCTAGGTCCCATTGGGTGGGGCCACCGAGGGCTGCACCCCACTGAAAGGTTGGCGATGGAGCCCGCGGCCGGGGCACGAGGTCCCGCACGAGGGATGGCCGCCCCCCCGCAACGGGGGAGTGGAGACCCTCTGGCTGCTTCCCCACGTCAATTCCCTGAGCCACTTCCTGCCACTGGGGCCGCGGGGAGACCCGGGCCAGCCTGCTGGCGTTGCGGGGATCTGGGCCACTTTGTGGACAGGTGCCCGATGATGGAGGTGGGGACTCTGGTCCGGATCCCGGACGACCCGCAGGCTGCCCCCGATCAAGCTGGGCTGTACCAAATACCTGTGAGTATTAAGGGGGGTACCTATCGGGCTCTGGTGGATTCAGGTTGTAACCAGACCTCCATCCATCAAAGCCTGATACAATCCAGGGCATTGGATACGGGCCGCATGGTTAAGGTGAGGTGCGTGCACGGGGATATAAGGGAATACCCATTAAAAGCCATAGGCATTAAATTTCGGGGGCCAAAAGCATAGTGTGGAGGTGGCCGTTAGTCCGCGCCTCCGGCATCCGCTAATTTTGGGGATGAATTGGCCTGCGTTTCAACATTTGCTGGGGTGTTTGACAGCAGGTGCCGTCAGGGGAAAGAACCGGCCGGGGGGCAGGGCGAGCGCTCAGGTGGGAGAATCTATCCCAGGACCTAGCGGGGCGGTCCCAGGGGAGCCGAGCGGCGTGGCGAGGCTAAACCTTGCCGGCCGCGATGACTTTCCCCTGGAACAATCCCAGGACGAGATGCTTAAACATGCCTTCGAGCAGGTTCGCTCGATTGATGGGCGGATCCTCCACCCTGAGCGTCCGCTATCCCACCCGTATTTTGCCGTTATTAAAGACAGGTTGTATCGAGTGACCCACGACGCTCAGACAAAGGAAGATACAACCCAGCTGTTAGTACCTCAGAGGTTTTAACAGACGGCACATTGTAATCCTATGGCAGGGCACTTAGGAGTAGCAGCAACACTAAATCGTCTAACGACCCGATTCTTTTGGCCGGGCATTCACGAGAACGTGCGCAGATGGTGTGTGTCTTGTCGGGAATGTCAATTGGTAAACCCACCGGCCGTTCCAAAAGCGCCTTTGCGCCCTATTCCTCTAGTGCAGGTCCCCTTCGAGCGAATTGGTATGGACCTGATCGGGCCGTTAGAGCGATCCGCACGGGGACACCGTTTCGCGCTGGTCTTAGTGGATTACGCGACACGGTATCCTGAAGCAGTGGCGCTCCGCAACATCTCTGCAAAGAGTGTGGCGGACGCCTTGTTTCGTTTAATCTCCCGCGTGGGAATCCCAAAGGAGATTCTCACGGACCAGGGCACCACGTTTATGTCACGTACGTTAAGCGAATTGTACGTATTGTTGGGCAATAAAGCGGTGCGTACCAGCGTCTATCACCCACAAATGGACGGGCTGGTCGAACAGTTTAATCGCACATTAAAAACCATGATCTGGAAGTTCGTACAAGAAGACGCGAAAAATTGGGACCGTTGGCTAGAACCCCTCTTATTCGCTGTGCGCGAGGTCCCCCAAGCCTCCACGGGGTTTTCCCCCTTCGAGCTTCTCTACGGACGTCAGCCCCGGGGGGTGCTAGATGTCCTGAGAGAGACTTGGGAGGACGGACACTCGGATAGCAAAAATGAAATTCAATATGTCCTGGACCTGCGCGCAAAACTCCATACACTGGGGCGGCTCTCTATGGAGAATTTGCTCCAGGCCCAGGGCAGACAAAGCCAGCTATATAACCGGGGAGCTAAGCTGCGAGAATTTACACCGGGAGATAAAGTGCTCATTTTACTGCCAACCTCTAGCTCCAAATTGTTAGCCAAGTGGCAAGGACCCTTTGAGGTCACACGGCGGATAGGAGATCTCAATTATGAGGTAGTACGGACGGATAGAGGCGACTCACGGCAAATCTACCACCTCAACCTCCTTAAAAAATGAAGCGGGGAGGAGTCAGTGTTGCTAGCGACGGTAGTGAGTGGGGAGGAGGATCTCGGGCCAGAAGCGATTATTAAAGGAAAACCCCTCGCACTGGCCCTAGGAGGGGACCACCTCTCGCCCTCGCAGCTCACTGACATCGCGCAGTTGCAGGTAGAATTTGCGGACGTGTTTTCGCCCCTACCCGGTCGTACGGACCTGATTCAGCACCACATTGAGACAGAGCCGGGTGTCGTAGTTCGCAGCCGGCCGTATAGATTGCCTGAACACAAAAAAAGGTAGTTCAGGCTGAATTAGAGGCCATGCTGGGGATGGGGGTAATCGAGGAGTCACACAGCGATTGGGCGAGCCCGATAGTTTTGGTGCCCAAAAAGGACGGCTCGGTACGGTTCTGTGTAGACTATCGCAGGGTGAATGCAGTTTCTAAATTTGACGCTTATCCAATGCCGTGAATTGACGAGTTGCTCGATCGGTTAGGCACGGCTCGTTTTTATTCGACATTGGACTTAACCAAAGGATACTGGCAGATCCCCTTATCTCCCATGTCCAAAGAAAAGTCAGCCTTTACCACGCCGTTTGGATTACACCAATTTGTTACGCTTCCGTTCGGCTTGTTCGGGGCCCCAGCTACGTTTTAGCGCCTTATGGATCGAATGCTGCGGCCCCATGCTGCATATGCCGCAGCCTACCTGGATGATATTATCATCTATAGTGGGGACTGGCAGCGGCATATGGAGCATGTGAGGGCGGTCCTCGGGGCGCTGAGACGGGCGGGGCTAACGGCCAACCCAAAGAAGTGCGCAGTTGGGCGGGTGGAGGTAAAGTATCTGGGCTTCCACTTGGGCCACGGACAGGTGCGTCCCCAAATTGATAAGACGGCAGCAATTGCAACCTGTCCCAGGCCCAAGACCATAAAGGAGGTGAGGCAGTTCTTGGGGCTTGGGGGATATTATAGGAGGTTTATTCCTCATTATTCGGACCTCACCAGCCCGTTGACTGACCTCACTAAAAAGGAGGTAGCAGATATGGTCCAATGAACGGAGCCGTGCTAACGGGCCTTTACCCGAGTTAAGGCGGCCCTGTGTGGCGGGCCGCTCCTGCACTCTCCTAATTTTGCTCTCCCCTTTCTTTTGCAGACCGACGCGTCAGACAGGGGGCTGGGCGCGGTCCTGTCCCAGGAGATGGGGGAGGAGGACCGCCCGGTGCTGTACATAAGTCGAAAGCTCTCAAAAAGGGAGACTAAGTACAGCACCATAGAGAAGGAGTGTTTGGCCATCAGGTGGGCGGTTCTCACCCTTCGTTACTATCTCCTGGGACGGGAGTTCACCCTCTGCTCGGACCACGCGCCCCTCCAGTGGCTCCACCGCATGAAGGATACCAACGCGCGAATCACCCGTTGGTATCTAGCTTTACAGCCGTTTAAGTTCAAGGTGATTCACAGGCCGGGGGCGCAGATGGCTGTGGCCGACTTCCTCTCCAGGAATGGGGGGAGGGGGGGGCTGCAGGCCGGATGGCTCCCCGGCCTGAGTCGGGCGGTGGGGGTATGTGGCGGGGGAGGCGTGGTTTAGCGAAGTCTGCAACGGTAGAGCGAGTGAAGAGACGAGCGGCGGTAAGTGGTTCAGGTGAGAAACAAGTAACAGCTGGATCTCGTTGCAGTGATTGGCGTGGGGAACCATTTAAGGAACGCGACAGCTGGCGAAGGACGAGAGAGACGGGGACTCGTGCTGGACCGAGAAGGCTACGGAAACGGACAGTAAAGTGAAAGTGAAAGCGAAAGCTGCGAAGTGCGCGCACCTGCCGCGACTGTTTCTTTGTTTTATTTTTGATTTTGTAAATAAAGCTTCTCACGAGCCCCGTACGCCGACCCTGGTCTCCTTCCTTTACCCCAACCTTGAAGATCATTACAATCTTCTTTTGTGTTTCACAGAGGATAGAGAGTCATTCAGGTTTGGAATGACATGAGGGTGAGTAAATTATGACAGAATTTTTTTTTTTTTGGGTGTCGTCACTTACAATTCTGGGAGCAAGTAAAGGCCTAAAACACATAATCGTCAAGATTCAAAATTTGGTTCATCTTTTCATATAAAAAAGCTCTACATGCTATGAAAACAAACTTTCAAAACTCTCAACTTCCATCCCAGGGAATATTTATCAAAACCAGTCAGTCACAGTAAGCTAATAAGAAGCAAGTAGGAAAGATATTTTTATCTAAAAACACCCATACTTCTAATGATAAGAGTAAAACGTGTCAAAGGCTGTCAAACCTAGTGCTGTTTCTGTTTGTGTGTAGCACCTACAGCTCTGCAGGTCCTTCTGAAGCATCTCAACATTAGAAATGAAGTTTATTTTTAACAAGGTTTCTGATCATTTCAGTCTGATTTTAAAAGTTTGTGTGCAACATTTCAGTGGTTTGTGAATTTTACAGATCAAAGCTATATCTGTGCTATAGAAATCAGTTAGTCTATACTGATGCAAGTAAAAAGTGAGGAGAGGCGTACTGAGTGAAGAGGTGTGGCCAGCACAGTGCTGCAGGGAAGACCATCATCTTCAGAAAGAGCCCCTGTGTCCTCTCCTTTCCTCCCGCACTGGAGTGATGGTGGAGAGCCCAGACGAATCGCCTGCTTCAACTGCAGCTACAGACAGGACAGAAACGTGAACTATCAATAACTGTTTAATAACAGATTAATCACACACTTCTACTACATACTATGTTGTACAGTAATGTGTTGACATGAGACACCGCCATTTACAAGTTTAAGCTCTGAATGATACTTTTTTAAAGATAAAATAACACTTTTATTTTGCTAGGATGCATTAAACTGTTAAAAAAAATTACAGTAAAGTTTAAGTTACAAAAGTTTCTATTTCAAATAAATGTTCTTTTGAATTTTCAATTCATCAAAGAATCCTGTAAAAAAAAAAAAGGTTAATGGTTTACATAAAACTATTTATATTTACAAATCAAAAGAAAATGGATGACAATCAGAAATAAGAAGAAATGTCTGTATTCAGAAATCTTCAGCAGCAAATCAGCATATTAGAATGATTTCTGAAGGATCATGTTTAAGACACTGAAGACTGGAGAAATGATGCAGAAAATTCAGCTTCACATCACAGGAATAAATTATTTACATTTTAAAATATATGGTTATTTAAAGAGTAACTAAACCCTAAACCAACTTTTTTTAGTTAATGATCTGTAAGAATGGGGCTTTATTAGTGTTGTTCATTGATTCGAGTAACTTTTTTGACATTTGAGTATAAAGTGTTTTAATTCTACAATATATGGTGTCAAAAGGTCTGAGTGCTGCCCTCTTCAGGTTGAACGGTGGCTACTGCAGTTGATTTTTGCTATTGGATGTTGCGGTGGCAAGTGACGTAAGCGGTGGCAGGTGACGAATGCAGTTTCCAGCTCACCACACCCCTTGGTACGAGCTACCACGCCCTTGGCAGTATAAAACCATCTTGTTCCGTCAAAATCACTGTAGTGAGTCAGGAGCTGGAATTGCGAGTATTGATAACGACCAGGATAGACTATTATAGCATTTATTTAGCATAGCAAATATATAGTTATTTAGATCTTCAAGTTAGCGTAGATTTATCTGTATTTAGTACAGTGGTCAGGATGGTACGAGTGTTTAGTGTTACTGGTTGCAACAGCACTGCTGGACTGCATAGTTTACCAGCAGACTTTAAAATTAGGCGCAAGTGGTTGCATGCATTTGGCCTGGAAGACCGCAAGTTCCCGCCTAGAGCTGGAGTGTGCAAACTGCATTTTACACGGGATTGCTTCTCCAATATAATGGAGGTGGAAATGGGCTTCTCCACACAGCTCGCGCTGAAAAGCGACACGGTGAGGGAGTTAAGACCGCAGTTTGAGCCAACGGCTCGAATTGATATGAACAGACACCTCGACAACCTCCACTTCAGGTGAAAGTGGGGGAGAAAAGTCCTCTACTTCAAATGATCGCTCTGTTGCAAAGTTACTTGCGTCATTACAGTCACTCTCCATTTTAGCGACTCTGACAGCAGCTGTCAATCAATCCATCACTGCAGGCCTCAGGTTCACGCCCCACGCACTCAGCCCCGCCCTAGGTTCGTCCCCTCTATCTCCGATGTGATCTGCCCACTTTTCAGCATTTTTCAAAAATTGTGAGTGGGTGGAGTCAGGCTCTGACCAGGGGTTTAGTTACCCTATAAATTGTAATATTGCACAATATTGATATTTTTACTGTATTTTTGATAAAATAAATGCAGCATTGGTGAGCATAAGATACTTTTTTCAAACACACACACACACACACACATATATATATAAAGAAATGTTATGCTAGTGTAAGATTACAGAATTTTCAGTTAAATATCCTTTATAAAAAAAGGAAAATATTCAGTCCATGCTTTTTAGACAATTCATTCTGCTTTGTGTAAGCTAATTTAGCTGATCTGCTTCTTTCAAACAATGTCTGAAAGAGGCTGATTTCACTCTTAATGGACTGGTAACTTTCATTGCTGAGCTCTTTTCATGTCTGGCTCAGTGTCAAAGTGTCTATCTGGTATGTCTACAGGTAATACATGAGTTCCTGTAGCTCAATTGGTAGAGCACTGCGCTAGCGCAAGGTTGGGGGTTCGATTCCCCAGGAACACATGATAGGTAAAAATTGATAGTCTGAATGCACTGTAAGTCGCTTTGGATAAAAGCGTCTGCTAAATGCATAAATTTAATTTTAAATGTAAATAAATTTTAATACGCTAACCGCAACAAGAAAGTTATGCTAAGTAGCCTTTAATCAAAGCCAAGACACAAGTGAGACAAACATATTTGTATCTACATATTCATAATGCTCTGAGTAATTTTGAGTCTTGTGCAGTAAACTTTTAAATGTCAGCTTTATAAATGTATGTTGATTATGTATCTAGTTGGTAAGACACATGAGCAGCAACCTTTTTATTTTGCGTATGTCATTTATGTCCCTATGCCAAAATTGGGGGGTGGTAGAGAAGGGGTTAAATACTGATACTCACATAAATACATTTAAGGTTTATAAACTTACTGAACATCACATACACATTTGTTTAAGGTCCTTGTTTTAGTTCACCTTTGTTTTTTGTTTTTTTCTGTCTATCCGTGACATTGACAATGATCCCTGCTGTCTAGACTGTGCTGATGGCAAAACATCAGGAGTGAAAATCTCAGGCTTTGTTTTCGGAGGCTTAGACCTGCAAATTTTATACCAAAGTCCAGTGCCTTCACTAATGTTCATTAAAGAAAGACAACAGGAAAGAAAACAGATACTTATACACTCCATCTGAGCACACGGGTGCCACTCTCCATAAAAATGGCACAAAACAGAGCCAGAAAAATGTTTTTTACCTATTTTTTTTTTCCTTTTTTTTTCCCCTTTTTTTTTACAGTGTGGGGTTTTGGAATTTGGGGCACTTTGAATAACTTTGAATAAAAAGTTTTTAAACCGTTAGAACAGGACAATCTCAAAATATATTTGATGATATTAAGTAATACAGATTTGAACATGTCTGACAATCGAATCATGACAACAATAAAAAATGGGCATAAAACACAATTAATATATGAATAAATCACAACAGACTGGAATACCTGCAGAGACTTCACTTTCCCATGAATGCTGTCTTGGGATTCCCCCAGACCCTCATGAGTCTCTGATGAGGGCGAATCAGTCACGAACACACTATCATGTGACATGGTTTTGCTTCCCATGCTGATCTTGGATCTTTCAATGAAGCAGAGAAAAGTTTATATGTCATAAACAATTGGTAAAGTGTAATACTGCATAATATATGAGAAAATGGGAAAAAGTACTGTACTATAATATACACAAAGAATATCTTGCAAATATAATAATTACATTATATATAATTAAGAATGTATATAAAACATAATGTAGCATAAATGCAGTATAGTAATACAAATGGAAGTGATTTTAACTGTATTCCCTCACCCGCAGTCATTGTCGCTGTTGGCATGGCTGATGGTTGGCTCTGAGGTGTTGATGTCATCACTTGATTGACTGGCCTTTAAACCACTTTCACTCGATGGTGCAGGACTTTCCTTCCTCTTTTTCTTTACAAAAAAATTCTTGAACGTCTGGAATTTGGACTTCTTTTTCCCTGGATTAAAAACACAACATGAATATATTTAAATGAGAACCACTTTTGAAGGCATCTCATAGGAGAATCTAGAATTTTAAAAGGCTTGCATAAAACAAACATCGAACATGTGCTTACAGTAAGTGTTCACTTATCTAAACAAAATAAGTTCAACTGGCAGACAATCATGTTTGCAGGCCCTCGAGTCTTAGAAATTATATATACAGCATGTTTAAACAATCACGTCGTAGATTATGATGCAAATACCATTGCACTGGGGTCAAGATGGTAAAGTGAGGAGTCCCACTGACCGTGGTGAAGTATATCTGACAGCCAGTTACTGTGGATTGTATAATACTATAATCAATGTGT
The DNA here is from genome assembly GCF_963082965.1 of Carassius carassius. Taxonomy (NCBI): domain Eukaryota; kingdom Metazoa; phylum Chordata; class Actinopteri; order Cypriniformes; family Cyprinidae; genus Carassius; species Carassius carassius. The sequence continues at coordinate 23,559,881 of NC_081783.1, forward strand.
TTATATAATAACTATTTAACAAAATGTCATTGTAGACCCATGAATATTCCCTCCTGTGTGCTTATGTAACACTCATTTATCTTTAGTTGCCATTAAAGTACTAATTGTATTAGTGAAATGGCTGTAGAATTGATCCACTGTTACTTTCGTTTTAAAAACCAATTTGTTAATAGGCCCAATGAGGTTTTATATTGAATAATTTCACACAACAATATTGTTGAACACACAACTGAACACACAACTGTTGAACACATAGCCCCAATACTGCATTCAGGGCCCTATAATACACCCGGCGCAATGCGACGTAAGGCAAGTGTGTTTGCTAGTTTCAGTCCGGCGCCGTTCGCATTTTCCCGTCCAGCGCCACGTCGTTTAATTAGTAAATGCATTTGCGCTCATTTTGCGCTCATGGGCGTGCTGGTCTAAAAAAGAGGTGTGTTCAGGCGCATTGCTGGCGCAATGCTATTTTAAGGAGCTGAAAATAGACTGCGCCATAGACCAACTCAAACCTGGTCTGAAGTCTGGCGCAATGTTTTTTCTTTGTTATTTAAAGAGCGTACACGCTGCTTATTAAACACAGGGACGCACACAAACAGTAGCACACAAACAGGCCAAATAATACAAATTAAAGGATTGTAATGCATAAGATTTTTTTTGTAGGCTAAATTATATATATATGTATATATATGTGTGTGTGTGTGTGTGCCTACATGTCATAATGCATAAATAGCAAATTGGTCAAGGCACGAGCACAACTGGCTCTTAAATGGGAATGGAAGATGAGACTCTGATAGGTTTATTGCACGTTACGCCCAAAAAACACACATTACTCATTAAGAGAATAGGGACAACCCCTTTAGACCATGCGCACGTGCGCACCAACCATTTTTCTGTCGTTAAAATAGCAAAAGTGGATTTGGACACGCACTGAGAGCACCTGCGCCATGTGCTTTACACTTTGCGTTTAGATCATTAAAATAGGGCCCTTAGTGTTAAAGGGGTCATATAATGCAATTTACATTTTTCCTTTCTCTTTGGAGTGTCACAAGCTCTTGGTGCATGAAGAAGATCTGTAAAGTTGCAAAGACTAAAGTCTCAAATCCAAAGAGATATTCTTTATAAAAGTTAAGAATCTGCCATGCCCCCATAAAACGGCTCATTCAGACACGCCCCCACGTTTACGTCACTATGTGGAAATATTTGTGTAATGCCGCCCAAAAGTTCACGCAAAGAAAAAAGGCATGATTTCAGTAACCACAGTTAGTGTTAAGCAGCCATGTCAGGGAGATGCTGTGTGTATCTAGACGAAAGCAAAAGCACTTTATTTGGCCTTCTGAAAGTAGATGCATTTAGGAATCTTTAAGATTACTTACAACAGAACAGCAACGCATTTTATAAATGACAGTTTCATGAACTGATGAGGTAATTATGACTTTGCTACGACAGTCTGGCGCTTCTGAATTAGCTGCTGGAAGTATGTTTTGTTATTTGTTTATGTATTTGCTATTGAATGTTCCAATGCAGAGTTTTGTGTGTCGCGCGTGTGAGAGAGAGAGACGGTCACACAACAGAGACGGTCTTAACCGTCTGTGGCTTGTGTACTGCAAACACATATGAGCTTCATCACTGTGTCTGTCATGCCACTCTGTTCCTCTTTCGGGCTTGAATTGATGGTAAAACTAAGGACATTATTAACTCTTTAACATTTATTTAGAAAAAAAAAAAAAAAACTATGGAAAGGGGCGTTACATTTCCGATAAGTGCTTGCGGTGTTCGGCCAATCACAATGCACTAAGTCAGTTGGCCAATCAGAGCAGACTTTGCTTGTCAGTTGGAGGGACTGTAGAAAACTATGAGTTTGAGAGAGGCGTGGCATAGAGGACCTACAATAATGTACAGTGTTTGAAAAATAATGTTTTTTTTAAACATTAAAGGATGTTAACATATTCTGTTACACCAAATACACAAAATAATAATCTTTAAAAAGAGCATTAAAAAGCAAAGTCATATGACCCCTTTAAATCAAGTGGTTTCTTAGTTAATCAATGATGCAGTTCACTGGAATACAATAAAATGTTTGTTTTCATCATATAGATATATCTATGTATAGTGGCCAATAGAAACAGCCGCTAATTCAGTGTGTATTTTTCATGAATCATGACATATGACTTTGACATCACCTGCAGTGCACAGCTTAAGATGTTGTGGATGCAGTTTTGGGGATTTCAGTCAGTTTTAACAATTAGATTACTTTTATTCATCCCAAAGGTTAAGAGCTAGAAAGGCTTAAAAAGCCAAAACAAACATTAAAAGGTCAGTTTCAGTGGTCTTTAAAGAAGTACCGCTGCGTGAACAAGACTGGTATGATGACCTTCTACTAGAGTCACACGCTAGTAGAATTGTGAGAACAAACACAATTCACAGTGATGGCTTGCACTCGTGGTGGGGAGATTAAAAACAAAAAAACAAAAAAAAACACAAGCCATCTTGACTGTTTTAAACATCCTAGATCTATTTATCCTAACAACCACTGACTCCAATCACAACTCCAATCCAACAGAATTTGGCTGACAACAAGATACTCCTAAGGTATATTTACACAGCTGAGTTAAGACTGCTCTGTGCCTGCTCAAAAATCTGTGTAAAGAGAAAGATGTAATGCAGCATAAAAGCCAGAATAAATTATTCCTGCTTTGACCCACCTCTGCCACTAGTACAACTGGTGTGCCTCCTCTGAGCAGCATTAAACAGTCCATTTAAAGAGAACTGAATGGCACTTCAGAAGCACTTCTGTAAGACCTTTGCAGTTTAAATTTGGCATAAATGCCAAGTTCTCTCATGAAACTCTAGATGGCGCAGGCTGATGGTTTGTTAATGCAAATTGATGATATTCACAGCTTTAAACTACTTGGTACAAGCTGATTGGTACATATTGCATGCACAGCTAATGAGCTTACTGCTAAGCTCCTCTGAAACCCTCCACCTTCCCCAGCTCCACCTGTGTAGATCTGCTAAGGGTTATTATTATATGCTACTTGTGCAGCAGCAGTATGTCTTAAATTCTCACAGCACCGTATCGCCATATGCACTGGCAGTATCAAGTTCCTGTACTTGTATTGCAGCAGCAATAATCTACAACAACAGCAATAACCAACAGCAGCAGCAGCAGTGTAGCAGATCTATTCCTACAAGACCAAATACTTTAACACTGTCATCTCCATTACCATGCTAACATATTCCAAGAGTTGTCATGATATAAATTACTTTTACCATTCGTCATATTTTGCTTTTACACAGTGCATTCTTGAATCGACTTGGCCAAAATAAGGTATTTTAGCTATATTACCGCATACCTTTTGGAACAGTCTTCATGTTTGGTGATTCCTTAAAAATGCTGTCTAGGTACGCAGCTTGGTAGGTTTTGGAACAGAGCTAGTCTCACTCAACTCAACTCAATAAAAATTTCTGGAGAATAAAATCATAGCTTTGGTGAGTGAATTTACTGCTCTCCGTACAGTCTTTGAGGACTCGATTATGACTTTAGGCTTTCTGTATTGGTTTCCCTTGCTGTCTGACATCCTGTCTCTCTCACTGTCGTCTTGAGGAGAGTCACATGATGTAGCTCTACTGGCAAAGCCTACAGTCTCCAGCTGGGGCCGGTCTAAAGGCAGTGAACAACACATAGTGAGAGATCCCACTGTCTCTTATAAACCAATCAATGCTTGGTTATGTGATTACACAGTAAGGGATGCTAAATATTGCCTTTTAAGAACAGAGCCCCAGTATGTTTAAATGCAGCCACATTAAACACTAAGTGGCCTAGAGAAAAGGTTTGCATTGTTTATGCCAAGGTTTTATTTCAGGGATGAACAATATCTGTTTATGCACAGCAAAAATTCCAATAAATTAACTTTATCATTGTCAAAATAATTTACTAATATTTAAAGGCGCAATATGTAATTTTTCTGCTTTAAAAACAGCAGATATCACTATATCTATGTTATATATATTTTTTAGTTGTGTACTTACATTATCCCGACAGTTTCCACGAACTTTCAAATCCGGAGAAAATTATAGTTTAATTAGAAGACAAGGCACGTTTCTTTATTTCCGCTTTGTCGCCCGTCTATGACGTCATATAAACTTTGACCCCTCTAGTTTATCTTACTTCCTGCGGAACCCGGCGGAGCCGCCAAATACAAAGGTGAACAGAAGCAAAGACGAGACGAAGAAGAAAAAGTAGTAGCTAGCCTTGACTATTATATTTTATATTTATATTGTTTATATTAGTATTTATACCTCAATCAATAACTTAGTTATGGATCATGATTATGCTTTGCCTGCACGTTCTGTGAAGCGCAAACGTACGGGTGAAATAAATGACCTGAGAAGGTTTTGGGACAAGAGAAGAAACAAGACACGGGTAAATATAGGAGTTGCATTTCCAAGATAGAGAGAGCTTCGTGACAAGCTGAAACTACAGAGAGATGCTTGCATTCTAATAAACAGGTATGCATCCATTCAGCTAACTATATCTATCCGTATATTTTGTGAAACGATGATGTCTTGTGTAAAACGCAGACGGACTAGCTCTCATGTAGAGTATAATGTAAATCTACATGCGTTCTATATCTAGCTGGATAAAGTAGCTTCAAATGCAGTTCACTATCTTGTTCGATATCATAGTATAAACATAATTATAATTATTAACGAAAGGCAACCGTGTTTTTTTAACATATATTACTACTAGCTAGATGGAATATTGATTTGATAGGGGTCTGACAATTCATATATCTCTCCGTTCGAAAATACGTGATTGTCAAAATACTAAGGCCGGTGACACACTGGCTGCGTGGCGGCTGCCTCGCGTTTTCTGTGTCTTTACACACCAGAACCGTGCTGCTGCTGCTTTAGGTGACATAGAGGGAGACCGCTGACAGACCAGGCTCTTGTCTTCATGACAACAATATCTATACTTCATGTTGAACATAAATATAAAGCCTACTGATAAAGAACACCGTCAACAGTATTGACGGCAAAATAGACTATGTTTGACAGGTGCAATATTTGAAAATCGATAATTATTTATTAATTTTTTTAATTACATTTATATCTGAATTTATGTCTTACCTATTGACTTTCAAACATCAAAATGTCATGAATTAATATGTATTTGTGTACAAAATTACATATAAACATATTTTCCTATTATATTTTGCCTGGAAACGCTTCCAACACGCTTGCGTGTCGCGTGAAAAATAGGCGTCGGTTCTATTTCTAGCATGCACGTGCTTTCCGTGCGGCTCGAGCCGCACCTGAGACGCGCGCCTCACGCAGGCAGTCTGCAAGCTCTAACCTATTAACATGGGAGCCGAATTAAAAACTGACACGCCACGCAGCTGAGACGCTTGCGCAACGCATCCAGTGTGTCGCCGGCCTCAGTTAAAATGTGGGGAGCGACAGAGCGCGTGTTCCAATGAACAACAACTCCCATGAGCCTACGCTCTTTCCCGACGTCATCAAAGTACGTCTTATGTTATTATTTTGATTGAGTGACCCCTAGTGGCCAAAAATTCCATACTATACGTTTAAACTAGTATCAAAATTCTAAATTAACTTAATATTTTATAATCATGTCTTTTTCTCAGGCTCTTCACTGCATTTTCAACTCAGTAATTTGAAATGAATCTTTTAAGTGAACAATACAGTCCCGTTCACTACTATGACTCATATTTTCCATTCAGGCCTCTCCCTTGTAGTAAAGAGACGTGATTGCTTTTTCTACCTTCGTCCACTAACTGCAGCATGAGCAAAGAGCCTTACAATGCAAGCTTTAAAGGAGGATATTATTGGTTGGATGAACTTAGTGAAGATATATGAACCATCTGAACATACCTACACTTGAGGCTATGACTCAAAAGTTTATCAATGTGAAAAAAATACTGACGACCACAATTCAAGGTATAATCGTGTAATCTATTGGAAACGTTACTAAACGAATCAGAGAATGAATCTGAATGAGCTTTTTGTTAAATGATTCAGATGACTTAACTCACTTGCTAGAATCAATGTTCCAGCAATTAGCATGTCACTGTAGATGAACAATTAAAAACATTCAAAGTGTAATGTAAAATCTGCAATAATGTAGCCTGCAGGAAGGGTTACCAAATTAATTAGTCAGTGAATCTAAATGAGCTTTTTTGATTTACTAATTCAGAATATTTGAGTCAGTACTAAAAGCTAGTCTATATTTTCCAATCAGCAATTATAAAAATACTTATTATATACACATATATATACAACCCGAATTCCGGAAAAGTTGGGACGTTTTTTAAATTTTAATAAAATGAAAACTAAAGGAATTTCAAATCACATGAGCCAATATTTTATTCACAATAGAACATAGATAACGTAGCAAATGTTTAAACTGAGAAATTTTACACTTTTATCCACTTAATTAGCTCATTTAAAATTTAATGCCTGCTACAGGTCTCAAAAAAGTTGGCACGGGGGCAACAAATGGCTAAAAAAGCAAGCAGTTTTGAAAAGATTCAGCTGGGAGAACATCTAGTGATTAATTAAGTTAATTGATATCAGGTCTGTAACATGATTAGCTATAAAAGCTTTGTCTTAGAGAAGCAGAGTCTCTCAGAAGTAAAGATGGGCAGAGGCTCTCCAATCTGTGAAAGACTGCGTAAAAAAATTGTGGAAAACTTTAAAAACAATGTTCCTCAACGTCAAATTGCAAAGGCTTTGCAAATCTCATCATCTACAGTGCATAACATCATCAAAAGATTCAGAGAAACTGGAGAAATCTCTGTGCGTAAGGGACAAGGCCGGAGACCTTTATTGGATGCCCGTGGTCTTCGGGCTCTCAGACGACACTGCATCACTAATCGTCATGATTGTGTCGATGACATTACTAAATGGGCCCAGGAATACTTTCAGAAACCACTGTCGGTAAACACAATCCGCCGTGCCATCAGCAGATGCCAACTAAAGCTCTATCATGCAAAAAGGAAGCCATATGTGAACATGGTCCAGAAGCGCCGTCGTGTCCTGTGGGCCAAGGCTCATTTAAAATGGACTATTTCAAAGTGGAATAGTGTTTTATGGTCAGACGAGTCCAAATTTGACATTCTTGTTGGAAATCACGGACGCCGTGTCCTCCGGGCTAAAGAGGAGGGAGACCTTCCAGCATGTTATCAGCGTTCAGTTCAAAAGCCAGCATCTCTGATGGTATGGGGGTGCATAAGTGCATACGGTATGGGCAGCTTGCATGTTTTGGAAGGCTCTGTGAATGCTGAAAGGTATATAAAGGTTTTAGAGCAACATATGCTTCCCTCCAAACAACGTCTATTTCAGGGAAGGCCTTGTTTATTTCAGCAGGACAATGCAAAACCACATACTGCAGCTATAACAACAGCATGGCTTCGTCGTAGAAGAGTCCGGGTGCTAACCTGGCCTGCCTGCAGTCCAGATCTTTCACCTATAGAGAACATTTTGCGCATCATTAAACGAAAAATACGTCAAAGACAACCACGAACTCTTCAGCAGCTGGAAATCTATATAAGGCAAGAATGGGACCAAATTCCAACAGCAAAACTCCAGCAACTCATAGCCTCAATGCCCAGACGTCTTCAAACTGTTTTGAAAAGAAAAGGAGATGCTACACCATGGTAAACATGCCCCGTCCCAACTATTTTGAGACCTGTAGCAGAAATCAAAATTGAAATGAGCTCATTTTGTGCATAAAATTGTAAACTTTCTCAGTTTAAACATTTGCTATGTTATCTATGTTCTATTGTGAATAAAATATTGGCTCATGTGATTTGAAAGTCTTTTAGTTTTCATTTTATTAAAATTTAAAAAACGTCCCAGCTTTTCCGGAATTCGGGTTGTATACATACACACACATACTGTATAATACTGCATATGTTTGTAAAATGGCACAGTTTTTACAAATTTCTGAAAGTACATTATATATACATTACATCATATATAGTATATATATTATAATATATAGGTAAAAATTGATAGCCTGAATGCACTGTAAGTCGCATGGTGTAAGACTTGTGGTGGTTCTTTGTTTGGTCATTCAGTGTGTGTAAAAAATTTAAATAAAAAATAGGGAAAAACTAACAATAATACTGATAAGATGATGATAATAATAATAATAATAGTAGTATAAAACACACTAAGGATTAACAAGCTGCTGGATTCATGAATATTAATCAGGTTGTGTGAGTTCCATTGTCGTTTGCGCACTAGTCCCGCCCACTACCAGAAAACCCAGCAGTTCTTAAAAGCTGAAAAAAACAAAGTAACTCCATTATTTTGACAGGAAAATACAACAAAGAATATGTTTTACGTCTAGCACGTCAATTCTGCATACATATGTAAGACTCTCTCGCTCTCTCTGCTCTCACAGAAGCGATGGCGAGTCTTGCGCTGTTCCACTAGAGTTAACGCTTTACGCCAAATTCAGGTGCGCCGCGCATCCATAAACTGAAATAAACACAGATCGCCCAATGGACAGAGAATCTCTGAAGCGCTCACTCAGTGTGTTCGGTGAGTGAAAATATATCTGTGCTAATACCTAGCCTCCAATTCACACACTGGCAAGTAAATATTTTATTTATATTTTATTTATTAAACATTGGCTAATATTAGACATCATTTATTTGAGTGAAGATTTTGTCTCACATACATGTGATTTAAAAAAAATACATTCATACAAACTATACATGGATCCTTTGACTCGTGTGAAAGGTAACGGCCATGAATTTAATGAACATAACCCCAGTCATGGATCAATTATCATCATCCTGTGGTAAGTCTGTACAAGATTAACACCTCCCAAACACACCCTAGCCACTGACTAACTCTTGAACTTAATGGCCCCACAATACGATAGAGGAGATTATCGGGCCTCTGTGAGCACCCTATATAGTGAGGAAATGGCTATTCCACATCACCACGCAGGCCTGCCGTCTGCACTGCAGGATCTGACTCCAGCAGTCTGGGCTTCCTTCTTCCCACACTAAACTGGAGAGAAAGGTTAAATGTCGGACAGCGGAAAGCATACTAGTATGGGAGAGACAAATGTTGGCTTTGTCTGTGTGCTACATGACTTCCTGTCAGTGAGACCTAGCATCATGTGTCTCTTCATTGAGTTCAGAGTGTCCTAATACTTCACGTCTGATCTCTATGTGAGGAAAATATGTATGACAGAGTGAGATGGATGTTCTTGTTGTTCGCATGGATGCTAAAACACACAATGGGACTTGAACGTTACCTGAACACTCTTCTGCTGCTTCTGATGGTTCAGTAGTGACTGTGACGTCTGGAGATCCTGAGGCCATGATGTCACAATCACTGTTGAGAAAAAGAGCTTGTCAGATAAACCATTCCTGAATAGTTATTCTGGAGAAAAAAAATAAATAAAAATCTTGTATATAATTTTTTTTAAAACTTAGGAACATCTTTTAATGACTAATTAGTAATTATTTCTAGTCGTGAGCTATTTTCTTTTTTTTTCATTTTCATGCTGTTCCAAAGAAATTTGGCCTTCTTACTTTTGTGTAAAGGTGCAGTCTACCATTGCTCGGTGAAACTTCGCGAACAGACTCTAGTAATTATAATAGGAATCTAGAAAGCTGTGTGGTTCAAAACTTCGACTTCGGTGTGAGCAAAGCTTTGTAGCCTACATATTAGACTTTTTTCTACCAACAAAATTAATTTGATTGTTAAATTTGTTGAGCTGCAATAAAATGTTTTAAAATTAAACTCAATGTCTCGATATATCATATAGAAATATTTCAGCTTTGGTTTAATTATTTTACTTGGTAAAATTTCTTCTTCTATGGGAGTGGAAAGACATGAGAGTGAGTAATGATGACAGCATTTGGGCGAACACTTGCTTTTTAATAAAAGCATTTGTCACTTTTCTTTGAAGTACCTTGGGTTCAGTAAAAAGAGGTCATTCTCACTTCATTAGGGTTATTGAGTTGGCTATATTATATAAAACCTATAATATAACATGACAGCACTTTTAATTCTAACTGTAACCTTTACTTTACATTTATTAATCTACTTTATTTTCTCTTTTGATTTATTCAGGTTTTCTTTATTTGTATTCATATACTAACCTCTGCTATTTCTGTTGTAATAAAAAACAAAAAACATGAACAAATGATGTCAATTTATTGTTGTACACCTTTTTTGTAGGGCATTTAAAATTAGAATTTTTATAATTACTTAGCACTTTCAAAATTTTCAGATCCACTGATATCAGGGGCATCATGCACGCTTTATTTTTTTGAGGGGGCACGAGTTGGGGGTGGGGGGAAACATGTTCTCAGCTATTATCACAAAACATCAAATTAATTAAATAATTCAAATAAAAAGACTGAACCGGTCTGTCTTCTACAGTATGTTTGTCAATATTGTCCTTCACGAGAGCGTGCCCACACCCCTGTCAGAGGGTTTGTAACACCCAAGGCCTCACAGGAGGTGTTGGCGATAAGCCAATGCTGACTCATATGTTAGATTACAGCACTGGAGCCGAGTCACTCCAGCGGATCCACCCTATCTGAAGAAGCAGACTTGCTGATACTAGCAGCCCAAAACAGACTCCAGACCAGTTGAGGCCTCAGTATTTGTCCTGATGAGTGACTGCAGCCTAATCCTGGATCAGACTCTTCTCTGGAACATCTCCAGCTCTCAAGGAGGAAACTCTCAAACAGTATCTATGACAGACTGCAGCTCCAGGCCGGAGGAACGGCCAAACAGGATGTGAAGGAAATTTGCACTCTAGTTTGACATGCACCACTTTGACAAGGATTATTCCAGTTTAAAAACGGCAAGATGTATGACTGTCTGACCAGTTCACTTCTCCATTGATGGCAAGCATCAATGCATCGACATGCAATGTCCTAAGTTAACTGTGACACAAGTTATTGCACATTCATCTATTCATCCATACACTCGTGTAGCCAACACATCTGGCATTCTGTAATCACTCCCACCCTCATTTGTACCACTTCCTGTACTCCACACATCCCACCATTCACTTCCTGTGATAACAACATTAACCAGGCTCAGGCAAGTTTCTGCTACATTCTTTCAACAACATAACAACAGAGAAAAATGCCAAATATTTTCTACTAAAAACTCCACAGTGCTTGTGCCAGGTATCCGTGCCACTGTTTTGGGATGTGATCCTCTTCATATCAGACTTTGAAATGTGTTTAGCTTTTAAATGTAAGCAACAGTCCATGTGTCCGTCACAGCTAAATATGATTCTGATTCATATTCCCTGTTATGCTTCACAGTTTTGCCAAACAAAGACAGTGGGACAGCTTGAAATGCGTTACAAGATCAGCTAATTCAAATAAACATTTTGAGACTATCAGCTTTGTGAGAATAGGACTTTAAAATAAAGTGTGTGACCAATAATCTTTTTTGCATGTTTCGACCATTATTTTAAAAGTAATAATGTACTAATTCTTTTGTTTATTTAGAAGAGACTAGGGATGGGACGATAACCGGTTTTATTGATAACCGTGATAAAATGTGCTGAAGGTTAGTAATATCGTTTAAAAATGAATTATCATTAAAACCGTGTTTGATTATCGCGGTTTTAATAACTCACTATTAAATCATGTCCAGCCAGCAACAGTCTGACGCAAGCGCAGCGCACAATGTTTTTTTTCGAGAAGGAATGGCGAAAGTCAGTGACTTTTCTATGCTTCTACACTTTTCATTGTAAGGAAGGAAATGCCACAGAATTTAATCTTTCTTTAAATTAAGTGCATAGAGTTGCTTGTTTTATTAGTTGTTTGTTGATTCTTAAATATAAAACTTGCTGAAATGTTTTCAGTGTGAGCATCAACTATTTTTGAACACTTTCATCTCGTTTCAACAAAACCGTGATAATATTGATAATCGTGATAATTTTAGTCACTATAATCGTGATATTAAATTTTCATACCGTCCCATCCCTAGAAGAGACAATCAAAAATAATACTCCTTCTGCCTGTTTTGATAAACTATTAGAAGAGAACAATGTACTTAAGTACTGTACATCCAGAAGAGCGAAATGAGTAAAACTCAAGTCATCAGTGATTTCTATCTGGCATGTCTGCCAAACATTGCTCAACAAAGCTTAACACAGAACAGCTAAGCCAAATATCATTCATATTCACATTCAACCGCAATACGAAAACAGGCTATTTCACAATTCAAGCACAATCAATATTTTCTTGGTCAATCTTCCTCTTCCTCACATTTAGTGACCAAACCCATAGCCAAAATGACTATAAGATGGACTAGTGGATTATAAAAACATATACAGCGAAGTAAAAACATGAGACATACACTACTGTTCAAAAGATTGCGTGTTTTTAAAGAAAGCAATAGTTTTATGTGGCAAGAACACATTAAAATGCTAAAAAGTGACAGCAAATTATTTTATAATGTTAAAAAAAAATTTTTAAGCATCAAATCGAATTATTAAATTATTAATTATTTAATAATTAAATTATTAATTACTAAATCAAATCAATTATTTCTGGATGTGACACTCAAGACTGGAGTAATGATGCTAAAAAAATTCAGCTTTGCATCACAGGAATAAATTACTATTTAAAATATATTAAAATATAAGATTGTTATTTGAAATGCCAATTATATTTCATGGTTTTATATATATATTTTTTACTGTATTGATCAATTTATCAAATAAATGAAGCCTTCCTGAGCTTAGCAACATCAAACTTTGAATGGAACTGTATTTAGGGACTTATGACTGTTCAACTTGTGCCAATAAGGAAAGCTTCCCAGAAACCATCCAAGGCACCCAAGAAACCACAGAGCGACATACTAAAACTAGTCAAAACACCTCAGCAATCTGCATACCAACACCTGGTTCTGCAGAGGCAAGCACTCCTCACATTTCCTTCCTTGCAGTTTATACAAGAAGCCCATTCAACAGACTAAGACCGTTCTTGTTTGAGCTTAACTGCGTGCTGAACATCACATGAGACCAGATAACAACAGTCAACTAATGAGAAACACTCCTCCTTACCATTCCATGCAAGCACTATCTGTCCTCCACTACTTAACAGACACCAGACTTGCAGTTTCTTACACACTGCTGCTAAATGTGTTGTGCAGATTTGTTCCAGTGGTTAGAGGGGCTGGTGTGACATCAGAGCACATCGATGACCCGTACTCGATGTCATCAGATAGCACTCATTCATTTCCTCTGTCTTTCTCAGGGGAAGTGCATATAAAGTCTGCTTCACAGATTCACAGACGAGTTATTCACAGATAGCTTGTGTTGGCATATGAAAGAACGAGACAAGAAAAACCACAGATACATGGCTAAAGCATAAACACAAACCATAAAGCACTAATCAAAGGAATAATAAATGCATGCACTCATACATGGGGTCATTTTGTCCAGTTATTGCCTAAGGGTGAGATTATGAAAGCCATGTGATACCATTATGATCAGTTGTGCAATATCTCTCCTTCTCTTTTGAGCCATTTGGATGTTTAGATGATTGTTTCAGGCAGTTCCTTCACTTATTTTTTGTCACAAAGGACTGTAACTTTGTTTGAGAAAGTAAAATAGCACTTTATAGTTATTTTATTTTATTTCTTTTTTTTTTTTAATTCCCGAAACTCTTTGACCTTTTAGGTCAGCGTTACGTGGCCTGTGTCAAACACTAGATGAAGGACCACACAGCTGGTCTTGTGTCCACACCTCTCCTTCACAGACACTTTTAGGTCACAAAGAAAACAACTTCCCTTACAACAAATTACTGTGGCAGCACCATGGTTCTTTGGTAGAGAATTATTACTATACTGTATGTAAATTGATATTTACAAAGGGTCGGCAAAGAATAGTACAATCAAAGATTATTTTATTCTCTGAAGAAGAAAACATACTACATTATCAAGAGAGTTTAGCCACTCTTTGGATATTTTACAACTAAATGGAAAGGCAAGTCCATCTACTAAAGGGGAAACGTCTAATTCTTTGATTTGTAAACACTTTCTCCATTCCAGAGCAGAGTCAACTGTAAGCAATCCTCTGTAGACCGATTCCCCTGAAAAGTGTAAACACATTTGCTATGAAAACATTGCTTTGTTTGAGCATCTCAACCAGCAGCAACACTGTCTCAACCAATAGCTTGAGTTTGGGGTGGGACTATCTGTTTAAAAACTGTTTGAATTCAAACTGACTTCATGACCATTTAAGGGGTTATATGATGTGATTTAAATTTTTTCCTTTCTCTTTGTAGTGTTACAAGCTCTTGGTGCATAAAGAAGTCCTGTAAAGTTGCAAAGACTAAAGTCTCAAATCCAAAGAGATATTCTTTATAAAAGTTAAGAGTCAACCACTCCCCTCAAAAACGGCTTGTTATAACATGCCCCCACATCTATACGTACAATGTGGGAAGATTTGCATAATGCCGCCCAAATGTTCACGCAAAGAAAGAATGTAATTTTAGAGCATGTATTCTCGCTGTCTCCGCCGGCACAATCTAGTGGAGAAGCTGTGTGTTTCCTTGTGAAATCGAAGATACTTTGTTTGGCCTTCCTAAGGAAGACACAACTAGAAATCAGGTTAGGTTATATGGCGGAGGATGAGGACCGTTTCCTGTGAGAGTAGTGTAAAATGCCGATGTCTGTTTCTATAAAGTGGGCCGATTTCAACTTTGCAAGGACAGTCTGCCGCTTTTCATTCACTGTCTGTAAGTATGTTTGCATATTAAAAACTTTGCCACTGATGATTCAAACGTGAGATTTGAGCAGTGCAGAGTAACTGTTAAAGCTTGTTGACTGTTATTTCTCCGATCACGAATGCAGACATGGTTTTATCTTTATGCAGCGCAATACGCAATTCGTAGAAATGTCCGCACTGGATGCAACAAATGCCTTGTTTGTAACAGGTTTTATTGGTTTTGTCTCATCACGCTGGGTCACACGATATCACAGTATGGTTAGGGGCGTAACATTTCCATCACACGCTTGAGGCATTCGGCCAATCCCAACGCACTGGATAGCTGGCCAATTAACATACACCTCGCTTTTCCCAACTATGAGCTTTGTGAAAATCATTGGGTTTCAGAAAGGTGAGGCATAGAGATGAAACAATAAAGAAGAGGAAAATAATGTGTTTTAAAAACACGTCATAAACACATTGTATTAAACCAAATACACAAAATAAAGTTATTTTTAGCAAAGTCATATGACCCCTTTAAAAAAAGTGTTCCATTTAGTATGAATGAAATTTGAATGTAAAATGAATGAAGTGTACTATGTCTGCCATGTTTTGTTTCTATTACGAGATCTACCAGGATCAGTTGCATCACTTCTAGGGATGTAACAATTACCAGTTTGAATTCAAAATTCACAACGGTTAGTATTACCATTTCATATTTTAATTATCATTAAAACCGTATAAGATTACCGCAATTTGAACAACTCATGAAAAATAAATACTGTCCAGCATAAATCACAAAGTTTTCAGTAACAGTCTCATGGTCGCACAGCACGCAGAGTAGTTTTGTTCTGAGTGAAAACAGGGAGAAAAGTTGGGAGCTTTTAAAAGAGTGCTGAGGGAATTATACATATGAATATATTAATTAATTATATGAATGTACCTCTGAAGGTTCTGATTGTCTTCAGAAATAATTTGATGGCATTTTGTTTTCATCTTTGCTCCATGTACTACCTAAAGGTAGTGTTTTATTTTCAGTACTGCTTTGTCCACATAGTTTACGGAAAACAGGCTTGCATTTCAGCCCGGTCCGGACGGGCCCCAACTTTTTTTTACACCCCTCAGGCCGGGCTTCAGGCCAATTTTCACGTCATAGTTCAGACGCAGGATGGGCCTCTGGCCTGTTTTAGGCTTCTCCTTATTTTTATACTTTAGACATCCATTAATTAGTGGTGAAAAAAAAAAATAATTGCTGCACTGTTGGAATCAACAAAAGACCGTGCTACCGCGACTGTCAAGAGCAGCTCAATGGTGTTTAGTGTCCCGCAGCAGAGAGCGTGTCGTCAGCGCAACTGAACAGTTCTGCGTTCAAATGCATGCAAAAGGCTTAAGCTTGCCGCAAAGCACTGGCAAAAGTAATTACCATAAATGTAACAGGATAAATAGTACGAAGATATTTGAATTATTTACTAATAAACTAGTGTTTTCTGAGTCTGTTTCGCAAGGATACATTTGCTGAGCCTGTCTCGTCATCTTAGACGCACCTTTAGAGAGAAGTCCATCTTTACGTATAATGATTATAATGAAAGACTTTTAGTTTTCCATTTACTTTATTTTGTTTAGTAGCAATTTAAATCTTTCTATATATATATATTATCATGTCTGTGAGGCATGTTTTAGTTTCGGTTCATTTTTTAACTCCTGTTAAAGACGAGATGGCGCATCATGTTTGTTTTCTTTATTTCATAAAAGCACATTTTGTTGATATTGTGAGTACACACAAATAAAAGTAGACCCTTTGCAGTTACGTTTGATTACTGAATTACAGCGTATCCACTGTACAAAATGATTGCGCTGGCGCCTCTATGTCCTGCACAGCTATAACGGTTTTATCTCTATAGATTTTATTTTAGGCAAGTTACAATGATTAAAAGACTTCATTGATCAAACATAGGCTTACTGTATGCCGCTGGCCGGTAATTCTGATAAGCTGGTGGACATGAGCTGGTCTAGGACCTGGGCATCTCAGGCTAGGGCCTAAATTTGAGGCCTGTGCAGAGCTCTAATTCAGCTTTTCCATAAGCGCCACCTGCTGTCAGAAAGTGGATTTACAGAGATTTATATTTACATTCAGTCTGTGTGCAGTTTCTGTCTGGCCAAAAACAGAGTCAATTTGCATGCCCTGCTGTAAATTTTGACCAGTTGATGAAAAACAAGCTAATGTGGATTTTACAAATTTAAACAATTGAGATAAGTTATCTAGAATTATATATGGAGCAGATAAAATACATATAAACATGTATTAATCAATTATCATTTTTACTTGCATTTAAATGTATATAAATGTATCTCTTGAGGTGAACAATGTGTTCAGAAAAGTTTTGATGGTATTATCTTGCCTGTGTATAATGCATATGCTAATTTGTTTACTTTGTTTTAGTTAATGCATATCATGTTTTGCACAGCTTGTCTGTTAACAATGGCTCTGTGTAGTAAATGCTCCTCCATGTGAAAGTGCGCAGGTGATTTACCGCTGATTAAAGAACCAGCTTTACTGACAAGATACCCATTAAATATAGAATGCGATTTATTGTGCACCCGTAGCGGTGGCCTCTAATTTTAAAAGGAAAGAGCACAGGCAAATTCTTAGTTTGTTTAGATGCATTCATTTCTTTAATTTGTAATAATTATCTATTTGATTTGGGGTTTGTTTCAAAATTTCAAATCAGTTTTGTTATTTAACATATTTCAGTTTCACAAAGAAATGTGCAGCATTTTGTCCAAGCGATATAAAAGGACACTATTTCATTTACAATTTTTCTTAAATCTCTATTTGTTAAGAATTTTTTTTTGTTTGTTTGTTTAGAAAATTGTGCCATGAAATCAGTATCAAGAATCATATCACACCGTGAGTTCAGTGAATTATTACACCCCTACTTTTTTGCATACTATATAGTAGGGAAGCATTCAATTTCAGACACAGCAAATCATTTTGCATATTTGTTTGGTGTTACTGACAGAAATTACATACTTCAGTTTTAATTACTGTAAGGATGCTCATTTTGTAAGGTGGAGGCAGATTTACTGTTGTTTGGTGAATTTTCCCCAACAAATGCAGTCATTTCAATAGGAATCTACAAGATTAGGAAAATCATGCAAGAGCGATGATGACAATTTCCCTAAGCAGATTTCACAAAAGGTTCAATATGGTCAGATTCTTGCATTAAAAAACTTTAGATTTATATTTGCTATAGATTTATAGCATATAATGACTTTCATTTCAAGTTGCTCCTTATATTACACTTGCATTACTTCTGAAAACTTGCAGTATAGTTTTACAGCTTCTATAATACTTTCATGACTCCATTTGTGGAGCTCAACATCATGGATCACCAGAAAAGCAAACGCTCCCTGGATGCAAAGCATCTTCTTTTGTCTTACAAGGATTAAAGTAAGTCACACTTGTTTGGAAAGATATGAAGATGAGTAAATGATGACAAAATTTACATTTTATGTAAGCTCTTGTTTAACAGCGGATCAAGCAAACCAAACTGACCTCTTTCCCAAGAGCCTCTTCTGACTAAAAAGCATCTTCTTATCATTACCCAGTGCGTGACTATGATTGCAGAGAGGTTGTTCAGAGCTCTACAGGGACTAATGGACTGACCTTGGACTGCCTCCAACGCCAGAGTTCTGTGATGACGTCCGACGTTTCATGTCTTCAACTTTTGGACATGGAGAGGAAGAAAGGAATAATAGAGAGAGAAAGAAAGAGCAAGAGTTAGTGAAGCATTGAAGCAGAAGATATTAGCAAGCATTCTAGCTGTGTAAGCATCAACAATTTAGTTTTTAGAAAAACAACAACAACAAAAAAAAAAGAAAAAATGTAGGGAGTTATCAAACAGGAGACTGTAATACATTTATACGCATACGCAAATGCAAAGCTTGATTTAGTTAAACAAAATACTTTGAATGCACAGTGTGATTTATATCAACAGGTAAGGGTGACGAATAATCACACATTATTACATATCCACATATATACATTACACAGTTTTTTAGTGAAATACAACAAAAATGTTTTTGATGGATACATAAATATTAGGCAATAATGATTAGTTTATAAAGTTATAAAGTTTATAAAGTCTATAAATCTAATAAGCCTACAATGACCCATTTCCACACTATTTTGAATATAATAAAAACATTTTTTTAAAAAAAAATCAGTAGTGAATTTATGCATCACAAGCTTTTAATGTACAATATGAAAAATACTCATGTTGAGACTTGCTAAATATTACAGTGTATTTAGCAAAGTGTAAATATTAGTGTTAAGTTTTAGGAAAGTGAATTAAAGGGAAATAATTAGTGTTCTAAAAAATATTTTAAATTAGACGACAACAAAGGTAACACAGAAAATCCACAGTTAAATATATAATATCAACTTGATAATAATAAAAATACTATATTAAAATCCAATAACCATAAATGATATAGCCCTAATTTTGTGTGCATAGCATTTGCTATTACATTGTTCTATTCAACTATGATTAAAATGTTATTATTTATGCTATATATATATATATATATATATATATATATATAAGTAAAAAAAATCTATATAAATATTTAGTAAAAGAGTATATAGAGCTGATGACGTAAATGAAGCATCTATTGGTGCAGCTGTGCAAAGATTAAATGCAAGTTACAACCAAAATGATGATTAGTTATTAAAGTGTCAACCCTCGTCATGCAAAATCCTGACAATCAGAGTCATCTTATGCAATGCAGCTTTAGAACTAAGCTTCTCCACAGGCCTCGACGATGGTGAACCACACATCAACAACGACTTGACTGTAGTGATGGACTCCCTAAAGTCACACCATCTGTCGAGTACCTCAGAAAATGTCAAAATGATGTTCTCCTCTGAGGTTGAAAGGACAGCGCAGCTTTCTCCAGACATTAATTGAAGTGGATGACACATCTGACAAGAATGTGAATCAGGCAGTAAATCTGTTCATTATGTCACAGGCCCTGTGGTCCTCCGTGAACCAGTGCAGCTCGCAAACAAGTGTCTGATTACGTTGTCCTTTCTACTCTTCTACTCTTTGGGGTCAGGGGGTCTCTTCTGCTCATCAAGGCTGCATTTATTTAATTACAAATACAGTAATATTTTAAAATAGTTTTACAAGTTAAACTGTTTTCTTTTTTAATATATTTTAAAAAGTAATTTACTCTAGTCTTCAGTGTCACATGATCCTTCAGAAATCACTCTAATGTGATTTGCTGCTCAAGAAATTGAATGCACCCTTTGAATAAAAATATTCATTTCTTTAAACTTAATCAAACAGACTTTTGAAAGGTAGTATAGTCAATCGTTGGAAGTTTTACAGGGACCTGGTGTAAACTATGATATAATGAGTTTATTAAACCAGCTGCAGTCACCAATAGACTCAATCAGTTGACAACATTAGCTAAAGTGGTGAGTGACCATCTCCATCTCATTCCCTAAATCTAAATCTCATTCCCTAAGTCACTCACTCACTATATTAAATTATATCTGAAGAGAAAGAACATCCTAAAACATTTATTGGACATAATGAGGCTCATTAACAAATGAGGTCTTATTCTATTACTTGCTGGTTATGTTATGAGATGGTAGCAAAATGAAAGCAATCTTCTGTGACTTTATGAAAGTTCATAAATTATACCATGCAATTTAGCTTTTAAACAGCCAGCAAACTGTAACAGTACTAATCAACATCATTGAGCATGTTGTTTAGGTTAGATTGTAACATCTAGCAAAGTTTGTGGTTTTAAGCCTAATTTATATACAGTTCCTCATGAATAGGAAATTAACCTTGCACATGCGAAATAGGAAGTCGTACATATATAGTATAAAATACTGAAGTTACTTATACTTTAAAGGGATAGTTCACCCAAAAATGAAAATGCTGTCATTAATTACTCATCCTCATGTTGTTCTGAACCCGTGAGACCTTCATTCAACTTCGGAACACAAATTAAGTGTTTGATGTAATCCGAGTGCTTTCCGATCCTGCATAGACAGCAATGTAACTGATATGTTCCCAATCCAAGAAACGTAGTAAGAATATCGGTAAAACATTCCATGTGACATCAGTGGTTTAACCGTAATTTTACGAATCTGCAAGAATAATTTTGTTTGCAAAGAAAAAACAAAAATAACAACTTTATTCACCAATTCTTCTCTTCCAAATCACGTTTTCCGCCATTATCGAGAGTACATCTGCACGTAAACAACGCATGTGTGTGGTGCTGCTGACATAGAACACGTGTCATGGTACTCTTGATAATGGTGGAATATGTGATTTGGAGAAAGAGTTTTCTTTGCACACAAAAGTATTCTCATAGCTTTGTAATATTACGGTTGAAACACTATTTTCACTATGTCCTACATTTTACATTTAGGTCTGGGAACTTTTCAGTTGCATCAGAGAATTCTCGGATTTGATCAAAAATATCTTGATTTGTGTTCAGAAGATTAACAAAGGAGTAATTAATGATATAATTTTCAACTTTTGGTGAGCTATCCCTTTAAGAATGACAGTAGGCGTGTTTCAATTACAGATTTGTTCAATACTTTATAAAATTTAATAAATGTAGATAAAAAAGTATTGCAAAATGACGTCGTTTCCGTTAACCAATGTTATGCGACTAAGATGTAATCTTTTGCCTCTCGCGATAAGTGATTGCAACAGATTTTAGTGGGATTTTGGCTATATTAATAACTTTATGTGTATTCGTACCGGACCGTTTCGGTACAGGGCTTTCGGTATGGTGCACGTGTGTACCGAATGACGAATGCAATATTTTGTGCGCGGAACATAAGTACATTTTCGTGTTTCCAAACAAACATATTAAGTGGCGGAAGTCTCCGCGTTCAGCGCAAATCCCGCCCTGCAGCTGATTCTAAGGCCAGTGACACACTGGCTGCGTGGCATGAGCGTGGCGTTTCTGCTGCCTCGCGATTTCTGTGTCTTTACACACCAGAATCGTGCCTGACGCGGCGCTGACGCGCTGCTGCTACTGTAGATGACATAGAGGGAGACCGCCGACAGACCAGGATCTTGTCTTCACGACAACAATATCTATACTTCATGTTGAGCATAAATATAAAGCCTACTGATAAAGGACACCGTAAAAACAGTATTGACAGCAAAATAGACTATGTTTGACAGGTGCAATATGCCAGTGTGTCACCGGCCTAAGGCTTTCAAAAGCCATCACGCGAGTGTGAACATCACTACAACTAGGAAAAAAACGATTGTAATTCAAACGCAGCTCCCGTCTGCATTTAAACATACCTTTGCTCTTAATTCCGATCGGTCCAACGCAATAACGAATTCTGAGCAGGTCTAAAAACTGAAACTGTTGATGCTGCACTTTACACTTTGGAAAAGTTATATATATTTTTTCTAAATATGAGCAGGTCTACAACCTGGGATTGGTAATGCTGCACTGTAATCATAGTTATTTATTTATATGTTTCATTATATTTTATTATATGATATTGGTTTGAGACTGAGAGTATTTTATTTAGTTTAACTTTGCAGCAGTATTTTACTTCTTATTCTTTTTTTATTTTATATATATTTTTATAAAAATTATTTTAAAAAAAAGTGTAAACAAATTGTTAAAAAAAGTTTATAGTAATAAACAACCTGCAGTTTAATGTTTGCATTTTTCCCCCCTTACTGTACCGAAAATGAACCGAACCGTGACTTTAAAACCGAGGTACGTACCGAACCGTGATTATTGCGTAGCGTTACACCCCTACCAGTGATCATATGACTTTTTACATACGCCATGTGACCTGTAAATGTGGAAAAAAAAACTTTACCATTGCAGTTTTGCAAATTATTCCTTTTTTGCATTCTGCAATTTTGGATAAATTGACGCGTTTCCATTAGGCTTTCTTTCAATTCACAATTTAAATAGAATTTAAAAAACGCACCTAGTGATATCTTACACAAAATGTGGAGCTTATTGTGTATAAAACGGCAAAGCTGTCTATTTAAATGAAACCTACAATTACAGATACAGAACATTTATCCAGCCCTGAATGTTCTATTAAAATATATATATATATATTTTTAAACTTTCCATTCAGGCAGATATTTAAGGCAATATCACCACATGTGTTTGGAAGCCCTTTGCTGTTGGTACTGATTGATGGATTAAAAAAAAAAATCTAAGTAGTTAACGGGCAGCATAAATCCAGACATATTACAAAACCATCTGTACTTTTGTGGTTCTTCAGAACTTTAACCACAAAGTACAAAACTCTTTTAGCCGTGGCTGAACCAGTAGAAAAGGAGCAGAGCATTCTGGCCATCTGATTCGTTATTACAGAATCCAAAAGTAAACCCCAGAAGAAACAATTTTTACAGATTAAAATTGAGTGGGGTAACACATGCCACCTTTTACTTAAAATAAGAGGGGAAGCTAAAAAACTGAATTATTTTTCAGGATTAGAAAAGCGTTTCAAATTAAGTTGACGCACAGACTCTTCTTACCCCATTCTCCACAATATGTACATTTTACGAGCTCACACTTTAATAGAACAGTCTTTCACTGACTTGAGACAACCTCATCAACTGCACAAGATGATGAGAAACTAGGTGTAACGATAAAAACTCCATGATCACCGGGAAGGAGGAGGCGGGAACCGGCGGACAATCAAATCAAACTTTAATTACAAAATAAAGACAAAACAAATAAAAACCAAACACAAAATAAAGTCGAGGCCTGGTCCTCTCTCGTGCGTCACTGTCGTTGCACCAGTTTTATATCCTTCCATCTCCTCCGTTGGACTCGAGACCGGCGGGTCGAGCAGGTGTCGCTCATTTCCAATCACTCCACCGGCCTCGCTCCTGATCCCACGGCTCTCGGCCCCGCCCCACTCGTCACAATAGGAAATGTTTGAGCTCAACATCAACAAGTTCAGAGGACAAAACCAATTGGGGTCAGAACATTAACATTTGGACACTTTTTGTCATGGGATGGCTCAGGTTTCTTGCCAAATAGATACTCTGTGTAGATACAAACAAAGCAGCACTCTCACAGGAGCGCAAGGACCATAAATGGTTTGAAAAATGGAGGTATGTTAGGATGAAGCTGGTTACAGTCCAAACCTTTAGCACATTTTCAGTCTCTTTGCAAAGTTAAATTTTACATTTATACATGAATAAGGAACATTATGTTTCAATAATAGTCCAAACTCTCTTATTGTACATTCATTTCGTCTCTGGGGGGCTGGACTAGGAGAACAAAAAAATAACAAATGGAAAATTCTGTGAAAAGAAATAAACAAAACAGTCTATTTTCTAAACTTGCAAAGAATCTGGACGAAACCCAATGAAAAACAACATGTTCTCTCAGCGGTCTTGGAATACCAACCAGTGGTGATGAGTAGAGTCTTGTTGGACATGTCATGAGACCATTACATAGAAGAGGTTTTAAAGAGACTCTAATTGAAAGAGTTCATCTAAGAAGCTATTATAGTGCACTCACAAAAGAAACAGTACGGAACAAAAAAAACTTCAAGTGAAGTATGTAGCTACTCACACTCTCAGAAACAAAAGGTAAGCTATCAGTGGGATGGTACCCTTTCAAAAGGTACACATTTGTACCTTATTTACCCCTAAAGTTACATTTTAATACCTTAAAGGTTCATATCTGTAGCTTTTGAAGATACCACTACCCCAGTGACAGCTTTCAAACCTTTCTTTTATGAGAGTGCATACCAAACTGGTCATTTTAATCAGTGCTCCACTAATAATAAATCACAGTTTTATATTCAACCATGCCACTAAAATACAACGTCAAGCACAAGACAAATGGTAAGTGTTTTATCACTACTAGAAGTCATTTTAAACTAAGTTTTCACAAGAACAAAAGGCTCCAGCTTACCTTTTGTCCCCAAAGCAGCTGTAAAATCCAGCCATGGTGTCAAAGTTCACCCGAAAAGCAGAGTTTCATTAGTGCATCCTTTGTACAAGGTCCAAGAGTGAATCTTCACATCCGTTTTATCAAATCACCAACATCTTTACACGGGGTGTTTGAAAAAGAGCTGAAGCTCATGAGATTGTGTATCTTTCACAGGGAAGGTACAAGTGTGCTCCAGTAGTCTGTCTCTCAGGACTGAGCATGCTCTCTGTCTCTTCCTCTTGGATTCCCCCCTCCCGTTCTTCTCCAACCCCCGTCACCTAATCCAGAGAATCAGCTGCTATTGTCTCACCCCATTGGCCCATTGACAGGCTGGGTGTCATTTGATAATTAGATGGCGCAGCTCCCTGAGGAGATACCACCTTCATGTCATTCTGGCCTATTAAAGGGGGTTAGAAAGCCAGTCACACGGCCAACACAGTTTGAATAAATCATTAGCAATTTTTAACCCAATATTTAGTTAGCTTCTTTCTTACACTCTTAAAAATAAAGTTTTTTTACTGGTATCATTGGCATTAGTTCAGTGAAGAACGTTTATGAATGAATTAATTAGAATGTCGCCACTGTGAAAGTTCCCTTTTAGAACCTTTATTTTTAGGTGAATATTGACCAAAGTGTTGCTGATTCATGCATGCAAAGAAAAATACCTGTTTACTTTAGAAGAAAGGTGACTGTTGAAGAGCCAGATTCATGCTTCAAGTGACAGGACATTCATCATATTTTCTTTAGAAAATGTGTCGTGCACACAAACTCAAACCATAAGACTCCACTACATACAAATGTTTCGCCTTCCTGCCAGTTTTGAATATTTTCCTTACCCCTCAGGCAAATCGTGTAGGAGTATCCGGCAAAAGTGTAAACAAAGTTTTGCGCCAGCCGGTGCCTTTTCTTAAATACAAACAATAGCAAACACTGGATTTCGAAAAAGTATTTTCTTCTGGTTGGGGAGATTCATGTTTCATATTAAACGGCAGACATAGATGTCAAGTTCACACTCACTGATAGCTGTCAAACCCCTTTATTTTTTCCTCACACATATGGTGAACAGAGTCTCTATGGAGTTGCACTGCAGGCGTACATCTTACAGTCCTCTTTCTCAAAGCTGGGTGGAATGTCAGTCAGTTTAAAAAAAAAAAAAAAAAGCCAGGTTGGCATTTCCTGAGAACTTTTTGCTCTGCCGCTGAAGAAACCCATATGTATTTCAGTTTCTTAAGAGGGCCATTAGACTGAGCATTATCAGCAGATGCATTCATGCAGTCATTGTATATGGTTCCTTAAATGATCAGCAAAACATTCTCCTTCAAATGTCCTTGACTGCCTTCTTTCTTCATGTTTTGGGGGCTGAATACTTTTAGAAAGTTGATGTGTCCGGTTTTGATTGTTACATTAAGATATAAACTTTGGCTAATACACTACTGTTTCTTTTCTTTACAGATTAAAATTAACATGTTTGACAGTAAAGTCTTTTGCATTGTTAAAACATATTTCTAATTAATGCTTAATAGTAATAATACATGTTTCTCGAGCAACAAATCAGCATAGAAAGATTTCTGAAGGATAATGTGACACTGTAATGTGACACTGTGACTGGAGTAATGATGCTGAAAATCTCAGGAATAAATTTCATTTCAAAATATATTCAAATAGAAAACGGATATTTTAAATAATATTTCACAATATTGCTATTTTGCCTTTTTTTTTTGATCAAATAAATGCAGAGTTAGTGAGAGTAAGAGACTTCTTTCAAACACATTTAAAAATCTTACCGACCACAAACTTATAAACAGTAGTATATATTTTTTTTCAATATATATTTTTGTGAGTCCCAAAATTATTAGTTAAACATTTACAGTATGCATTTGGCAGACACTTGCATTCAAGGTATAGGCATACAGGTTTACCATTCCCTTGGAATTGAACCCATGATCTTGGTGTTACTGGTATCATGCTCTACCTATTTGAGTAACAGAAACCCTATTTTTGTTGTTGTTCCTGATCCTGATTTTATCTGATATGACACTTATGCTCATAAGTGTGGCAGAACGATTAATCGAATGCATTTACTACACAGAGCCGTAGTTCACAAATCAAAAAGAATTTGTTCGCGATATTGACAGCTGTTTGCGTAGCTTCTCAGTGAACTACGGCTCTGTGTAGTAAATGCTGCTTCATCTAAAGCATGTGATGAAAATACCACATTTAATAACTTATTTTTTACTCCAAACTCATTTCATAATGTCAGTCGAGTGATTGAAATAAATCCTTCTGTGAGATGATGTGGCTTCTTACAAAAAGGCATGCAACATATTTAATAGAATTATAACCAGTGATAAAGACATTGCATGATAAATATACTTTATTTTAATGAAAACTATAATAATAATAATAATATAATAATAATTATATAAAATCTGTATATTCATGCAGTATGCGCATGTCAAAAGAGTAAATCAGAAGCTTACATATAAATTACATATAAAGTAACATATAAATGCGTGTATCAACCAAATCACTTTATTCAGTATTCATGTAAACACTACGTACGAATTCGTCAATCAGAATGAATTAATTCCGATGGAAGCAAAAAGTGTCCATGTAAACGTACCTATAGATCAATTACCTAAGGCGCAGAATCAGCCAGAACAAGTCAGACTACATTCTTTTAAAGACCTAGACACAAGAATATTTAGCCTAACCCTAGAAAGTGCCAGAACCCCACCACCCCCAATTCAAGTCTGTCAATCCCCTCAACAGTCTTCCCTGACTCAAGTTTCTTTAGGCATCTCCTGCAGAGCACTGTTTCTTTTCTTTACAAAGCTCCATGAATTCCAGCCCACATCTGGAACACATCTTCTGAGGCAGCGCTCTACCCCACACTCTAATTAAGGCCATGTATGCCAAACTGTAAATAACCCAAGAAATGATACCCCTCAGAGCTCAGAAGCCCAAAACGCAGGACGGTGCCGATTGAGATGGTTCGAAATAACTTAGAAGATTAATATACAAGTTCCAGTCATCATGCAAATTCTATCCTCTCCTGAGAAAAACAAAGCCATGAGCAGGCCAAGCCCTCCATGAGTCTGTTAAGTCCTTTACTCTTACAATAAAAACCATCCAGCTGGGTCCACACAGCTTGACCATTGAGCACAAACCATTCAGCTACTCTGTGACCAGTTAACTTTGTATCCCTGTTTTCCAGGCTTTTTAAATGTTGGTGTGTGGCGTTTCTAGAGGGATGTTTCCAAATGGAGTATTTTAATAGTTTAATGAGATGATAATAATTAAATAATTGTGCTCTGGGTTTTATGATGCATTTTTTGCAAAGTTCCTTTACAGACGCAACAGGACTCTTAACATGGCTCTTCATCAAAATATATTTTACAGGACAACAGGCTCTATTAGCACATGCTAAGAAGGGTTAAATTAACTAATAAAAATAAAATGCAGCTATTTGCCTGTTTAAACGACTCATGAGAAATACACAGAAAGTTAATGAGTGTTGTAATTTAAACACAGATGTTGTGTACTGGGCCATCTCTTGTTTTCTAACAAGGTAGAAAACCTTTACTTATATATATATATTAATCAGCAGCCATATCACCCTGGAGCCCAAGACCGGTTTCCCACTGAAGCTAAGCAGGGCTGAGCCTGGTCAGTACCTGGATGGGAGACCTCCTGGGAAATCTAGGTTGCTGCTGGAAGAGGTGCTAGTTAGGCCAGCAGGGGGTGCCCACCCTGAGGTCTGTGTGGGTCCTAGTGCCCCAGTGTAGTGATGGGGACACTATACTGTCAACAAGCACCGTCCTTCGGATGAGACGTTAAACCGAGGTCCTGACTCTCTGTGGTCATTAAAAATCCCTGGATGTCTTTCGAAAAGAGTAGAGGTGTGACCTCGGCATCCTGGCCTGCAGTATATATATATATATATATATATATATATATTTTTTTTTATACTGTATTCTATATATGGTACCAGTGAAATGTTTGGACACATGAATGAGAAAGTGTCCAAACTTTTGACTGGTACAGTATTATAATATACACAAAGAATATTGGCATATTATTGAATATAATATTGAAATATCGGTATCAGCCCCCTTTTTTTTAACTACATAATATCGGTATCGGCCCCAAAAAAACATAAACAGTAGGTCGGGCACCAGTATGGATACATATACATGGATACACATATACATTATAATGTCGTGGAAAAGTTAATTTCTTTCAGTAATTCAACTCAAATTGTGAAATTTGTGTATTAAATAAATTCATTGCACACAGACTGAAGTAGTTTAAGTCTTTGATTCTTTTAATTGTGATGATTTTGGCTCACATTTAACAAAAACCCACCATTTCACGAACGAGTCATTATCTGGCTCGGCTCGGTGTTCATCTTCAGTTCTCTCTTCACAGCAGTTCAGTCAGTGTACTGTTTGAGTAAATGAATTACTCCGGGATATTGGTTTGTTTTAACTCAGAGGGAGTGTCAGCCACATTAAAAAAGTTAACAGCTTAAGTCATTTGTGGATTCATGTGTATTAGAGACGCGAACCGTTTAAAACGATTCAGTTCGATTAGGTGAACTGGTTCAAAAGGATCCGGTTACATCGAATGATTCGTTCGCGAACCGGATATCACAAACTGCTTTGTTTTGAACTCTTTCTTAACAGACACGGAAGAGAAGACAATGCTACCTAAAGTCATAGTTTTTGCTATTTTTGGACCAAAATGTATTTTCGATGCTTCAAAAAAGTCTAACTGACCCTCTGATGTCACATGGACTACTTTGATGATGTTTTTCATACCTTTCTGGACATGGACAGTAGACCGTACACAAAGTTTCAATGGAGAGACTGAGAGCTCTCGGACTAAATCTAAAATATCTTAATCTGTGTTCCGAAGATAAACGGAGGTCTCACTGGTTTGGAACGACATGAGGGTGAGTTATTAATTACATAATTTTGATTATTAGGTGAACTAACCCTTTAACACTGGACTTCAAGCAACTTGGGCTATGAGCTTCTCCACCCTTCCTCCAGACTCTAGGACCTTAGTTTTCAAATGAAATACAAAACTTGCTCATCTGAAAAGAGGACTTTGGACCACTGGGCAAGAGTTCAGTAAATTTCTTGACACGTCTGTGTGTGGTGGCTCTTGATGCCTTGACCCAGCCTCAGCCCATTCCTTGTGAAGTTCACTCAAATTCTTGAACCGATTTTGACAATCCTCATAAGGCTGCGGTTCTCTTGGTTGGTTGTGCATCTTTTTCTTCTACACTTTTTCCTTCCACTCAACTTTCTGTTAACATGCTTGGATACAGCACTCTGTGAACAGCCAGCTTCTTCGGCAATGAATGTTTGTGGCTTACCCTCCTTGTGAAGGATGTCAATGATTGTCTTCTGGACAACTGTCAGGTCAGCAATCTTCACCATGATTGTGATTGAAGGCTAAGGAAACCTTTGCAGGTGTTTTGAGTTGATTAGCTGATTGACATGTCACCATAATCTAATTTGTTGAGATTGAATTGGTGGGTTTTTTGTTAAATGTGAGCCAAAATCATCACAATTAAAAGAACCAAAGACACTACTTCAGTCTATGTGCATTGAATTTATTTAAGGTGGGCGTTCTGGCGCAATATGGTTTCCGTCGCATCATCCAGGTGGATGCTGCACACTGATGGTGGATGAGGAGATACCCCCTGTCTATGTAAAGCGCTTTGAGTCCCTAGAAAAGCGCTATATAAATGTAATGAATTATAATTATTATTATTAATACACAAGTTTAACAATTTGAGTTGAATTACTGAAATAAATAAACTTTTCCACAACATTCTAATTTATTGAGATGCAAAAAGAGATAAAGATATAAAGATAATGTTTACTTTTTATTTTTCTTTATGTGACTGATTAATCGTTTGCCCGCACTAATATATATATATATATATATATATATATATATATATATATATATATATATTCTAAAAAAGTTGGAACACTGTACAAATTGTGAATAAAAACAGAATGCAATGATGTGGAGGTTTCAAATTTCAATATTTGATTCAGAATACAACATAGATGACATATCAAATGTTTAAACTGAGAAAATGTATCATTTTAAGGGTAAAATAAGTTGATTTTATTTTAAATTTCATGACATCAACACATCTGAAAAAAGTTGGGACAAGGCCATGTTTACCACTGTGTGGCATCCCCTCTTCTTTTTATAACAGTCTGCAAATGTCTGGGGACTGAAGAGACAAGTTTCTCAAGTTTAGGAATAGGAATGTTTTGTCCCATTCTTGTCTAATACAGGCTTCTAGTTGCTCAACTGTCTTAGGTCTCCTTTGTCGCATCTTCCTCTTTATGATGCGCCAAATGTTTTCTATGGGTGAAAGATCTGGACTGCAGGCTGGCCATTTCAGTACCCGGATCCTTCTTCTACACAGCCATGATGTTGTAATTGATGCAGTATGTGGTCTGGCATTGTCATGTTGGAAAATGCAAGGTCTTTCCTGAAAGAGACGACGTCTGGATGGGAGCATATGTTGTTCTAGAACCTGGATATACCTTTCAGCATTGAAGGTGCCTTTCCAGATGTGTGAGCTGCACATGCCACACACACATGCAACCCCATACCATCAGAGATGCAGGCTTCTGAACTGAGCGCTGATAACAACTTGGGTTGTCCTTGTCCTCTTTAGTCCGGATGACATGGCGTCTCAGTTATCCAAAAAGAACTTCAAATTTTGATTCCTCTGACCACAGAACAGTTTTCCTCTTTGCTGCGGTCCATTTTAAATGAGCCTTGGCCCAGAGAAAACACCTTCGCTTCTGGAACATGTTTAGATATGGCTTCTTTTTTGACCTATAGAGTTTTAGCAGGCAACGGCGAATGGCATGGTGGATTGTGTTCACCGACAGTGTTTTCTGGAAGTATTCCTGAGCCCATGTTGTGATTTTCCATTACAGTATCATTCCTGTATGTGATGCAGTGCCGTTTAAGGGCCCGAAGATTATGGGCATCCAGTATGGTTTTCTGGCCTTGTCCCTTACGCACAGAGATTGTTCCAGATTCTCTGAATCTTTGGATGATATTATTCACTGTAGATGATGATAACTTCAAACTCTTTGCAATTTTTCTCTGAGAAACTCCTTTCTGATATTGCTCCACTATTTTTCGTCGCAGCATTGGGGGAATTTGTCATCCTCTGCCCATCTTGACTTCTGAGAGACACTGCCACTCTGAGAGGCTCTTTTTATACCCACTCATGTTGCCAATTGACCTAATAAATTGTAAATTGGTCCTCCAGCTGTTCCTTACATATACGTTTAACTTTTCCGGCCTCTTATTGCTACCTGTCCCAACTTTTTTGGAATGTGTAGCTCTTATGAAATCCAAAATGAGCCAATATTTGGCATGAAATTTCAAAATGTCTCACTCTCAACAATTGATATGTTATCTATATTTTTTACTCACAATTTGTACAGTGTCCCAACTTTTTTGGAATTGGGTTTGTATATATATTAGGGGTGTAACGGTACGTGTATTCGTACCGGACCGTTTCGGTACAGGGCTTTCGGTACGGTGCATGTGTGTATCGAATGACCGAATGCAATATTTTGTGTGCGGAACATAAGTACATTTTCGTGTTTCCAAATGAACATATTAAGTGGCGGAAGTCTCCACGTTCAGCGCAAATCCCGCCCTGCAGCTGATTCTAAGGCCGGTGACACACTAGGTGTGAGCGTGGCGTTTCTGCTACGTGTCAGTGGTGTGACGGCTGCTTCGCATTTTCTTTGTCTTTACACACCAGAATTGTGCCTGACGCGGCGCTGGCACGCTGCTGCTACTGTAGATGACATAGAGGGAGACGGCCGACAGACCAGGATCTTGTCTTCACTAGGGCTGGGTAAAAAAATCGATTTTTCGATTAATCGTTTTTTAAAATGTGGTCGATTCAAAATCGATTTTCAGGGTCATGAATTGATTTTTTTCCATATTTATTTCCGCAGACATTGAACGTAAGATTAGCGTTAATCTAATTACAAATCTTCTCCACTAGATGTCACCCTCTTATGTGCCTTGTGAGATGTTACCAACGAAGCTGTCATTCATTCATTCAGTTTAAAGCAGTGGTTCTGAACCTGCGGCCCATCACGAATTCAAATGCTGCCCACCATTTGCTGAACACACACACACACACACACACACACACACACACACACAAACACAAAACTTTTGCAACTCACTTGAAGACGTTAAAGCAAATGGAAACACCATATACTACGCAGCAATCATCCTTAATTGAAGAAATGTGGCAAAACATCTCTGGAGAGAACCTCATATTATTAAATTCAAAAGTGCTTTCCATATTTGGATCAACATTTGTGAACGCACATTTTCTGCAATGTCGCGCGTCAGGTCATGCTCCCGTTCGCGTCTTACAGACTGCATCTTAAAGCCTCTTATACTTTCTGCGTCTGCGAGTCCGCTATGGACCGCTAGGCAGGCATGATGTAAACATCGCCATCGGAGAATGTGTACCAAGGCTCTGAGCAGACGACCGCGCGGACAGTTGCGCGTGGTCAGTCTTCAAAAGCACAATAGCTTATGTTCAGGCAGTGTGAAGAAGCCCATTGCCAATCGAACCAATCGGGCCAGGCTCGGACTTGTGCGGTAAATGAACGGTCATGTAATGTGTTTCGATAGCGCGAGAAAGATGCGAAAACGTATGCTGAGTAGTTGAAACGGAGGCTTGCCTCTGACGATTACGTTTTGGTAGCACCAGCAACTAAAGCAAAGTCTGAGGTGTGGAAAAGTTCATTTAGTGGAGAACTTTGCAGCAGTATTTTATTTCTTATTCTTTTTTTATTTTATATATATTTTATTAAAAAGTATTTAAAAAAAAGTGTAAACAAATTGTTAAAAAAAGTTTATAGTAATAAACAACCTGCAGTTTAGTGTTTGCATTTCTTAGTATCACTGTTACTAAATACTACTACAGTTTTACTAATATTTTGCAATTAGTTCTTATTTTCTTATTTATCTTCTGTTTTATTTTTAATGTTAAATTTTTGACAATTTTGTGTTTATAATTTTCATTAGTTTTTTTTTATATATCTATATAATTTTTATTAATTCATATTTTTTATATTTGAATTAATTATAGTTAATGTTTATTTCAACTATGGACTTAAAAACTGTTTTAACTATAATAACCCTGCTTTTATGTCTTTACTAGATAAATTTGTATAGCTTTGCAATTTGATAAAAACATTTTTAAAATAACTGATATATAAATGTAGTCTCTCAATTATAACGAGGTCATAAAATGGCATGGAAATATAGAATTGTCATCAAGTCAAGAAGAACAGCTTTATTGTGGCAAGTCAATTTAACAAAATTAAAAAAAGGTAATTTAAATATATTTAGATTAATTATAATGTCACCACAGCAGGCAACTCTAAAAATACTAATTGCACATAGCATGACAAAAGATAGGCATGATTCTGAGGCCTAATTCAAAATGATTACTTTGGTCAGAAACATAAGGAGAAGAAATTGATCATGAGGCTGTTCTTTCTGTACAGTAATCAACAAACACACACACACACACACACACACAATGAGAGCAAGAAAAGCGTAATTTGATCTTCTCAGGGCAGCAGGCGCCACAGAAACTGTTAACACAGATAGGGCATTTTCCCCAAAGAACAGAAAAAAACAGCAATTCATGATCTAGAATACACTTCTTTTGTTTCTTGTAACAGTTTATTCTTACAGGCCTTGAAATGTTTAAAATTAATTTTCCAGACAAGTTGGTAGTTAGATCATAGGCTACTGTTAAAATAGTACTTAGATTTACATGCAGCAATGATTATATATGGGCACCTGCCTATTTATTCCAAAAAGTATGTAATCCATAGGTGATCTTGCTTTTTTTTTTCTTATATCTCCCGAAATATATTCAATCAGTCAATCGTAATTTTGTGGTTCTCGAAATGTTTAAAATAAGAAAACAAAAGGTAAACAACAACATTAACAACTAAAACGTTTGAAAACATTTAACTTAAAGAGGTACTTATCATTTCTTCGTGTTTTTGAAAACAGAAAATGTAAATACTACGTAAAACGTAGAATATTTAGGCATTATATGTCAGCTCGATACTCTGAATATTTACATTATTAGAGCACTACTAAATGTTCTGGAGTTTTCTTCTTTTACATTACAAAACATTATTTAAAAAGCCATATTACTATAAACAACCAAATAACAAATCGCTAGCTACTCAGAGTAACATTATTCACTGAACTTAGCGGAAAGTGATGGAGATGTTCGCTTCCCAAACAACCGCTTTGTCGCGCACGCGCAGTCAACTAAAAAACCGACAAAAAGCCTCCACGGAACCAAATTCGTTCATTAATGCGTTAACGCAGATATGTACTTACAAAGTGAAGAAACCCCTAGAGATATCTGGTCATCCTTAAGCGAGCGAAACATCAGGGACCTTTATAATGACATTCTCCAGTGTCATGTGTGTAAGTGCAGGAATCAGGATGAGGCTCAACATCGCCCTCTGTCTTCGACAACACACGCTTTCAAAACCTGCTTCTACTTCAGGAGCAAAGAAGAATAGTCTACACAAGAGGCTAATTTAATGTAGATTTGGAAAGACTTCATAAGACCGTTGTGATAAAAAAAAGTTGACACATGATTGGAGTGAATATGAGCTTTATTTAATCAAATCTCCATTAATAGCAGGAAATGCACTGTGTAGTTTCATTTTGAAAACACCACAAACTCTTAAAAGAGAAAGATTACATCAGCATCTACTAACTATTTCTAACTAACCAAAGCAACACAGTAGGCCTAATATTAAGGATCAGGACTGGTGGTTCTCACTGTTCTAATAGTAGTGTTTACTGTTGTTTTTCTTCAGTAACCCTTGCATTTGAACCACTGGGCTCTGGCGACAACATCATTGGAGTAATCACCGCCGGTGGTGGCCACGTCAATGCGTTCATACGCTTGGATATTCTTCAAGCCTGCGTTGTAGGCTGATATCCCCCCTGAAACAGATATTATACCACATCAATTATATTATACAACATGAGAGTTAAGTGATGAACTTGTATTTTGTCTTTTTATGCTATTTATATTTATTTATCTCAGTGTAAACCCAACCTACCTTTAAAGCATTGCTCTTGAGTCCAGTTGGGGAATTTTACTTTAATTTCTTTAATGAAGCTAATGAGTATCTCAGTAGCTTGTATGATATGCAGCTCACTGTCCCATGTACCAGTTAGAGAGTGGTAGCGTTTGTCAACCTAAAATAAACATAATCAAAAGAGAAAGATTCAAAATTTTCAGAAATATTGAATGCACTCTGCATATTTCATGCTTGTATAAAAATGTCTTGCATGCGATATCTACAACTTACAGTTACGAGTCAGCTTTAGTTTATACTCACACACCTTAAATCTTATCTTATGACTCCTGTGCTTTCTTATGTTACTATATTTTGAAATAGAGTAAATCAGTTCTTCTGACCAACCTGCATGAGGCCAAAGCAATAGCCTTTGTTGCACCATCCATCCTTCAGGATGGCTCCGGCTCTGGTCTCTCTGGATATGATGGCAGCAATCACAGCTGGGTCCATCTGCTTTGCTCTGGCAACTTTGATAATCATACTCTTGTATTTCTCTACCCGGACCAGATCAATCTCAGCCAGTTTTTTGGAGGCTTCAACCCCTATTACAAGTTGGAAATGTTAATACATACTGTAATGTGGTGCACTTTGCATATTTTGACAAATAAAACAAAAGAGTCACATTTGATTTGAACATATTCATGCAGTCTCACCCTTTATGGTTAATTTGTCTAGTTTTGCTGTCACCTCTGATGCACCAGTGGTGTCTATTTTCAGGATGTCTCCATAAAGGCATGCTAGAAACAACATAGAAAATATCACCTGAAACCCTTGAATAATTATTTATGGAGAAAATGTATGCAGTGCTCACAATATATATATATAAAGTATGAAAAAGGTCAGAACCAAATATTATAAGACTTACCCATGATGTTGATGTAGAACTGCTCTGAAAGAGCAAATCACTGAGTTTTGATTAGACTTGTCACTAAATCAGACCTCAGCAGGGCCTTATTATATATGATCATAGAGGGAGTGGTTTCTCTTTTTTCCCAGATTTTTTTCCACTAAGGTGTGGAGAAATTTAATTTTACAAAATCTGCAACTCTGAAGTTTACTAAAATCTCTCTCTCTCTCTTTAAAAATTGTGATCATATTATTAGATCACACCCAAGCAAGTGACCTAATAAGTGGGAAAATTTATCAGGTGGAGACTTCATAAACCTCAAAAAGGTATAACCACTTTTGATGAATGTAGTCAATGACAAATGAATGTAAAACTGTGGGAAAGTTTTTGTTTGTGTGGAAATGTTAGCACTTGTGCCAGTGGAAAAAAAAAATTATATGCCAAATCTGCTATTTCTGCTAAATCTGCTTGCAGACAAGAGGTTGAGCAGCTGGCTGTCTGGTGCAATCTTAACAACCTGGAGCTGAACACGCTCAAAACAGTGGAGATGATCGTGGACTTTAGGAGAAACCCCCCTGCACTTTCCCCACTCACCATCATGAACAGCACTGTGACTGCAGTGGAGTCATTCAGATTCCTGGGAACCATCATCTCTAAAGAGAACTGTTCGGACTGCTAAAAGGATTACTGGTACTCCCCTGCCCACCCTTCAAGAACTGTATACATCCAGAGTGAGGAAAAGGGCTCAGAAAATCACTCTGGATCCCTCACATCCAAGTCACCCCATCTTTGAGCTTTTGCCATCTGGCCGGCGCTTTAGAGCCACAACCAGGACAGTCAGGCACAAGAACAGTTTCTTCCCCAGGGCAATCTACCTCATGAACAGTTAAATGTTCCCCACTTATGCAATAAAAACGTGCAATATCCTAATATTTATTTGTTACCCCTCCATCCTAGTACATCCCTGCATCTTACTCAATCCTATTCCATTATCATTAATAGCACAATTGTTTATACTACTAATTTGC
Source organism: Carassius carassius (assembly GCF_963082965.1). Lineage (NCBI taxonomy): Eukaryota > Metazoa > Chordata > Actinopteri > Cypriniformes > Cyprinidae > Carassius > Carassius carassius. Next base: position 23,597,693 of record NC_081783.1, read on the forward strand.
ATTTTTTTTTGTCTGTGTGTTGTTATCTCTGTGCACTGGAAGCTTATGTCACTAAAACAAATTCCCTGTATGAGCAAGCATACTTGGCAATAAAGCTCTTTCTGATTCTGATTTCAAAACTTCCTTGATTAAATGTTAACATTTGTAGCAAAGCATCCGTGAAGGTAGGTGTTTAAACCTCGGCTTATTCACGGCTGGGAGTCCGTTGATCACAACAACCAAGAGGGACTTCCTTAACACAAAGATAAATGAACATTTATACCATGTAATTAAGTAAAAATCAATGTCACTCCAGTCTTCTTCACTGTAACTGGTTATACTGATCTGGTCATTGGTTTGAAATATGACTGTTAGTTCTACAATTTTAAGCACTTTTTGGGTAAGTATAGATTATTTAACCATAGCTACACAGGTCTTTGATCTGAGCATCCTTAGTCTGCACTTTTCTGAAATGAGCATATAATTTTGACTCCTTCTGTTGCCCATGTACATTTAGGAAAGAAAAATGATAAGGCGATTAAGAAGTACATCAAAGCAAAGAAAGCTAAAACTAACATACTGCGTAGATCCCTAATATAATCATTTTAATATGGATATGGGAAGACCATTCACCAGAGAGACATGAAAGATACTTGATTTGAGTGAATAAAAGTGTTTTATTTCATCCCGACAAATAAAATAAAAAAACTAAATAAAGAACAGTGAATACTGATTGGAATAAAAAAAAAAACAGTGTTCTTCAAGTAACCTTTGAACCACTGGGCTCTGGCTACTACATTATTAGCATAGTCACCACCTATTGTGCCCACATCCATGCACTCATGATATTCCCTTTGAAATAGACTAAGGTGAAGGACCTAGATGCCCCAACTGGACCTGCTTGCAAGGGGGCATAGCCATATGTGGAAATTTACCAACAGAAGATCAGTTGTCACAAACAAACAAATACTTCTTATGCATATCTCTTCCTGCAACCGTTGAGTCGAAACACACAAACTGAAGGAGCGGATGTTACAACCACTTACATCCATGCACAAATCTTTTAAATACCCTCTTCCGCTTCCTCATAGGTTGCCTAACAATCATAAACAATGAGTGACTACCACACCATACCTCACGCTAAAGAAGCATATGCCAATGCTACTGGTTCCACAAACCAATGAGACAACCACTGTTTAAAAACCTGCTATCCTTTATTGTGACCTCCGAAACAGACAATATGCTGCTCAGACAGTCTAAAATGACTAGACCTGTCTAGATAAGCATGTGAAGTGCAAATGGGACATAAAGTATGTGAATAAAGGATGTGTCCCCTGAAGAGAAAATGCTCTGAACAATGTAGAAAGCACTTTAGGCGCATAGCCACTTCGGGGTTGCAGTCTATCCGTCATGCTTACCAAACTCCAAACAAGCAGTATCCATAAAATGTGCATGTAAATCACCCACTTTCTTCGAACACATTAAAGCAAGTAAAAGCATCGTTAAAAGCAATGAGAACACTTTCAGTTCTGTTGCATAAAGCGGTTTGAAAGTTGGCATAAGCACCAAAGACAGATCCAAGAAAGGTACCATATTTGAGCGCTGGGGTTGCAGCTGCCTCGCTCCTCAGAAACCCTGCTCCAAAAATATACTTCCCCACTGAGCAACAATCGATGAAATAATGGAAAGCTGAAATAGCTGCCACATGCACAAGGTAGACTGTGTGCATCCATCATCTAAACCATTGGTCTCAAACTCAATTCCTGGAGGGCCACAGCTCTGTTTTGCTCCAACCCTAATCAAACACACCTCATCCAGCTAATAAAGGTCTTCAGGATTACTAGAAACTTCCAAGCAGGTGTGATTTGGAGTTGGTTGAAGCTAAACTCTGCAGATCTGTGGCCCTCCAGGAATTGAGTTTGAGACCACTGATCTAAACAGTCTATAAGAAATGCTAAAATTATAGAAAAGCAAAGCTGGCCGGGTCTTTATTCCTCACTTTAGTGAAAACCCTCTTTTTAGGACAAATGGGGATCTGGTCAAAGGGGCTCTTGCTTCTGCAATTGTGTACAAAACACTTTGCTTTGACCCCTTCCAGTTTGCATATTGGTCAAGTCCCTCGACCGATGACACCATCACCACTGCCCTTCACTCAGCCCTCACACATCCTGATGAAAAAAATCATATGTCAGATTGCTTTTAGTAGATTTTGTTCAGCTTTCAAAACAATCATCCCTCAACAGCTCATTTACAAACTGGTCGAGCTGGGGCTCAATGCCTTGCTGTGCAACTGGATGTTGGACTTCCTGACTGGCAGACCTCAGGCAGTACAGGTCTGCAGTAACACATCCAGCACCATCACACGGAACACAAGATCTGTGGTGAGCCCCACCCTCTTCACTCTGCTGACCCATGACTGCATACTGTCACACAACTACAATCTCTTCTTAAAGTTGGGGATGGCAGGACTATGGTGGCTCTCATTAGCAACAGAGATGAGTCAAACTACATAAGCGAGGTGAGCCACCTGGCCGGGTGATGCAGTGACAGCAATCTCTCTGAATGTGGAGATGAAGTAGATTGTAGTTGACTTCAGGTAAGTGCACACTCAGCATGCTCCTCTGGCCATCGATGATGCAACTGGAGAGAGTGATCAGCACCCAGTTTCTGGATGTGCACATCACAGAGGACCTATGTATTTAATCTGTATTCATCTATTTTGTTTTTTGTTTTACATTCGGCTGCTAGTGTTTAGTGTTATCTGTATGCAACAAGGGTCTGAGAGTAACACAATTTCAATTCTCTGTGGTGTATGTGCTGTACATGTGGCAGAATTGACAATAAAGCAGACTGGGGAAAAGCATATTTGTGCTTTTTTGGCCAGTACCTTGATAGCTCATCCCCTTCCAGGGGTAAACTCATTATAAGAACAGTGGGCAAAATGAGCTTGCATTTCTCATGATTCTAGGGTCATACCCAAGAATTTGATGTTCTGTGTGGGATAAATCATGCTGTTAGGCCCTTGACAAAGGTCTCCAAACTCGGTTCTGGAGGGCCGGGATCCTTCTAAGTTTAGCTCCAACTTGCCACAACACACCTGCCTAGAAGTTTCTAGTATGCCTAGAGTGGAGGAGTGGATCTCTGCTTGCAATTTGGGTGTGTACCGATCTGGCAAGTGGGTCAGTCTGCGTGCAAACTGAAGTGTATAAGCGCTCCTGATCATGTTCACATTGCAAAAGAGTGGTTGTAGCGCAATATTGCCTAAAGCGCCCCCCAATGTTCCCTAAATGCAATGTTCTCAGAGAAACATTGTTCTACAGTGTCATGTGTGAATGCAGGATTAGGCTCAACATCGCCCTCTGTCGTGGAGAACAAGAAGTTGTTTCAAGATGCGTTTGCATCCACTTGGCTATTTTCAGGAGTAATAAATTAAGTTATTTTATTGTAAATTTGGAAGGTCTGTTTGTTAGATCATTGTGATAAATAATACACACATGATTTGAGTAAATAAATGAACTTTATTACTATCATTACAGGAAATTCACTGCAGCTCAGTAGTATCATTAATATTGTCATATTTTGAAATAATATTACCACTCGGATGGTTTGGAAAGATTATATTATCAATCTAATATCTATATAACTAAAGCATATTACTGCAATAGGCCTAATATTAAAAACGAAGACTTATAATCTTGAGTTGTTGTAGTCATTAAACTAATTGAAGGTTTTTAGACCTTCATAACTGCTGCTTTTCAATAACCCTGGCTTTTGAACCACTGTGCTCTGGCGACAACATCATTGGAGTAGTCTTTTCCAGTGGTTCTGTCATCGATTTCCTTATATGACCTGATGGCATTCACACCTCCATTGTATGCTGATATTCCCCCTGAAACAGACATTAAAATACAACTGAGACATGAAAATTAAGCGATAAACTTCGATTTGCCTTTATCTCTCTTTTTATGTTTTGTGCTATTTATGTTCTTTTTCTTATTGTAAATGTTATTGAAAATCCACCTTTAAAGCATTGCTCTTGGGACCACATGGGAAATTTTGCCTTCATTTCTTTAATGAAGCTAATGAGTATCTCTGTAGCTTGTGTGATATGCTCCTCACTGTCCCATGCAACGCGTGGATCTAGAGGGTGATAGCGTCTGTCAATCTAAAAGAAACACCATCGAAGAGGAGAATAATTAGACATTTTCAGAAATGTTTAAGGTACCATACTTATTTTTGTATACTTTGTAACTTCTCCTTGTTTTGCATGATACATCTGTGACAATTTCTAAATTGGAGTCAGCTTGAATTAATATCAAATCAAAATCAATTTTGCCACATCACCACAGTGCAGAAACAATTTCTGTACAGTATTGCTTTACCCTTAATGGAAAAATCCTCTTTTTGCTCCCTGAGATATGCACAGTAAACGCTGGGAGAAAATGAGGCTGGTTCGGTCACGTGTGAATGCAGAACAGGAAAGTGAGTCAAATTCACTTCCTGTGCAAACAGGTCCAGTTTTGCTTCAAATGCAGTCACATCATTCTAAACCATTGTAAGAATCTTTTGTTTCACTTAAAGATTACGATTTAGTGCATTTAGATGTTGTGTAAAAAGCTGCATTGTGCTTGAATGTTTTGTTTTTGAAGGTTGTCAATAAATTATGTCTGCCCTTCTCTTGCAAAAATATGCACACAACTGAAAGTAATTCCATGAAGCGACCAAAGAAGTTTCCGTGACTAATCCATTTGACCTCTGCATTCATTGCCAAGTCAGGATATGCACTTTCAAACTCATTGACCAGGGAACGGAACTGACTGTGTTTTAGAGCATGTGCAAGAATAAAATTTACTGTTCACAGTGTCCATTGTCTTTTTAAGCTCTCCACATTTAAGCTTGCTGCACAATTGCTCCTGATGCAGAATGCATTGGTTTGGCCCTTTAATGGGAGCAAGGTCAACATTTCCTTGACAATTTTTTTCCTTTTTAAGAAAATGCACCCACACTGCTAGTTGAGCAACATCTTTGCTGTCAGTAGATTCCTTCAGTGCTAAACAGAAGTTTTATGAACTTTCGATATCTTTTAGCAAAGAAAAGTCTGAAATCAATTCTACTCATCTGGTCACTGTTAAGTCAGACAACTGCAGCTTTGAGATTTGTCTAATGATGGCATCTTTGTTCTTAAAATCAAAAAACAGTGATTCTGCACACTCCTTCCTGAGGGCAACAGAGAGAGCAGTTTGTGGGACAAGTGGCTGGAGTCACTGATGATCCTCTGGACTTTCCTTATACACAGAATTGTGTAGACGTCCTGTAGGGAGGAAAGCTCACCTCCAACAATGTTGTGGGCAGTTCACAAAACCCTTTTCAGAGCCACGGTTGCCAGCGGTGCTGTTTCCAAAAGCAGGCAGTGATGCAGCCAGTCAGGATGCTCTCCACGTGCAGGTGTAGAATGGTCTGAGGATGCTGGGGCTCGTTCCAAACTTCCTCATCCGTCTCAAGAAGATGTCTCTAGAGACGTCACTTCCTGTTTGTTGCTGCATTGTATTGTGTCTGAGCTCCGTCACGTTATTTTTTTTATCGACTATCTTTATCTTAAAAAATCTATTTTATACAGCATCATTTTTGTTCCTATAATGTGTGAATATATCCTCTATCGTATTCTACAACAAAAACAGAGCGCCTCGTTATCACTAGTTTTATTTTGATTTCCAGTGTCCGCTATTTAGCTTATAGCCCATTAGCATCGACCGTGTGGTAGCCGCTAAACCCGGTTGCATTGCTAATCCTCTATTCACACACATTACCACTGCGTTACTTGCTTTAATGGCGGATGTATGTCTACCTTTGATTGCAGACGACGACTAAATTACTGAAAGAGTTGTTACCTGTAGCAGAAGAGCCACTTCTCAACATTATTATCTCGTCGTTATCTTTAGGTCACTTCCCAAAACCATTCAAGCCGGCGGTTATTAAGCCTCTTATTAAGAAACCACAATTAGATCCTAGTGAACTGGCAAATTATAGGCCCATTTCAAATCTTCCATTTATGTCTACAATTTTAGAAAAAGTTGTGTCTGCTCAATTGAGCTCCTTCCTGCAAAAAAAAAAGATCTGTATGAAGAATTTCATACAGATTTCAGTCAGGTTTCAGGCCCCACCATGGCACACAAACTGCACTTGTTAAAATTACAAATGACTTGCTTCTTGCGTCAGATCAAGGCTGCATTTCATTGCTTGTTTTACTTGATCTTAGTGCTTCGTTCGACACCATAGATCATGACATACTCATAGATCGATTACAAAAATATACAGGTATTCAAGGGCAGGCTCTACGGTGGTTTAGATCCTACCTGTCCAATCGTTACCATTTGGTTTATTTAAATGGGGAGTCCTTTCATTTATCACCAGTAAAATATGGAGTGCCACAAGGATCTGTCCTAGGTCCTCTTTTATTTTCAATATACGTGTTGCCCCTTGGTAATATTATTAGAAAATAAGGGATCAGGAACCCTATACCATAATGCCTGACGTACCTAAGATAGCTGGAATCCAAGGAAAGCATCTGCTCAAGCGGAGAGAACCCGGGAACCAGGAGCCGTCCGCACATTCAGACTGTAAAACTTGACAAAAGTGCTTGGTGAGGACCATCCTACTGCAGCACAAATATCATCCATTTAGGATCCACTTAGAAAAGCCTGCGATGAAGGCACTGCTCTAGTGGAATAAGCTCTAATTCCTAAGGGCGAAGTGAGTCCGCGCACCTCATAGGCTAAAGATATAGCTTCCACCAACCTATGAGACATGCGTTTCTTTGTGACAGCATGGCCTCTATTTTTATGTCCAAAACCGATGAACAGCTGGTCGGACTCACGCCATGGAGCTGTACGATCAACATAAATCCTCACCACTCTGACAGGACAAAGACTTAGATCTTATAGCTCGCCTCTGCAGGGGAGAAAGCTTCCAAGAACATTTGCTGAAAGCGAAAAGGGTTTGAGGCAACCTTAGGGACATAATTAGGCCTCGGTCGCAACAAAACTATCACAAACCCTGATGCAAAGTCCATGCACGAGGGCAAAACAGAAAGGGCCTGTAAATCCCCAACTCTCTTGAGGGGGGATATGCCACAAGAAGAACTGTCTTTAAAGTCAGGAATTTTTCCGATACAGTTTCCAAGGGCTCAAACGGATGCCCTAATAAACATAGCAAAACAACAGGAAAATTCCATGATGGAACTCACGCAGGGAAGAAAGGCCTCAGCCGTCACGAACCCTGCATAAAGCGAGAGACCAGTGGATGACGGCCCACTGAAGTACCATCTATATATATGTGGTTAGCTGAAATGGCAGCCATGTACACTTTAAGAGTGGCTGGTGTCACTCCATCTGAAAAATGGTCATGAAGAAACTCCAGTACTGTAGCAACGGAGCAGTAAACTGGATCCATGTTACGAATTCCGCACCAGGCAGTAAACAGTTTCCATTTGAAGGCATATAAACATCTGATAGACATTGTGCTCGACGCAAATAAGTCCACTTTCGCTTCTCCAAACACTCACCATATAAGGCTCACCATTTGGGGGTGCAACCTCCATTCCCCCTCCTCCAGGCTCTGTCTGGAGAGCAAATCCACTCTGAAGTTCAAGTGCCAGGGGACATGAACCACTCGGTTTGACAGAAATCTGTTCTGAGACCAAAGAAGAATATTCCTCACCAGCCTGCACAAGGGCGAGAGCGTAATCCTCATTGATGATTCCGATACGACACAACTGCTATGTTGTCTGACCTGATTAACAAATGACAGCCGATAAGCAGACTCAAGAAATATTGGAGAGAAAAATTGCCAGCAATTCCAACCTGTTTATATGCCAGCCGCGTTGTGTCACCATCCATACTCCGTGAGTTGGGCATTCCTGACAAACAAATCCCCAACCATCAAAGACGCATCCGTTGTGACAGTCTCGCGGCAAACACAAAACCCCAACCAAACTCCAGTTTGCAGGAATTTGGCTGACATCCAAAGTTTTATTGACATAACACACCTCTGTGTCACCGAAATCGTTTGATGCGGGAAACGACGGGGTGAATTACAGATGATGCTGCTGCCATTATACCCAAAAGTCTGAGGCACAAACTCACCATCACTGAGCGACCTGCTTTGAAGTGGCACAGTCATGACGTGAGAGACTGAACGTGCGGGAGAGACATCTTGCCGTCATCGCGTGATAGTCCAAGTCTATTCCCCAAAAGGTTATCTGCTGAGAGGGGATTAAAACACTCTTCTGGAAATTTGTACGTAAGCCCAGGCTGTTTAGATGATTCAGCACAAGATCCTGATGAGAGTGTGCTTGAGTCTGTGATTGTGCTAACACCAGCCAATTGTCCAGGTAATTTAATACACAAATGCCCTGGAGACGTAACGGGGCCAGAACTGCGTCCATGCATTTCGTAAATGTTTGAGGAGCCAAGGCAAAGCCGAAGGGAAGAACATGGTATTGATACGCTTTGCCCTCTAAAGCGAAACTGAGGAATTTCCTGTTCCTCTTGTTGATCTGAATATGAAAATATGTACCCTTCAGATCGATCGTGACAAACCAGTTGTTTGGTTGAATCTGAGACAGAATAGAATTTAGCATCAACATCTTGAGTCTGCTCATCCTGAGTGCAAGATTCAAACGGTGTAAATACAATATTGGTCGTAAACCGCCACCTTTTTTTGGTACAACAAAATAGCGGCTGTAAAAACCTAACTCTATCTGAGAGGGGTGTACTTATTTTATTGCCTCTTTGCTCAGCAGAACTGACATCTCCTGCTGCAGCACTGCGATTTCCTTTGGCTTCACAATCGTGTGAAGAATTACGCGTAACGGAGGTGGGCTTTTGCAAAACTGAATGGTGTATCCATGATGAATTGTGCGTAACACCCATTATGAAATTCCAGGCTTGTGTTCCCATGTGGCCCGGAAAAGCATTAGTGGTTTAAAAGCCTCCAGCTGCAGCGTTTCCATCTGCGTTAAAATATCTAACCACAGAAGGCTCACGCCATCCATAGGCAAGGGAAGCGCATGTGTCAAAGTCACTGCGTTGTTTTGTTTATAATCCTGAAGCGTGTCCACGGCAGGATTTAATCCAACAAGATGAACATCGGGCCCTGCCGCTAGTGAGAACATGGTAGCTGTGTGGGCCATCATAAACAGGCTGTCTTTGCCAGCCCCTTGGGCCATCCCTCGAACTCTGAAGGCTGGATTGCGCAGAGTGTCTGAGGGGGCGCTCGAAGTGGTAGCTCGATCCAATGCTGCTCAAGGCTTGAGGATGAGAGGCTTTTGCCATCAAGCTCAGGTCTAACCTTTTTCGCTGTTGCTGGCGAGCCGGTGGAAAAATTCTCGCCGCAGTTCTTTCACAGCCTCGGGTGTGATACCATCTCGCCTTTTAAGCAAGTAGGGGGCGAGACTTCCAAGCCGTGGCCGAATTAGGTGTGAGATGTTCGGCGAGAGTCTCTTTCACTGGTGGCATCGTGTATAGCCATGTTCTACCACGTCAGGAATGGTAGCAAAATCCACAGCCGCAGTGTTTGTAATGTGCGCCGAGTAAGGCTGTTTCCAGGACCTCGAAACCTCATGGTGGAGGTCCGGAAAAAAAAGGCAAAGGCCTACGGGGCTGTGCAGACATATGACTGTTTAGAAAATGGTTGTCCAGCTTAGATGAAGGTTGGGCCTCGGCCTTCTCAACCTCCCAATCCATGATGTAGTCTGACTCCAAGGCCGTGTTGGACAAAACGTCATCATCATGTGGCCAACAACCGAAGGAGATAGCATCATAGGCCACCGGGATGGGTTGTAGATCCTCGTTTGCAAAAACAACTGGTTCCACAAAGTTTTTGACTATTTCTTGCACTGGAGTCGGGGAGAGTGAGCAATGTGGAAAGAAGTCCAGCGCAACTCTGTCCTAGTAATCCATGTCGCACATGTCTCCCCAAGCCATTGCCTCGTGCTGTGCCTTGGCAACCACAGAAGCGACACTGTGGGGGTTGGATGCTGGGGCAACCTCAGAAAATACTTCTACTCTTGAGCGCAACACTTTAAGCTGCAGGCTATCACAGTAATGACAAGAAGAAATGCCACTGCCAATGTAAATGATGCAGGCCCAAACACACGGCTCCTTTCACTTCCCGAAAACTCATTGTGTCTGCGAAGAGGAGTTGAACACTGCTCGATGAAGAAATCACTGAGAACGTTAGATGCTTTTCTTAAGGCACAGAAAAATTTGCGTTCCTGAAGGAAATTAAATCTAAGTGAAATAGCGGCACTACTATGCATACTCATGCGTAGGGCAGTGCCAAGCACTATTTGGCCAATGATGTTGGCGGGATGGTACAGGGCTTCAGACATTCGTCAGGCCATCCTTAAAAATATTCTTGTTTGCCGTAACCTGACCGACCCTGTCAATTTAGGCCGAATTGAAAAAAAAATTTTTTCCTTTTAGTCCGACCGACTTGTCGATTGTAAATTTGCGTAAACACAGACCAATTTTTTTTTACTCTTCAAACAACTAATACAAAAGCAATAAAATTATATTAATTATATTTAAGTAAGTATTGTAAATATATAAATTGCCTAGGCCTACATACAAACGAAGACTATGTTCTTTCTTTTAAAAAAAAACCCTGTGACGTCATCTATGTTTACACGGATGTCACACTATGCAATGTGCGTTCGCTTCGTTTAATACTCTCATTCATTGTCAGAGTCAACGGTTCGCGCTTGGTAATGATGGCTGTGGCTGCAGTAAACAAAATGTTCGCGTCACTGTTCAAAGTCATACGGGTTCAGGCACCATAATAAATCTAAAAAATGTATTAAAACAGCTCGACACCGCTTTAACTTGGCACGAAGTTCTGGAAAAACTGTGCCCAGATCTTTTCCCATGCCTTCTCCCATCTAGTCTAAAACCGTGTCCATGTCGACTGTCATTTTATGTTCGAAAATCTATTGCACGAATCGATTGGACCAACCACAACACAAGTTTGGAAAACAAAAATAGGAAATTGATTTTAACGACCTTCTCTCGGAGCGCGTCCAGGTCTCGAAAATTCCCCAATAGTAATTCCAAATGGCCATAGCCTATGTTTCTCTATTCAAACATCAGCGGTCGAGTAAGTGCATTTATTTTGCGATCACAAATGCAAACAATACAGTTGAGATCTCACGACAGAACACAGACCGGCTGAACGACGCTTTCATTAGATCGCTCAATTCCAGCTTGTTAGTGTTTTCAGATTATCGTCGGCGGCTCTTCCGCAATGAGGAGTGAGCACGTGCGCATGGTTGCCAGATTGCTTAAAATAAGCAAACACCGGGAAGAAAATGTATCCTTGTAACAGTGGAGCTCTGATTGGGAGATTTAAACTCTTGTTATCTGGCAACCGCTATCATTAAAGCTCTCGTAGTAGAGGGGCGTAGAGCAGTCAGCAGTTACAGGTTCCTTTTTTGGACATTCGGCGCGTTCTTTTGGGAAAGTATGCTTGAATTTGAAATATTCGATATTCCCGATATATTCAAATTGTACATCGTCGTCAAAATTATTCCGATAGTATCGTTAATATTCGATATATCGCCCAGCCCTAAACTGAACCATTTCATCCTGTCAAAGAATTACTCAACCTCGAGCCAATAGCCTTCGATTATGAGATGTGACAGAGTATGTGATTTGTTGAATGTAGTGAATGAATACGCCCTTAATGAACGAGTTTCATATGAGTCTGAACAAGATTTAGAGATCTTATCGTTCGTGAACGAAATGACTGAACTGGTACACATGTCGTTCGTGCACGAGTTGAATGAGCTGATACATCTCGTTCGTGAATGAAATGACTGAACTTGCACACATGTCTTTCGTGCACGAGTTGAATGATACATCTCGTTCGTGAATGAAATGACTGAACTGATACACATGTCGTTCGTGAATGAAATGAACTGGTATAGCTTATCTCGTTCGTGAACGAAATGAATTGAGAGTAAACCTTGTTAGTCTGCCATTTAGCATGTCAATCTCGCAAAAATGCAAAGCGCAGTTAAGTACTGTACTGTACACATACGCTTGTTTTGATATTTAGCAACTCCACGTTTAATCCCCGATTTATGAATGTGAATGTATAATATACAAACTGTCTGACCAAACAATTAAAATGCTAATTAGGCAAGAAAACCTTGTGCTTTGTTCATCTGAACAACTTAATTAGACTTTATATATTGAATGCGATTATACACACATTTTAATAAAGCCAGATCAGTTTTTGTAACAATATGTTCGTTGACTTAAGACATAACACATAATACACTCTTTTTTTGCCATCTGTTGGCTTATTTTGTGTAATACGAAGAAATGGTCACTGAACAAATCAGTGAACGATTCTGAACGAATCATTTTGGTGAACGAACTGAAAATGAATGAATCTCTAGAAAGAATCATAATTTCCACCACTAGAAGATTGTCATTGAATTACGGCTTAGTGTAGTAAATGCCAACCAGTGTTGCCAAGTCTGTGGTTGTTTTTCACGTCCGCGGGTCGAAGCGACCCCAATACAAATAACGGGATATTTAGCACCTAAAATGCGAATTTTACCAAGGCAACCCTGCTAAAAAAACTGATATTGTAACCCCGGGAAGCAATTTTTATCGGGGAACCTCCTGGAAGCGCGATTGGACTAGTTTTGGACTAGTTTTGAGAAGCAACTGGGCAGGATTTGTTGTGAAAACCTGGCAACCCTGATCTGAACGCACGTGCTGGAGATATACTTCTAATTACAGGAGCGTCTTTACTGATGAGATGTGCATGAAAATCGCATTCGATTTTTTGCATAGCCCTACCTTATAATGCAATGCCACATACATTGTCACCGCATCTCATGCACCACTGATAAAGATCAAGTATACTTAGGCCGTCCGCACACTGTCTGCATTATGTCCTTTTCATCATCCGCGTGCGGGCATTTTTTGAGACCGCGCGGACGGTGAGCATACACTAGGTGAAAGATGAGACAGCAGCTACTGCGTGTCGAGCTCGTCCTCCTTTGAAAGTTGTGTAGACATGGCTGTGTGCGGCGAGATGGAATGGAACACGAACTGTGAAGTACCGGGGCTCATAAGCCAGCTTCCTTAATGCACACTTAAATTCGAATGCAACGTTTTTGCATTTGAATGTGGATTTTTATTTTAAATTCGACGAATATTCGAAATATGTGATTTTTTGTTGCTGTTGACATTTCTAATCGTAAACACAGCCATGTTGAAGCCTGCAGTAAATGTTTTGCATTATGGCAGTCCACTCTGCTTATTGTTTTTCGAAAATGTTGCACTCCTGTTTGTCATTGTACACGTAACTTCACACCAATAAATCATCAGAAATATTGGTCTTTACATTCGTCCTGCCTGTTGTCCATGGATTTACCTATATTTGGTGTTATTTGCCATATAAAACTTATTTAGACATGCAAAATCGATTTTTACAATCTATTCAATGAACACTTCTTACTCAAATCAAAAAGGAATTTTTTTTCACAAAAGTGACAACCCAAGAAAGCAAAGTAAATGGTCTCTCATTTGCAGGTTGCATTGATACCTAGTGGTGGATGCAAGTAAAACAGTACCTAATGTTTTTTCTTCTCACCTGAAATTCATGCAATAAACATGTTTTTGACAAAGATTTTAATTTGTTTGAGGTCTATATAGCCTGCATCAAAATGAGGTTTGCAATTATGCGCCCGAAGGCACGGTTTGAAGATCCAGTCAGTGACGTCACAATATGCTAATTTGTTTAAATTCATACCTACGTCATCACCATCACCAAAATTTTCCTTTTTTTTTTACATTGAAACTTGAAAAAAAAAAATAGACCGACCTACCGACCCTTTTTTTTTAAATTACTATTACTCCAAACCAAAATATTTTTAAGGATGGCCTCACACCAAGAGGGGTTCCCATATGGTGACGTCATCGCAGCATCGAAGTGATCTATGAAAGGGAACTGAAAAATAATAATTTTCCAATAATAAATAATTATTTTAATCTGGCAAAAAGGTAGAACTGCAGACCAGAGATCTACAAAATGGGGCGTGAACTCCAAAAGTGGGCAGAACTTCAAAAAAGGGGCAGAGTCTCTTTGCGCAAAGACTTTCACCATTGGCTCTGGCTTCAGGCTATTGTTATTGACTTATATTTCAAAATAAAACTTTACAAATAAAACATATATATGGAAATATTATATCGCGTTATGGCTTCGGCCATTAATCGGAACCAGACCATTTGTTTGTTTCAATGTAACGAAGTAAAAATACTTTGTTACAGTACTTACGTATTTTTTGGGAGCATCTGTACTTTACTTGAGTTTTTATTTTTCAGGCAACTTTTACTTTTACTCCACTAAATTTCCTAATTAAAATGTATACTTTTGTTCTGATATATTTCCTAAGTATATTCATTCCTTAGTCAGAAGAACACAGACTGCAGGAAAGCAGGTTTGACGAATCAGTTGTCTTGTGTTTGCAAGTTAGACTCCTAAAAAACACTTTTGCTCACGTGCAAACCAGTGCGCACCACGCACAATTGCGGATGATTTCATGACATTTCCCACTCAAGTCAAGGCAGGGGTGAACAATACAGCATCGTCTGCGATAATATGGTAAGTGTTGTTGTAATGATGTGCCACCAAATTTCACCAACCACACTCTAAAACTCTACTATTAAAACTCTAAATTCCAAGCATTCTAAATTGTAGATGGCAAAAAACTTTCTTTATGTTTTTTATATTTATGTAATTTCATGTAGGCCTAGTTAACTTAATCTATATCATACAAAGAGTACTTTTTTTCTGCAGATGCATGAACACATAAAATAATAATTTTATGCAAGTTCAGTAAAGTAATAAATGACTTACATTTTAGAAATAATATTGCTTGTTTTTTCTCAATTTTGCCAACAAAAATAGTTCCAACCAGATCAAAGTACTGTTTTGCATCTCTGAGCAATAGATGGTGTTTACTTATTGAACGAATAAGCTTTTTGAACTTTTGAGACTTTTTTCAAATGGAATTGCAAATTGTATTTTTTATCCATAAATTGTGACATAATCCAAATGCAATTGCAAATCTTGCATTACCATGTGCCAAATTTCAAATGAAAAAGCAAAGTCCATTTGCAAATGCATTTCTCATGTCTTACGAGCTATGAGCCTGTCATATTTAAATAGGAATATTAATTACCACATTTGCTTTGATTTCTCTCTCTGCACAGCGCATGTAAACTGCCAAAACTCAAAAGGAATCGTCTACACGGAAACCTTTCAATAAAGTGACAGGGGTGGGGCCATTTTGTTGGACGTGTTTGCATTGGGATGTGACGTCACTCACAGTCGACGGTAATAATTATTAATAGACGATTTTGCGGAAAGTTTTGAAAAATGGAAATAATCGGTGAAATTGTGGAGGACATTTTGACACTCACGCAGCAAGTTGACGACAGTTCATACGGTACAGATTTCCTTTTACTCAGAAGCCATTTGGTTTTGGACATGTTAAATGAGTTTTTGCACTTGACGAACAGCATCATCAGTAATGATGTCTTAGCCAATCTAAGTGAAGTGGCCGGTGTTCTGAAATTTTCGGCTTCTGAGATATGTGGTGTCACTGGGCGGATCATACATGATTATTCATGAGTTTCCTGTTTCGTGTTAAAGCAACTCTGAAAATATTAGTGCGTTGTCACCGGATCAAAAAGAGGCAATTGATATAATATTTAGTTTCATTGTAATGGCTGTATATACACACATTTCCCTGAACTAAGTACAGTTCTGCTGCTATTATTATGTTTAAATGAAAAACAAAAGGAGGCAGTGGTATTTGATATCCTATTTCGTTTTATTGTAAATATACAGAGAGGAAAATTGCAGTAGTCAAGGTGAGCTGACTGATGTTATCAAGTACGCTGCTGTTTGTTGAATTACCGGATTTGCGTCGTCGCGGACATCACACTCCTGAGTCGAATGCACAAAGTCCGAACTGCAAGGATAACCAAAATCAGCGTGCTTTTTGTGAAGTGACATTCAGCCAAGTATGGTGACCCATACTCAGAATTTGTTGTCTGCATTTAACCCATCCAAAGTGCACACACACAGAGCAGTGAACACACACACATACTGTGAACACACACCCGGAGCAGTGGGCACCCATTTTTGCTGCGGCGCCCGGGGAGCAGTTGGCGGTTCGATGCTTTGCTCAAGGGCACCTAAGTCGTGGTATTGCCAGCCCAAGATTCGAACCCACAACCCTAGGGTTAGGGGTCAAACTCTCTAACCACTAAGCCACGACTTTTGTATTGAGAAACGAGCGCAGACCTATGTCATCAGACTATTTGCCTAATCTTCCTGAGCAGGATATACAATCTTGTTTTGACCTCACTGATTGGAGTGTTTTGAAGCTGCTACCACCAATCTGGACTAACTCACAGAGACTGTAACATCCTATATTAGTTTCTGTGAGGATATATGCATTCCTACCAGGACTTATTTAACATTCAACAATGATAAGCCATGGTTTACAGTAAAACTCAGACATCTTCGTCAGGCCAAAGAGAATGCCTACAGAAATGGGGACAGGGTCTTGTAAAATCAGGCCAGGAACACACTGAACAAAGAGATTAGAGTGGCTAAAAAGACCTACGCTAAAAAGTTTGAAGACCAGTTTACTTCCAACGACTCAACTTCAGTTTGGAGAGGACTGAGAGCCATCACTAACTACAAGACACCATCCCCTTGCACTGAGGCTAATCAACAACTTGCTAACGACCTGAATGAGTTTTATTGTAGATTTGAAACCCCCAACACCCATTCTGACCATCTCCCGACTCATCGTTAACACCTCCTGCAATCCACCTCTCCATACCTCCTGCTCTTCAAATCTGTGAAGATGATGTGCGCCAGGTCTTCAAGAAGAACAAAAGAAGAAAAGCACCAGGCCCAGGTGGCGTTACACCAGCCTATCTGAAAATCTGTGCTGACCAGCTGGCCCCCATCTTTTCACAGATCTTCAACAGATCCCTGTAGTTGTGTGAAGTGCCTTCCTGCTTCAAACGCTCCACCATAATCAAACCCATTCCAAATAAAACCCAAGATAAGAGGACTTAACGAATACAGACCTGTGGCTCTAATGTCTGTCGTCATGAAGTCGTTTGAAAAACTGGTTCTGGCTTATCTGAAGGACATCACTGGACCCTTACTGGACCCCCTGCAGTTTGCTTACCGAGCAAACAGGTCCGTGGATGATGCAATCAACATGGGATTGCACTTCATCCTGCAACATCTGGACAAAACAGGGACTTATGTGAGAATCCTGTTTGTGGACTTTAGTTCAGCTTTCAACACCATCATCCCAACAGCCCTTCAGACCAAACTGACCCAGCTCTCTGTTTCTAGCTCTATCTGTCAGTGGATCACCAGCTTTCTGACAGATAGGCAACAGTTAGTGAGACTGGGGAAATTCATGTCAAACAGCTGCTCCACCAACACTGGTGCCCCTCAGGGATGTGTTCTCTCCCCTCTGCTCTTCTCCCTGTACACCAACGACTGCACCTCTAAAGACCCCTCTGTCAAGCTCCTGAAGTTTGCAGATGACACTACAGTCATCGGCCTGCTTTAAGTCTGCTTACAGACAAGAGGTAGAGCAGCTGGCTATCTGGTGCAGTCTTAACAACCTGGAGCTGAACACGCACAAAACAGTGGAGATGATCGTGGACTTTAGGAGAAACCCCCCTGCACTTTCCCCACTCACCATCATGAACAGCACTGTGACTGCAGTGGAGTCATTCAGATTCCTGGGAACCATCATCTCTCAGGACCTGAAGTGGGACAATCACATTGACTCCATTGTGAAAAAGGCCCAACAAAGTTTGTACTTCCTTCGCCAGCTGAGGAAGTTAAACCTGCCACAGGAGCTGCTGAAACAGTTCTACTCAGCCATCATTGAGTCTGTACTGTGTACTTCAATAACTGTCTGGTTTGGTTCAGCAACAAAATCAGACATCAGAAGAATACAGAGAACAGTTCAGACTGCTGAAAGGATTATTGGTGCTCCCCTGCCCACCCTTCAAGAACTCTATACATCCAGAGTGAGGAAAAGGGCTCAGAAAATCACTCTAAATCCCTCACATCCCCATCCCAAGTTACCCCATCTTTGAACTTTGAACCATCTGACCGGCGCCTCAGAGCCGCAAATACCAAAACAGTCAGGCACAAGAACAGTTTCTTCCCCCAGGCAATCTACCTCATGAACAGTTAAATGTTCCCCACTTATGCTTATGCAATAAAAATGTGCAATATCCTTATATTTATTTGTTACCCCTCCATCCTAGTACATCCCTGCATCTTACTCAATCCTTTTGCATTATAATTTATAGCACAATTGTTTATACACTTATTTATTTGACTATTTTTTATTTATTTTTTGTCTGTGTGTTGTTGTCTATGTGTACTGGAAGCTTATGTCACTAAAACAAATTCCTTGTATGCGTAAGCATACTTGGCAATAAAGCTCTTTCTGATTCTGATTTCTGATTCTGATTCTTTAGACTGCGGTGGAAACACAGAAGGCAACAGGTCTGGGGGAGAAATATTTACTGGGGAAAAAAGTTCCTGGTACAATTGTTCTGGGTAATTTCTATGGAAACGCAGCATTAGATTGGCAAAGACATCATTACTGATGATGCTGTTCATCAAGCCCACAAACTCATTTAACCTGTCCAAAACCAAATGGCTTCTGAGTAAAAGTAAATCTGTACCGTATGAACTGTTGTCAACTTGCTGCGCGAGTGTCAAAATGTCCTCCACAATTTCACCGATTACTTCCATTTTTCAAAACATTCCGCAAAATCGTTTATTAATAATTGTTTATTACCATCGACTGTGAGTGACGTCACTTCCCAATGCAAACACGCCCAATAAATAGTTGTAAGACATGAGAAATGCATTTGCAAATGGACTTTGCTTTTTCATTTGAAATTTGGCACTCACTGTGCGTTCGCGAAAGTGAAAATGCAAACGGTAATGCAAGATTTGGAATTGCATTTGGATTAAGTCACAATTTATGCGTCCACATTTAGAAAACGCAAATGAAAATACAATTTGCAATTCCATTTGAAAAAAGTCCGGGAAATCCTTCCATAGTTTTAATTTCACATTTTTCATGTTTTAAATTATTTCAAATATCAGTTTTCAATGTTTTATGTTAAAAACAAAACTTGAGGTCCATTTATACATCTGTATCTGCAGTATAAATGCACCCATATCCCCTCTGAGATACATAAACTGTGTAAATACATGCTATTTCAGTTGCAGATTCCAAAAATGTATATATGTATATATATGCGCTTCTTTTCCATTTTGCATTTACTTGTACTTTTTCTTTCAATACTTAAGTACATTTAGGATGTAAAAAAATACTTTTTGTACTTAAGTACAATAAATATCACATCTTTTAAGACTTTTACTCAAGTTATATTCCAAATGGTGGCTTCAACTTCTACCGAAGTCATTATCTGGTAAGATATGATTTTCAGGTACTTTATAGGTACGTTATAAACTACACCAAGTATTCAGGACAGTCATAAAGCATGCAAATGGGGTGTCACTGGGACGAAGAAACACTTTCCCGCTGAAACTATATGCCTTGTGTTTGGTCAATCTAACCAAAATGGGTGTAAGGAAACCAGATAAAACCTACTCCACACCCAAAAAGTGTCTTCTATTAACGTGCGGTTCTCTGGAGACACCCAGCATCTTGTAAACCTCACGACTCCCCTTCCGGGGGAGTCTGATCTTCTGGCAGATTTTTTAACAACTTTGTTGATACACTTCGGAGCAGTCAACCCATGCATGAAATTAAAAAGCTTTTACTCCTAACAGTAATCTACGCATTATACATGAACCAGGACACTTTACTCAACAACTACCACTTGTTAACTATTTAGAATAGCTTCAATGCTTTGACCCCTTTTAATTAAGGTGATGTGATTCTTTGATGGTTCTTAACAGATTGTGATTAGCTGATGAGTACTACTAATACTACTATCATGCTCTGCTCTCTTGCGTGAAAGTTCTACCTCTCTCTACAGTGCACGGGCTCTCTCTCTCAATCTCTCTCTCTCTCTCTCTCTCTCTCTCTCTCTCTCTCTATCCATGCTTTCCTTATGTTGAAAACTATGTTTAATGTGAGTAAGTTTGTGTCAAGCATGTTGCATGTTCCCCTTTAGTGTGGTTTCATAAACATCCATATGAGTTCACACTTGGTTGTCTGTGTTTGCTGCTCACATGACCAGGTCACTTTAACGTTTTGTAACATTTTCTGGAAGCAATGTATTAGTAGTAAGATAATTTTTTATGACCAGATAAATAATTTTTCTTAGGGTCTATAGACATTTAACAATCTCCGTCCTGCAGACAAACAAATCATATTATTGTTCTCTTAATGTTACAATGCTACAAGTAATTCCTGAAGATGAATATGAATAATAATAACAACCCATTATGATTAATTATGTTCATCTCACTTTGAGGTAATTTGCTATAGAAATTGTGGAGAATGCGGGCAACATTTTAAACCTAGTTCTGTGATCAGACTCAGTAACTGTGGTGTGTTTCTTATGCATGTTCATTCAAACCAAGATTACTATACACGCCCATGCTCCGAGCCTTTACAGTTCTCTCACTGAGAAACCAGCTAATGTTAAAGGGTTAGTTCACCCAAATAGCAAATTTATGTAATTAATAACTTACCCTGATGTTGTTTCAAACCCATAAAACCTCCGTTTATCTTTGGAACACAGTTTAAGATATTTTAGATTTAGTCCGAGAGCTCTCATTCCCTCCATTGAAGCTGTGTGTACGGTATACTGTCCATGTCCAGAAAGGTAAGAAAACATCATCAAAGTAGTCCATGTGACATCAGAGGGTCGGTTAGAATTTTTTGAAGCATCGAAAATACATTTTGGTCCAAAAATAGCAAAAATGACGACTTTATTCAGCATTGTCTTCTCTTCCGTGTCTGTTGTGAGAGAGAGTTCAAAACAAAGCAGCTGGATATCCGGTTCGCGAACGAATCATTCAGTTCACCAAATCGAACTGAATCGTTTTAAACAGTTCGCATCTCTAATACGCATTAATCCACAAATGACTTAAGCTGTTAACTTTTTTTTAATGTGGCTGACACTCCCTCTGAGTTCAAACAAACCAATATCCCGGAGTAATGCATGCACTCAAACAGTACACTGACTGAACTGCTGTGAAGAGAGAACTGAAGATGAACACCGAGCCGAGTGAAGGAAAAATTACAACAATAGAATTTCTGCCTGTTAATTGAAACATTTCAAGGTAAGTAACCTATTTAAATTAATGATACATAAGTTTTCAATTTTACTTAGACCTATGACTTCCAAAAATTATGAAAAAAAGACAAATGAGGTGAAATAAGTGTATTGCCGCATTCCGTCCAACAAAGCTTCCTTTCATTTACAGTGTACTTTTGTTCCTCCCTACAAGTCCAAATCAGTTAAAGGGTAAAGGGTGGTAAAGTTTACTCACATTAGCCACAAATATTGCCACAAATTTTCTGGAGGGAGTGAAAACTGGTTTAGTCTGTCTCTTAGTGCAAATGATAGTAGATCCCGACAAAGACTGTAAAAATGTAAACTGTAAGCTTAGTTTTTTTTTAACTTTTGCTTTTTCTGTACTTTTGTCATTTAAAGGCATTCGTGCAGAAATTGTCTTTAAAACCCTTCATGCCATCTGCACCATACCACACAAATGGAAAAATGGTGTGCACATCATACACGGAAATGAAGCGGTCCTTCATTGACATTCAACCTGTAAGTAAAGGCAACACTTAAAATTACAGTGCCCTGTGTAGTCAAGTCACCTATATTTATTTTGTATAATACACACGTTGTACAATACAAATCGTTCCAAGAAGATATTTTGGGAAAAAAAATGACAGAATTAAAAATCTCCCAAAATACAAATAATAAGTGTCGGGTGAACTGGGTGAAGAATAGAGTGAACTTTATAGTTAATTACACTATGTATATCTGATATGAATAAAAAGCATCTGCAAATTAAATTTGAATGGATTCCATAGACATATGCGTGTATTTTTTCAAACTCTAAATGTATTGTTTTACTAGTATTTATGTATATTTAAATGTCTGAATCCTAAAAAATGCATTGCGTGGTTAATAACTCTGCATAGTTGTAATAATATGAAAAGAGCAGTGCATGTCTTTCTCTCTGGCTCAGCACCAGCCAACGTACGAAAACGCAGTTTGAATTTGGCAGTTATGTGACGTCACCGAATGTTCTAAATCCCATATGTAGGACCATACTCTCAGGGACACGGAAACAAAAAATCCCATATGTGGGACATGGGTCAACATGGGTCAATGTCTGTTTACATCATGAACTGAATTTTACTGTACATTTCTGCCATATGTACATCAATTTAACATTTCGATTGACCACTGACAAGATACTACTAAATATTGTAGAAATATAATTTTCTCATGATTAGTATCGTGAAAAGCACTATACTAATAAACTTGAATTGAATTGAACATTTAATTGATCTAAACAGTCCTGTGGTATTGCGTCCGATTGGTCCGGCAAGAGTGGAATTGTCCTGAGGTAAGGTGCTTTCCGTTTCAAGTTCTGCTTATAAGCAGGCAGGAGCAGAACAGATTATTTTCAATATCTGATTTTTTTTTTTTAAGTATTATTTTATAGTGAAAAAAAGTAGATCTGTTCGTTTAACCAACCTGCATGAGGCCAAAGGCATAGCCATGATCACCCCATCCTTCCTCCAGGACGTTTCCGGCTCTGGTCTCTCTGGATATGATGGCAGCAATCACAGCTGGGTCCATCTGCTTTGCTCTAGCAACTTTGGTGATCATACGCTTGTAGTTCTTCATTCGGTCCAGATCAGTCTCAGCCAGTTTTTCAGAGGCTTTAACACCTTTTCAAGATTAAATCATTGTTATAATTGTATTACACATTGCTATATATTGCTATAATATGAATGCAGTCATGCTTTCTCACCATCTACGTTTAATCTGTCTTGATTAGCTGTTTCCTGTGATGCACCGGTGGTGTCTATTTTCATGATGTTTCCATAAATGCATGCTAAAAAACATGGAAAATAAACATGGAAGTTAGTAAATTATTGTCTACAGAATATTTATACAGCATTACACTATCACATATTACTCCAAATTTTTCAGATAATATCATAGAAAAACAGTCAGCACCTGATGTATTAATTTATATAACTTAATATATAACTTACCCATGATGTTTACTTGGGACTGCTGTGAAAGAGCAATTCTGAATGACAAGCCTTCAAAATCAGGACCTGATTATACAGAATATGATCACAGAAGGAGTGGTTTCTTTTTTGTTTTTCCCAGAAGTTCTTCCAACTATAGTGAGCAGAAATAAAAAACCACTTTGATGAATATTAAAAAATGTGAAATCTTATCACTTGTACCAGTGTAAATGCATACCAGATTTAAACTTTTCTGATCAAATGGTTGTAGGACTTTTAGTTATGGGCCCCAATAGCCAACATTTTATAAAAAATGACAGAATTTGAATCTCTGAATAGAAGTAGCCTACTGTTCCCCCTATATATTGTATTTGAAACAAGTATTTTATTTATTTATATGAGGCATTACAAACATTTTGTAATATACTGAAATTATAAATACAATATTTTCAAATAGATAAATAATTTTATGAATTATTTTATTCTAGTCTATATGCATAGGCAGTGGGTGAACCAACTAAAAAGGTTAATATAGTGTAATGTTAGTTTAACCTGTTAACTATAATCGGTTATTATCTGTGAGCCATAATAGGTTGAGTTTAATCAACAGTTTTCATTTAATTTTAACTTTATTCGACAGAACCGTTATACAGTTAGTCCACACTTTTAATCTATTTTTCACTTTCACTTTATTCGAGAAAGCCCTAATGCAATTTGTACACACTTTTTATTTTCACTTTATTCAAGACAGCCTTAATACAACTTGTCCAAACTTCTCATTAAATTTTATCTTAACATTATTCGAAACATCCGTAATAGACTTGATTTCGTTTATTCAGGGACAGGCGGAAAGTGGAAAACCAAAACCCTATGGAAGTAGCCTACTACGCACATCATAAATGACAGTAGAGGCTCAGGCTACAGAAAGCGAGCAAAGAAGAACATTATGACAGTTTAGCGCGAGTTCAAGCATTCTCAGAAAACTCCCCTTATAGGCTTAATCAAAGAAAATAGGAAATTAATCTCTTACTTAGATCGTACATAGATCTGCAACCAGTCATGCAGTGAACTGATCATTCAGGAACAGCGGGACTTTCGCTATCGCGAAACGAGTCACCCATATCAGGAGGCTGTTTATTTGAGCGCTCATGACCGGCGTATGGCAAGCCGTGTTAACATTTAATCTATAAACTGCACTGCATCTAATTTAACGTTACTAGTACTTATTTTATAGATACTAGTATCTTTTCGAATAAGTAATAGTACTTCTTCATCAACTAATAATTGCTTTTTTTTTTGCTACTACTTATTCTTTAGCTACTAGTCTTTGTAAAGTTACTAGTAGCCTACTTATTCATTAGATAATAATATTTATTCTTTAGCTACTAGTATCTTTTGTAAAGTAGTACTTATTTATTAGATACTAGTGCTTATTTATTAGGTACTAATATTTATTCTTTAGATACTAGTACTTATTGATTAAATACTAGTACTTATTTATTAGATACTAGTAGTAAATTCAATAGTGACTAGTAACTTTTATATTGTTACTAGTAACAAATTAATTTTTTTTTGCTATTGACTTCTATGGGGATCCATCATTGAGATATCAACTATTCAGTTTTGACTAGTATGTATTCCACTTCATTGGGTACTAGTATGCATTTTTTAGATGACCCTCTGATGTCAAAAGGACTACTTTGATGATGTTTTTCTTACCTTTCTGGACATGGACAGTAGACCGTACATACGTTTTCAATGGAGGGACAGAAAGCTCTCAGACTAAATCTAAAATATCTTAAACTGTGTGCCGAAGATGAATGGAGGTCTTATGGGTTTGGAACGACATGAGGGTGAGTCATTAATGACATAATTTTCATTTTTCTGTGAAAATAATATTAAGCTTTCTAAAAGATGTATACTCTCCATTCCTTTTCTCTAAATTATAGAAATATAGGGAATTAATTTTCCCCTTCCCCTTCTTCGTAATGTAATAAATGCTCCTTTTGCTATACAAATCCATTAACAAATTAGGATTCCTGTCAGTAATGTTACAAACAGATTTAATAATTTCCTCTTCTTTTGATTGATTTAATTTTGCAACTTCTTTGCCTTTTTTTAAAAAAATTATGTATTATTTTTTAATCCAATGTTTAAAACTATCTATTTCCATTAGTCTATTATTGAGTTTCCAATAAATCTTCAAGTCTTTAAAAGAAGTTTGATTATTCCATTTAATGAGAAGATAAATCATTTTGTCATCAGACAATATTGATGGTTCAATGGACACTTTGTTAGTATTTTGTTCTAATGAATTAGAAATTAACCAAAAGGTCTATTCTTGGCTGTTTAGATTTATCTCTATTACTCCATGTGTACTCTATCATAAGTGGATGTTTATTTCTCCATATGTCAATTATCCCTAAGTTTTCACAAAATTTAGATAGCTCTGAATTAGATGTAGAAGGTTTAATTGGAATAGGAATTCTATCTATTTTAGGATCTGGGACAATATTAAAGTCCCCACCTAGAATAATTGCAATATGATGAAATCTTTCTCTTACCTAATTAATCTAATTTTCAATATCAGAGAACAAATCAACATTGTATATATTTTTTTTTACTTGAGGCATATACAGTACCTAACAAAAAAAATTTCCCATCCAAGGATACTGTTAGAATTATCCACCTACCACCATTTTGGTATTACCAATTTTACCTTTAAATGAACCCTTTAAAATCACAACTCCTGCTGAATGATTACTTCCAAAAGAATGCCAAACTTCACTGCCCCATTGTGCCTTCCAAAAAAATCACATTTGAAGAACAAGCATGGGTCTCTTGTAACAAATAAAAATCTACATTATATCTCGAATACCCCTGACATTAAAATAATAAAACGATAATTACATGAACTTCTAACAATTACAGAAAAAGAGAGAAAGAGAAAACTCTTAAAAGCTAAGGTATGTAACTCAAAGGGTGCATAGTTCCTATTTATTAACAATACAACCTGGGAGATTAGTGATCGTTTATATATCACAGGCTTCAAATCGGAATAGATTTTTTTTTATGTGCACACTGATCAAATAATGAAATTGAAAGTGAAAAGTGAAAGTGACATATATATTATCGAGTTTCTAACTGTTTGCACATAATAACCACTCTCCTACAGTGTTTCTTCATTTGTTTTTAGCAGTAGAATTAATATTTACCCATTTATGGATAAATAAAGAAATAAACCGCTGTGCTGTGTTGCTCATATTTATCACAAAAAAAAAAAAAAACACTGTGCACAAAACGGGTTGCCTTTGGATGAGTATCCAAACCAAACGTTGTCCTGCTCGGCTTCACAGTTGCCAAGTGAAAGAAGTCATTTTATAATGACAGGACACACATTCATACAACACAAACACTTTATTCAAAAGGAAGAGCTGCTCCTTCCGTGCGTCATTACATTATTTCTGCGTCCTTGCACATGTGCAGTCCATTTAGTTTCATGGTTCAATCTATTATTTTTTATTATTCGAGTACTCATTATTGCTCACAAAATCCTAATTTGAGTAAAAATAGCTAAAATAATTACAAACTTTGAGGTAAACATTTGCAATTCTTTACGTTCTTCCCCAGGGTAAAGAAGCGTGCATTTTTTATTTTAATGCAGCTATATTTATTATTATATTTATTCTTAAATACTCAGTTTTGTATATTATAGTGAAATAGAGTTATTACAAAAGTAATATTCCTTATTTTGTTTAATGTTTTTATTCATAAATAATAACCATACTCATTATTAGTTTTATTGATGTATATAAAAACTAAATTTTTGGCCAAATTGTGCAGCCCTACAAGAACCTCAAACCTGAATATAAATATTTATCTATTTATTTCTTTTAATTAATACCTTTTGGCTTTTTTTTTTTTTTTTTTTAAATAAGAAAATGTTTGTCTGAAAACCACTAGTTTGGATTTTGGGTGCTCTGTACAAAAGGTTAATGTAAAAACATTCATTGTCTGCAGCACCAGTGTCTCCTGTACAGAAAATTAATGTAAAAACATTCAGTGTCTGCAGCACCAGTGTTCCCTGTACAGAACAGTAATGTAAAAACATTCAGTGTGTGCAGCACCCGTGTGTCCTGTACAGATAATTAGTGTAAAAACATTCCGTGTCTGCAGCACCAGTGTGTCCTGTACAGAAAATTAGAGTAAAAACATTCAGTGTCTGCAGCACCAGCGTGTCCTGTACAGGACTTTGATGTAAAAACATTCAGTGTCTGCAGCACCAACAACATAAAGCCCTGGTATGATATTTATTGTTTTTACTGGAGGAAAATTAGAAATATAACAGCTAATAAAATTGGTCTTATCTCCATCCTGCCACCAGAGGTCACTCAAAGACCAACAAACACATTAGGCTACTAGGTTTACGAAATCATAGTGTTTAAGTAAAACTGACAAAAATATGTTTTCTATGTGCTTGTGTACAAATAATTGTTTCTTTTCTATTTGGTTTTCTCAAAAAAGTACATCCATCTCCTTGTTTCAGTTTAATCTCTCTCGTATATGTGGCTGGCTCCATAATATTTAACATACAATTACCATACTGGGCAGAAATGCTAATTTAAAAAGTACTAGAATCTATTAAGTTCAGGATATCTCAGGTCTAAAGTTACTAGTAATTAAAAATAAGTACTACTTCTATTTTTTTTTGTTAACAAGAAGAGTATAATTAAATAGTAGTCAAAAGACACTAATACCTAAAGAAAAAACAATACTACCTAATGAATAAGTACTAGTACTTAATGGAAAAGAGACTAGTATCTAAAAAATAAATACTAGTAACATGAAAAAAGATACTAGTACAGTTTATAGATTAAATGTCAGAACTGCTTTCCATAACCAGGCAAGCATAGAATGTCCCTGAACAGATTAACGCCCACTTTTAGGGGAAAACCAGTGTTGCCAGTTTACCAATTTGGTTGCTAGATTTAGCAACTTTTTAGACTACCCTAACATTTTTTTTTCTTCAAAAAGTACCTAGCAGCTAATTTAACTATTTAAAAAAAAAATAGTTTTTGCTAACTTTTAACAATTTTTGTAAAGTGACTCAAATGATAAAAACAGGCACATATTTTCAACTATATTACACAAAAAGATTAAACCACTGAACAGCTTGCCAGCCAAGCAGCACATCAACCTGAAGAGAGCTGGAGAAAGATGCAGTACAAACATCAAATGTGCATTAAGTTGCTAGTTCCAACTGGTCAATAATATACAGTATGCACATATTTATTTTTAGCTTATATACAGGTGCTGGTCATATAATTAGAATATCATAAAAAAATGATTTATTTCACTAATTCCATTCAAAAAGTGAAACTTGTATATTATATTAATTCATTACACACAGACTGATACAATTCAAATGTTTATTTCTTTTAATTTTGATGTTTATAACTGTTTATAACCAAATTCAGTATCTCAGAAAATTAGAATATTGTGAAAAGGTTCAATATTGAAGACACCTGGTGCCACACTCTAATCAGCTAATTAACTCAAACAATTGAATTAACTTAAATTTTGCATTTTCTTTGGATATCAGGGTCCCAGAGTCTGGAGGAAGAGAGGAGAGGCACACAATCCACGTTGCTTGAGGTCCAGTGTAAAGTTTCCACAGTCAGTGATGGTTTGTGGTGCCATGTCATTTGCTGGTGTTGATCCACTGTGTTTTCTGAGGTCCAAGGTCAACGCAGCTGTATACCAGGAAGTTTTAGAGCACTTCATGCTTCCTGCTGCTGACCAACTTTATGGAGATGCAGATTTCATTTTCCAACAAGACTTGGCACCTGCACACAGTGCCAAAGCTTCCAGTACCTGGTTTAGGGACCATGGTATCTCTGTTCTTAATTGGCCAGCAAACTCGCCTGACCTTAACCCCATAGAAAATCTATGAGGTATTGTGAAGAGGAAGATGTGATATTCCAGACCCAACAATGCAGAAGAGCTGAAGGCCACTATCAGAGCATCCTGAGCTCACATAACACCTGAGCAGTGCCACAGACTGATCGGCTCCATGCCACGCCACATTGCTGCAGTAATTCAGACAAAAGGAGCCCCAACTAAGTATTGAGTGCTGTACATGCTCATACTTTTCATTTTTATACTTTTCAGCTGGCCAATATTTCTAAAAGTCCTTTCTTTGTATTGGTCTTAATATTCTAATTTTCTGAGATACTGAATTTGGGATTTTCCTTAGTTGTCAGTTATAATCATCAAAATTAAAATAAATATACATTTGAAATATATCAGTCTCTGTGTAATGAATGAATATAATATAAAAGTTTCACTTTTTGAATGGAATTAATGAAATAAATCAACTTTTTGATGATATTGTAATTATATGACCAGCACCTGTAAATAACTGTTGTTCAGTTAGGTACACTGTCAAAGGTTAACCTGGTAACTCAATAAACTTGGACTTACAAACATACACCCATTTCACTGATACTGGGCATTGGCAGCATTATTAACATTGGTGTACACCTCAGGAAAGTGTTATGGAGTTGTTGTTTTGTTTAGTCTAAAGTTTGTTACTGCTGTGTTTTGTTATAGTTTTAAACTTTTGATAGTTTTCCTTAAAGTTTGCTATTATTTTTCTAAAAATAACAGAATGCCAGAACACATAATAATTCATATGATAATTACCTTTCCTTTTCCACAAACCTTTTTTGCAGTTAAACTTCCTGGTTCACACTCTGTACAACAATCCGACTTTCTGACTATATCCGATTTTTTATGACGACCCGCATACATCATCTTTTAAAAGTGACCCATATCCGATTTTTGATTTACACTATACACTGCTCAAACTACCAAACATAGACGTTATGACCCGAAAAAGGAAGTAAAACAGCACGAAATACAATGGATGCAGATACAAATAAAATTACACAGTGTTTTGCTTTCCACAATATTTTGAAAAGTTAACAAAAAAAAACAGCAAAACATTGGTCTCGTATGGCAGAGAAAAAAGAGGAGAGCCCTTTTTGCAGCCTGGGCGAATTTCACGCCTATAATAAGTCCCGTGATCTCAGTTGACGTCACTTTTTTAATGACGTACAACTCACATTTACTGGGGAATATCCAATTTGTCTGCTTACATGGCACACGCAAATGCACGTATCCGATTCATATCCAATTTATTACCACATATGAATGAGGCCTGAATCCGATCTGAGAAAATCGGAATCCATGCGTTTTTTTCCTGCTTACACGTTCACTGGTCTTATTCGATCTGTGCCACATGAGAGGAAAAAAAAAATCAGAATTGGGTCACTTGAACCATGCAGTGTAAATGGGGCCATAAACTCACTGCATGCAGACCAACCTATACGTACTCGCATATACGTATAAACTTGATCCATGCAGATACACCTATAAACACTCGCACATACATATCAGCTTAATGCACGCATACACATCCATAAAACCTCTTAAGCGGTGCGGTGCGTAAGCGTAAGCGGTGGCAAAACCATCTTGTTCCGTCAAAATCACTGTAGTGAGTCAGGAGTTGGAATTGCGAGTATTGAAAATGACCAGGATAGACTATTATATGCATCTATTTAGCATAGCAATTATATAGTTATTTAGATTATTTTGTGTAGCCTATGTAGTTAATTAGCATAGTTGTTAGTGTAATGTTAGTATTGTTAGAAGCATAGTTAGCTAGTAGCATAGTATTGCATCAGTTAGGATAGCTTCAAGTTAGCATAGATTTATCTGTATTTAGTACAGTGGTCAGGATGGTACGGAGGTGTGTTGCTGGTTGCTACAGCACTGCTGGACTGCATAGTTTTCCAGCAGACTTTAAAATTAGGCGCCAGTGGTTGCATGCACTTGGCCTGAAAGATTGCGACTTCCCGCCTAGAGCTGGAGTGTGCAAACTGCATTTTACGCGGGATTGCTTCTCCAACACAATGGAGGTGGAAATGGGCTTCTCCACACAGCTCACGCTGAAAAGCGACGCGGTGCGGGAGATAAGAGCGCAGTTTGAGCCAGTGGCTCGAATTGATATGGCTCAGGCCACAGACACCTCGACATCCTCCACTTCAGGTGAAGGTGGGGGAGAAAAGTCCTCTACTTCAAATAAATGCTCTGTTGCAAAGCTAATTGCGTCACTTCAGTCACTCTCCATTTTAGCGACTCTGACAGCAGCTGTCAATCAATCTGTCACTGCGGGTCTCAGGTTCACGCCCCACGCACTCAGCCCCACCCTCGGTTCATCCCTTCTATCTCCACTGTGCTCTGCCCACTTTTCAGCATTTTTCAAATATTGCCAGTGGGTGGAGTCAGGCTCTGACCAGGGGTTTAGTTACCCTTTAAAATGTATTTCACTACAGATTACAAAATACAAGCTTTAAAAAGTAATCAGTAAAGTATTTTATTCTTATTCTTTATTCTTTATACTACTCAGGAGTAGTAACTTAATCGAAATACTTTAGAATACTTTGAAATACTTAAGTCTTGTTTTTATGCTTTCTGACATCTACCAGCCATAATATTTGTGTTTTCTTTGCATTTTATTTTTAAGAACATCAATTTTCCACAGAATTTCTATGAACAACAACAAATTTTTTTTTATGTCATTTAAATCTTCCAATCAATATAAATTTTATTTGAATACAATGAATGGGATTCCGTGCCGTTTCATGCTGCATTCTTCAAAACAAATCCAGACACACCAAACACATAATAAAAGTTGCCAAAACAACTGGCAGAGTTGCCTAAGTTATATAATAGATTTGTTTAACAAATGGAGCAAACTTTAAGTGATAATAATCCTCTCTATGGAGAAGCGATTGGCACAAAAGAATCGCTGAGTCAAAATTGACAGGGCTCGGTCACCAGCAATGTCGTTATTAATTATGTTTTTGGGAAACACACCTCAGGTCTCGCAAAATTTCAACATCCCTGGTAGACCTTCGGGCAGGCATTCTTCAGGCTTTGGTAGCCCAAAATAAATGTAACTAGCCCAAAATAAAAAAAAAGGTAACACTTTATTTTGATAGTCCACTTTAGACATTCTACTAGCAGTAAGTAACTTTGCAACTACATGTCAACTAGCAGTTAGTAGAGTATTAGTAGACTGTCTGCTTAATATCTGCTTAATATCTAATATCTATTAACACTTTCTTTGTCAACTTATTGTCAACTTATACTAAGCCTAAACCTACCCCTAACACTAACCCTAAACCTACCCTAACAGTCTACTCTGAGAGTTAGTAGACATGTAGTTGCAAATTTCTGAGATTTAGTTGATATGTAGTTGACATGTAGTTACAAAGTTACTTATAGTCAGTAGAATGTCTAAAGTGGACTATCGAAATAAAGTGTAACCAAAAAAAGACATCGGCTGAACTTTACTGTGGACTAATCAGCATGATCAGCAAAACCTAGCATATCTGGATGTAACGATTCAATAAACTTACGATGCAATAAAATTCACAATACAGATTACACCATACAATTTATTTAAATATTTTTTTTTTATTTTTATTTTTACAAAATGAGATTTAAGACAATTTATAAATGAAAATGTGTCCTTTTATTATTATACAAAAGACAAAATGCTTCATATTTCTTTGTGAAATTGAAAAACTATGTCTAACTTGACATTTTTAAACAATTCCTAAATCAAATAAACAAATCATACAATTAAAAGAAATATCTAAATTTTAAAAAAAAGTCTTTGCTCAATTTTAAATCAGAGGAAACCATTTAAATTACAATCCAAAAAAAAAAGAAAAAAAAATGCTAAATACTTTATCTGGATTGGATAATTAAAACATTTGAAGTAAAGAGAGAATGGTCTGATTTTACCTTTGTGAATGAGACACAAATGTCACTCTCTAGCCCCTTACACACTGCGATTTCGGGAAAATACACGGTTAATGTGTCCCGACAATTGTTCCCGAGTCGCTAGATTTTGCTTTCACACTGTCAGTAATTACCAGGAATATGTGCGTGCGTTCACACATCTGTGACCCCATTCAAAAAAGTTTACATACCCTTCAATCTTAATACTGTGTGTCGTTTTATATTTTTAATGGGGTCACAGATGGTACAGATCTCTGGGCACTAGAACATCTAGACATAAAAACTGCCATCTCCAGCTTAAACAGCTAACATATGAATCATTACCTGTGTTCTTTAATTCCGTGCATTCTCTGCCCCACTCCCCTTTTTTTCTCCATGCACCACTGAACTCTGACCCTCCGATAACCCACCCCCCAGCTCCTACATCAACAGGTCCTTCCACTCCCCCATCCCACTAACACACACTGACCCGCCCCAGTCACTTTGTGCAGCACTGTCACAGTGTCTGGGTTGTGTCCCCGGGTTTCCACTAGATGTCCTCCTTTCTCACGGTGTCTGTCACCTTATCACTTCCTGTTCCCTTATTTGGTCACCTTCCTCCTTGTTGAGTAATTGATTGTTCCCCACCTGTCTCCTGTTCCCTCATTATCCTTCTGTGTATTTATACCCGGTCTGTCTGAGTCTGTGTTACGGAGTCCTTGTTTAATGTCCTATGATTATTCATGTCCGTCAATTTGCTTCTTGCCTTGCTTTGCCTTGTCTTCGTGTCTTGTTTATGTTGGAGTTGGATATTCTGGTTTTGACCCTGCCTGGACTGTTTACCCCTTTGGATTACCCTCTAATAAATGACTTACCTGCAACTGGTTCCCTCTCCGTGTTTCCTTGTAACACTGATCGTGACAAAAGAACTCCGTCCCAGTAGGAACCAGCGGTATGTCGTTTTTCCGTTCCCCAGCCAAGATGGCGGAGCGGCGAACCAAGTACCTTCGGTTGACCGCCCTCTGCCAAGAGGGCAATGAAGTGGGTGCCCTGGCTCAGGTGTTCTGGTCCCTGGCCGAGGGCATGGGCTACATCGATGCGGCCCTTAAAGACTATTTCAATGGCGGGCTGGATGATCCAGTGTCTCCGGAGGAGATGGCGCAGTTAGAGACACTGGAATTCTGGGAATTTGTGCGCTACCTGCGGCATCGGCTTCGGTGGGATGCCCCAGCCACTCCTGTCTCTTCCGGCGGGGTGGTCGTCAGCCCAGCACCACTGCACAGGATGGCTACCAGCCAAGCGCCACAGCACCAGATGGCCGCTAACCCAGCGCCAATGCCCAAATTGGCCACCGTTCCAGCGCCACAGCCCAAGATGGCCGCCAGCCCAGCGCCAATGCCCAAATTGGCCACCGGTCCAGCGCCACAGTACAAAATGGCCGCCAGGCAAGCGCCACAGCACAAGATGGCCGCTAACCCACCGCCAATGCCCAAATTGGCCACCGGTTCAGCGCCACAGCCCAAGATGGCCGTCAGCCTAGCGCCACAGCACAAGATGGCCGTCAGTCCAGCGCCACAGCACAAGATGGCCGCTAACCCAGCGCCAATGCCCAAATTGGCCACCGGTCCAGCGCCACAGTACAAGATGGGCGCCAGTCCAGCGCCACAACCCAAGATGGCCACCTGTCCAGAGTCATGGCCCAAGATGGCTGCTTGCCCAGCGCCGCTGCACAGGATGAGAGTCACAGCTGACCCTCTGGAGTCGAGTCAGGTTCCAGTGAACTCTCCAGAGTCGAGTCAGGTTCCAGTTGACCCTCCGGAGTCGAGTCAGGTTCCACTGAACTCTCCGGAGTCAAGTCAGGTTCCAGTTGACCCTCCAGAGTCGAGTCAGGTTCCAGTGAACTCTCCAGAGTCGAGTCAGGTTCCAGTGAACTCTCCAGAGTCGAGTCAGGTTCCAGTGAACTCTCCGGAGTCGAGTCAGGTTCCAGTGAACTCTCCAGAGTCGAGTCAGGTTCCAGTTGACCCTCCAGAGTCGAGTCAGGTTGCAGTTGACCCTCCGGAGTCGAGTCAGGTTCCAGTTGACCCTCCGGAGTCGAGTCAGGTTCCAGTTGACCCTCCGGAGTCGAGTCAGGTTCCAGTGAACTCTCCGGAGTCGAGTCAGGTTCCAGTGAACTCTCCAGAGTCGAGTCAGGTTCCAGTGAACTCTCTAGAGTCGAGTCAGGTTCCAGTGAACTCCCCAGAGTCGAGTCAGGTTCCAGTTGACCCTCCAGAGTCGAGTCAGGTTCCAGTGAACTCTCCAGAGTCGAGTCAGGTTCCAGTTGACCCTCCGGAGTCGAGTCAGGTTCCAGTTGACCCTCCGGAGTCGAGTCAGGCTCCAGTGGACCCTCCGGAGTCGAGTCAGGCTCCAGTTGACCCTCCGGAGTCGAGTCAGGTTCCAGTGAACTTTCCAGAGTCGAGTCAGGTTCCAGTGAACTCTCCAGAGTCGAGTCAGGTTCCAGTGAACTCTCCGGAGTCGAGGCTAGTCACCGCTGACCTTCCAGAGTCAGGGCTAGTCACCGCTGACCTTCCAGAGCCAGGGCTAGTCACTGATGACCTTCCAGAACCAGGGCTAGGTACCATGGACTTTCCATAGACTAGGCTGGTCACCGTTCACCTTTCAGAGTCAAGTCAAGTCACTGGTGATTTTCAAAGACTGAGTCAAGTCACTGGTGATTTTCAAGGACTGAGTCAAGTCTCTGGTGATTTTCAAGGAATGAGTCAAGTCACCGGTGATCTTCATGGACAAAGGCAAGTCACCATTGATCTTCATGAGCAAATACAAGTCACCAATGATCTTCATGTACAAATACAATTCACCAATGATCTTCATGAGCAGTGTCAGGCCAGTACCAATCTTCTGGAGTCCAGTAAGGACACCAGAGGATTACCAGAGTTTCGTCGTCCCGTTGGTCCAGCCGCACGGAGGTCTGCTCCGCCTTGGGGGGCTCTGGTCCTGACCACATGGCCGTGGTGGTCTTCTGCTCCGCCCTGGGGGGCTTCCGCCCTGACCACACGGATGTGGTGGTCTTCCACTCCGCCCTGGAGGACTCTGGCTTCGACCACAAGGACGTGGTGGTCTTCTGCTCCACCCTGGGGGCTTCATGTTGTTTTTTGTTCTTGTGTTCACTCCTGTTCCTGTTCCTCTCTGTCAGTCTGGCCCTCCGTCCCTCCCCCTGAACCTCCTCCGGTCCTCCTCCCTCCTGGTCTCCCTGTTTGGTGTTCACACTTCCGGTGTCTGTTCCCCATGTTTTTCTTTTCTGGCCCTCCATCCCTCCCCGAGCCTCCACCTGTCCGCCTCCCTCCTGGTCTCTGTTTTGTGTCTGTCGTGGAGCGTCTGGGAGCCGCTCCGTAGAGGGGGGGTACTGTCACAGTGTCTGGGTTGTGTCCCTGGGTTTCCACTAGATGTCTTCCTTTCTCACGGTGTCTGTCACCTTATCACTTCCTGTTCCCTTATTTGGTCACCTTCTTCCTTGTTGAGTAATTGATTGTTCCCCACCTGTCTCCTGTTCCCTCATTATCCTTCTGTGTATTTATACCCGGTCTGTCTGAGTCTGTGTTACGGAGTCCTTGTTTAATGTCCTATGATTATTCATGTCCGTCAATTCGCCTCTTGCCTTGCTTTGCCTTGTCTTCGTGTCTTGTTTATGTTGGAGTTGGATATTCTGGTTTTGACCCTGCCTGGACTGTTTACCCCTTTGGATTACCCTTTAATAAATGACTTACCTGCAGTTGGTTCCCTCTCCGTGTTTCCTTGTAACACCGATCGTGACAAGCACTGGACTGCAAACTACCTCCTCTGACAGTTTAAATAAACACTGCTCTCTGAGCTTTTTGCCATTTTAAACAGACTGATAAACTCTTTTTGCACTACATTCATTGTATCTGCACTGTTTATCACACTAGTTATCACATCTGCCACTTTATCAAGTTTTTTGTTGTTGTTGTTTTTTTTTACAATATCCTTATTTGTATTTGAATAGTTTGTATTTTATATATATTTAATCTGTATTTATCAGGTTTTTTTTTTACATTCGACTGCTAGTGTTTAGTGTTATCTGTATGCACCAAGGGTCTAATAAAGCAATTTTAATTCTCTGTAGTGCTGTATGTGCTGTACATGTGGCAGAATTGACAATAAAGCAGACTTTGACTTTGACTTGTTGTACATTCAGCATATGCCCATCCTCAACTCTCACCTGTAGCGGCTGTTGCTTGAGACAACAGGTCCCGTTGGAAGGGAATGTACTACTAGGGAGCTGTAAGTTGTTCTGTCTCCGAAAATCACAACTGCAACCAGAAGCACAGTGTTCTGATCTTGTGAAGCACCAACAGCATGACCTTGACTGGGGAAAAGCATATTTGTGCTTTTTTGGCCTGTACCTTGATAGCTCATCCCCTTCCAGGGGTACACTTGTTATAAGAAACAGTGGGCAAAATTAGCTTGCATTGTTCGCGATTCTAGGGTCATACCCAAGAATTTGATGTTCTGAGTGGGATAAAGCATGCTGTTCTGCCCTTGACACTTCAAAAGGTCTAGAACTTGGTTCTGGATAGCCGGTATCCTCCTAAGTTTAGCTCCAACTTGCCACAAGACACCTGCCTAGAAGTTTCTAGTATGCCTAGAGTGGAGGAGTGGATCTCTGCTTGCAATTTGGGTGTGTCCCAATCTGGCAAGTGGGTCAGTCTGCGTACAAACTGAAGTGTATAAGCGCTCCTGAACATGTTCACCTCCCAGTGCCTCCCAATGTTCTCTGAATGCAATGTTCTCAGAGAAACATTACTCTACAATGTCATGTGTGAATGCAGGATTAGGCTTAACATCGCCCTCTGTCGTGGAGAACCACAAGTTGTTGTGATAAATAATATACACATGATTTGAGTAAATAGATGATTTTTATTACCATCATTACAGGTAATTCACTGCAGCTCAGTAGTATCATTAATATTGTCATATTTTGAAAATGCAAACTCTTAAAATGGTTTGAAAAGATTATATTAGCAATCTAATATCTATATAACTAAAGCATGTAACTAAGCATATCACTACAATAGGCCTAATTTTAAAAATAAAGACTTATAATCTTGAGTGGTTGTAATCATTATACTAATTTAAGGCTTTTCTTCTTCAGTAACCCTTGCTTTTGAACCACTGGGCTCTGGCGACAACATCATTGGAGTAGTCTTTTCCAGTGGTTCTGGCATCGATATTCTCATATGAACTGACGGTACTCACACCTGCATTGTAGGCTGATATTCCCCCTGAAACAGAAATTATAATACAACTGAGACATCTTCTATATGCCTTTATCTATCTTTTTTATGTTTTGTGATATTTATGTAAATTTTTTTTATTGTACATGTTATTGTAAACCCACCTTTAAAGCATTGCTCTTGGGACCACATGGGAAATTTTGCCTTAATTTCTTTAATGAAGCTAATGAGTATCTCTGTAGCTTGTGTGATATGCTCCTCACTGTCCCATGCAACGCGTGGATCTAGAGTGTGGAAGCGCCTGTCAATCTAAAAGAAACACCATCGAAGAGGAGAATAATTAGACATTTTCAGAAATGTTTAAGGTACCATACTTATTTTTGCATACTTTGTAACTTCTCCTTGTTTTGCATGATACATCTGTGACAATTTCTAAATAGGAGTCAACTTGAATTTAAATCAAATCAAATCAAATCATTTTTAGTGTCACCACAGCGCAGAAACAATTTCTGTACAGTATAGACAGTACTATTACACACCTACAGACTTATACTGATGGCAATGTGCAATATACTCATACATACTGTATACTCTGTACTATTAGACATACTTACAGTTAACAATTAGAACATTATACACAGTATGTACAAATTCTACATTATGTACACATATATACACAAATTTATATGCAAAGGTGCAGCAGATTATACATAAACTGGATACGCAAAAAATGCCATGGATATGCATTGGATGGTATCCAGTGGTAGCAGATAGATTATTGTATTAAGTGCAGTATGCATGTATAGTCAGTCCAGTACTGAACTGTGCTGGAGTTGAAGTGCAGTGCGTGGCATACTGTATAGTGGAAGTATGTCGTAGGGCAGGGGTACTCAAGTTCATAAGGCCAAGGGGGCCACATTTATACCACATAAAATACAAAGGGCCACATATTACAATTTGCATCATAAGACAGTTCAATCATAAGACAAAAAACTCTTGCTTGTCCTTGTTCTATTAAAAAAAAA
This sequence comes from Carassius carassius, assembly GCF_963082965.1. Classification (NCBI taxonomy): domain Eukaryota; kingdom Metazoa; phylum Chordata; class Actinopteri; order Cypriniformes; family Cyprinidae; genus Carassius; species Carassius carassius. The sequence goes on from NC_081783.1 coordinate 23,637,157, forward strand.
AAAATACTGAACATGAAAATGATACAGATTATATTATTATTATTATTATTTGTAATCTGGGACTATGGAATGGTTTAACTATTTGAAAAAATGCATTCACACTGAACAAAGTCAATGTTCAAACCCAAACCATGAGCAAATATAGTTCACAAGCCTTGATAAAAAGTGATGATGGGTGGCTGGAGTCACTGATGATCCTCTGGGCTTTCCTTATATACCGCCTGGTGTAGATGTCCTGTAGGGAGGGAGGCTCACCTCCAACGATGTTGTGGGCAGTTCACAAAACCCCTTTTCAGAGCCACGGTTGCCAGCGGTGCTGTTTCCAAAAGCAGGCAGTGATGCAGTCAGTCAGGATGCTCTCCACAGTGCAGATGTAGATTGTTCTGAGGATGCTGCAGCTCATTCCAAACTTCCTCAGCCGTCTCAGGAAGAAGAGGTGTTAATGTGTCTTCATCATCACTGCATCTGAGTGAGTGGACCATGTGAGATCCTCACTGATGTGGACGCCGACGACCTTAAAGCTGTTAACCCGCTGCACAGGTGTCTTGTCGATGGTGATGGGTGTGGACTTCCAAAATGGGGTGGAGTCTCTTTGCGCGAAGACTTTCACTATTGGGTCAGGCTTCAGCCAATTGTTATTGACTTATATTACAAAATAAAAATTTGGAAATTAAACATTGTTTCATCCATAGGGGTGCCTAATTATTATTATTATTATTTTAAATAATATTATTTCAATTAAGGTTACTATATTATGGAAATATTATATTGCATCATGGCCTAAAGGGTTAGTTCCCTTGAGAATGAAAATTCGTCCATCTTCTAGGCTACTCACTCTCGAAGCATCCAAGGTGTATGTGACTTTCCTTTTTCAGAATAATCCAATTGAAGTTATATTAAAAATTGTCCTTGCTCTTCCAAGCCTTTCAATGGTGTTAAGCGGGTGTTTGTTGTATTTGTTTTAATATGAATATACAATATATAAATGTATATCTACAGTAGGTGGCCAGCCTATCTGGGGCTTACCGCCGCGTGTGCGGTGGTAACTGTAATTCAGTCGCGTGTTAAAATCATTCGCGAAACTACCGCCAGGTGGCGCAAAGGGACGGATTGCGAAATGAATGTAATTGTAAAATGAGATAAAAGAAGGAAGTAAAACAACAATAACATTATGATATAACATTGTAACATTTAAAAAAAAAATATATAACATTGTTACATTAAAAAAAAAAAAAAAAATTTTATGTAGGATAGTCTTAGGCTACGGTCTACTAAACAAAAATTAAAAGAAGACCTTAACACAAAGGATCATATGCATGCTATTTTTATTAAACAGTAAATAAATATAAGGCCTATATATATATAAATATTTAAAGGATTTGTTGTAAAATATTTTCCTATAGCCTATTTTTTTCCTCTCACAAACTCTGATTTATTTTTTAGCGTGTTTAAAAAAAATGCAGCAAACAAAAATAGGTGATTGATCCGTTAAAATGAAACCTATACACGACTCATATATTTTTTTCCTCTGACAAACTTAATTTAATTTTTAGCGTGTTTAAAAAATAAAAAATAAAGAAAACATTCAGCAAATGAAAATAGGTGATTAATCCATTAAAATGTGTTAAAAATTTGTTACTCTTGGTTAACAGTAATTATAATTATTTTACTTCAGAACAGAGCCTGGGACTAATCTAGGTTATCCATGTTTTTTTTTTTTCATTGCATCTGAAAATGACTTTGTTCATTACATTCACTTCAAGAGATCTGGCGCAGATCAGCCTCCCGCGAAACTCAGCTGTGGACGATTAAAAAAATGTTTGAAATAAAGCAGTGCTTCTCTACCCGTAGCCCGTGACGAATTCAAATGCGGCCCGCACCACATGCTGAATAAAAAAAAAAAAAAAAAACTTTATCATTTTCTAAAATTTTATTGTTTACATCAATTAAAAAAAAATTATGCTACTAATGAAATATAAGCTATATCCTAATGTTTTTATGTGATTTTTTTTCTACATATATTATTTTCAGACATGAGCACTGGCATAAGCATTTAACGAACACATACAAGCGCGCACTTTGGCAGAATTCAATTCAAATAGTCATCAACAGCCATTAGGTAAATTGCCTTTAAGGTAAAATTGCGCATCAGAATGGACACATTTGTTTTTTAAGGGAGAAAAAAAAGAAATTCAAAAAATGCCAGCGAATGAACATGTAGAAACTGTGAATAGTCGCAGTTTCAGTATTGAAGGAGAAGTGCTGGATTTTCGTTTGGTTTTTTTGCCCCGCAACTCACTTGAAGAAGTTCAGATAAATGGAAACACCATACACTATGTAACAATCCTTATCGTCATTGGAGAGTGTGTGCCGAGGCTCATGAGCAGACGACCGCGCGGACAGGTGCGCGTGGTCACTAGGCTTCAAAAGCAAAATTGCACATGTGCAGGCAGAGTGAAGAAGCTCATTGCTACTCGAACCTGTGCAATCCGTCAGTAAAAGAATATAAAGACAGTCAGATGTGCAATAATTATGGGCAATTGCAGAGCAAATTGATGAAGTCTGCGTCCGCGCTGGCCTTGTACGCGTCCGGATTGCTCATGCGGAAAGTATAACACAGGCGTTACAATCGCAACTTCTTTGTGTTATTCCTTTCAAGCTGAATCTCACAAAATTGGTCAGCCCGACAGCATTAGGTGTTTTATTTATGGGGAGTAGAATTGTTTATTTCAATGAATGTGATAGATTATATATCATAATAGTTAGGCTATAATATTATAAATCAGGTTGGTTTGTATTGCTGACGTAATATGTAAATTATATGCGTAGACTTGCACTTAGACCATAGTGCGGCCCGTTGGAAAAAAAGGTTGAGAACCACTGATATAAAGGTTGCTGTCCCATTTTATACAGGAATTGTTCATTTAAAATAAATCGAATTATATTGTTAGTTCCAATTATATTGTTAACACAAGTTCATTTAGAACTGTTTTTTTTACTTATAAACTCCTTGAGAATTTAAAGAGTAACTAAACCCTAAACCAAATTTTTTTAGTTAATGATCTATAAGAATGGGGCTTTATTAGTGTTGTTCATTGATTCGAGTAACTTTTTTGACATTTGAGTATAAAGTGTTTTAATTCTACAATATATGGTGTAAAAACGTCTGAGTGCTGCCCTCTTCAGGTTGAACGGTGGCTACTGCAGTTGATTTTTCCTATTGGATGTTGCGGTGGCAAGTGACGTAAGCGGTGGCAGGTGACGTAAGCGGTTTCCAGCTCACCACGCCCCTTGGTACGAGCTACCACGCCCTTGGCAGTATAAAACCATCAAAATGGCTGTAGTGAGACAGGAGCTGGAATTGCGAGTATTGGTAACGACCAGGATAGACTATTATAGCATCTATTTAGCATAGCAATTATATAGTTATTTAGATCTTAAAGTTAGCGTAGATTTATCTGTATTTAGTACAGTGGTCAGGATGGTACGGAGGTGTGTTGCTGGTTGCTACAGCACTGCTGGACTGCATAGTTTACCAGCAGACTTTAAAATTAAGCGCCAGTGGTTGCATGCATTTGGCCTGGAAGACCGCAAGTTCCCGCCTAGAGCTCGAGTGTGCAAACTGCGTTTTACAAGGGATTGCTTCTCCAATGCAATGGAGGTGGAAATGGGCTTCTCCACACAGCTCGCGCTGAAAAGCGACACGGTGCAGGAGGTAAGACCGCAGTTTGAGCCAGCGGCTCGAATTGATATGAACAGACACCCTCCACTTCAGGTGAAAGTGGGGGAGAAAAGTCCTCTACTTCAAATGATCGCTCTGTTGCAAAGCTACTTGCGTCATTACAGTCACTCTCCATTTTAGCGTCTCTGACAGCTGCTGTCAATCAATCCGTCACTACGGGTCTCAGGATCACGCCGCACTCGCTCAGCCCCGCCCTAGGTTCGTCCCCTCTATCTCCGCTGTGATCTGCCCACTTTTCAGCATTTTTCAAATATTGTCAGTGGGTGGAGTCAGGCTCTGAGCAGGGGTTTAGTTACACTTTAAAGTTAGTTTAATAGTATTTAAATTCAAGTTTACAAAAGGTTTTAATTGCTTAAATTATTTTTAGTAATTAATAATATGTTATCATGTTTATTCTTGTAAAAAATACGTGTTTATTCTTTAGGAAAACAAGGGAAAAAATAAGGGACAATCCGAATATTTGTTTTGCTTTACCTATTTATGTAAGCTACAATTATTCCAATAATAATAATAATAATAATAAAATAATGTCATTAAAAAATACCATTGGCCTGAGTAATTTTGACCATTATAGAATTGTGACTTTAAAGATTAGTCATTTAGGTGGTAAAAATACTGTGAATTTAATAATGGCATGGATTTCAGAGCATAACAACCGAAGGTTCATGAAACATTAGCCAATAAAGCATTTTTTTAAACAACAGAACTTAAAGTTGTGAACTAAAATATTATTTCAACCATACAGTGTGAATAAATAATATAGGCGAACTAGGCAGCCGCCTATAGGGCGGCAGCTCAGCCAGGGCGGCAAGAGAGAAGGCGAGAGAGAGAGAAGGCGAAAGAGAGAGAGAGAGAGAGAAAGAGAGAGAGAGAGAGATAATTATTAATTTATTTGTTTGTTTCACATTAGGTATAAATAAAATAAAAGCTATAAACAAATAAAAAAACTTTACATTTCGAATAAAAATTCCCGCACGGCAGCGCCCTATTAGTAGGTCTATATGCATGCAAAATACTTTAATGTATATTCAAAAATGTCAAACCGAATAAATTTATCTGGTCATGAGTAATCGCCTCCGTGGAAGAGCGCTTTTCGCTGCTTAGAGACCATGGGCGCGTATTTGGATTTTTATATGACATCGCATCTCTCAAAGAAAAGGAGAATAGAATAGCCTTCAGGATTGCTTAGGACTGGAAAAGGCCCTGACTTATGGAGACTCGCGGGATGTTGATGGGCATGAATTGTTTGAAGAGCTGACTGCTTTGGGCAGACGCCTGGTTGCTGGATCTAAACCACTGGATGCGCTTAAATTCATCTGTGAAAAAGGGATGGAAAACAATTTTCCAAATGTTTTTGTAGCATTGAGAGTGCTTCTCACTCTCCATGTCACTGTGAGCTATGAGAACGCAGTTTCTCCAAGCTTAAACTGATAAAAATGATCTCGAGGATGCAATCAAAGCGTTTGCCGTTGCGAAAGCCCGATGCGCACGCTTCTGAAATGTGTGAATGTGTGTATCAGTCAAGAAAACAATCGAAAACTCCAGTTTTGTGAGCTAAAAAAAATGTGTGCATATGTTTAGTTTTATTCTGTACACTATCTATTAGCCTATAAAACAGAATTTATACTTAGCTGTTGCATTGTGTAGGCTACCCTTCTCACCTTTTTGCAGAATGAAAAAATTAAAAACTCTGAAAACATGCTTGCACGTTTTTATTTTAGTGTAATTTCATAGATTAAAAAAAATTGTTTACATGCATCTTAAGGATCCCTAATTGTGAATGTGAGGGGGCGGCACAATCGTGCTCTGCCTAGAGCGGCATTTGTGTCACGGTTCATGAATTCACTCTCTCTCTTTCGTCTAGCGTGCTGTTGTGTGTGTGTGTGTGTGTGTGTGTGTGTGTGTGGCCACTGATCAGCCATGATCAGCAGCGCCAGCTGGTTTCAATTGTTTGTTCCTATATAAGTTCAGTAACTGGTGTTTCCTGTTGTCAGATCGTTGTTTCTCCCCGGTGTGCTCCCGTGCCCTTTGTTCCTGCCTAGTCTTCCTGTCTTCGTCGTTCATTCCTGGATCGTCACTCAACACTGGATTACAGCTTCTTCACTAGGATTACTCACTCACCAGGATTCAAGGGATCGTCACTGGACCGAGCACCACCACCTGTTGTCCACCGAAGTCCCTGCGTCATCTGTCCATCAGCCTTGTGTCCGCCCGCCTGTGTCTCCTGTGATCTTGCTCATTTTCCTGACCTTTTGCTGTTTGTCAATAAATACGCCTTGCGTTTACATCCTGTGTCTGTCATACGTTACAATTTATGCTTGCGCTGGCCCTGGGCTCATGATCAATAAGTTGTATTCGCCTCTATCTGATTCAGTAAAGTGAAACCGCAGACAGTGAAGCTTGCATCACTGAGCGCGCAGGACTCGCTTTGAGGCGGGAACAGAGGATTCCGCTTGGTCTTAAAGCCTCCCGCAAACATCCACGATCACAAATAACAATGATTTTCGTAAAAAATAATGATTAATTATTAATTGATGATTTGTTATTATCATTATGGTCTTGTGAAAATAATAATATGGGCTGCGAGAAAATTATGAATACAAAGAGTAGCTAGTGCTGCTGAGTGCAAGCATGTTTCAGCCCAGTAACACACGTTCCTCAGAGCCAAAACATTCAAATCATTCAAATATTATTCAAATTCTTTTGAATAATATAACGCATAATATAATATAAATAATACTGCACACTTTTTAAATGTGTCAAATCTAAAATATGGTTTAATACCATGTAGATTAGAGAAAATATTATCACAGGTTCAGGCACAGGCTTGACATTTATCCTGCTTGAATTCGTTCTAAGAAATGCACATAACTTCATAAGTACCAAACTTTCATCTGTGGATATTAAATATTAAATATTTCAACTACAGTGTTTTTCTTTCATTTTCCCTGACTGAAGCCATCAAATCTAACACATCAGTGAGGCAAAACTGACGTCTATTAGCGAAAATGTGCTTTGATGCGCTTGTTTGATAACTTGTGGTTAAAGTGCCACTCAGCGGTCAAAGTCTCCAAATGCACTTTATACCGCCGCTGCCGCGGTACGTGCGGCAGTAAAATAGGCCTTTTGGATGTCTACTTAGTGTATACATAGACTGAAAGGAAAAATATATACAACCCGAATTCCGGAAAAGTTGGGACGTTTTTTAAATTTTAATAAAATGAAAACTAAAAGACTTTCAAATCACATGAGCCAATATTTTATTCCCAATAGAACATAGATAACATAGCAAATGTTTAAACTGAGAAAGTTTACAATTTTATGCACAAAATGAGCTCATTTCAATTTTGATTTCTGCTACAGGTCTCAAAATAGTTGGGACGGGGCATGTTTACCATGGTGTAGCATCTCCTTTTCTTTTCAAAACAGTTTGAAGACGTCTGGGCATTGAGGCTATGAGTTGCTGGAGTTTTGCTGTTGGAATTTGGTCCCATTCTTGCCTTATATAGATTTCCAGCTGCTGAAGAGTTCGTGGTCGTCTTTGACGTATTTTTCGTTTAATGATGCGCCAAATGTTCTCTATAGGTGAAAGATCTGGACTGCAGGCAGGCCAGGTTAGCACCCGGACTCTTCTACGACGAAGCCATGCTGTTGTAATAGCTGCAGTATGTGGTTTTGCATTGTCCTGCTGAAATAAACAAGGCCTTCCCTGAAATAGACGTTGTTTGGAGGGAAGCATATGTTGCTCTAAAACCTTTATATACCTTTCAGCATTCACAGAGCCTTCCAAAACATGCAAGCTGCCCATACCGTATGCACTTATGCACCCCCATACCATCAGAGATGCTGGCTTTTGAACTGAACGCTGATAACATGCTGGAAGGTCTCCCTCCTCTTTAGCCCGGAGGACACGGCGTCCGTGATTTCCAACAAGAATGTCAAATTTGGACTCGTCTGACCATAAAACACTATTCCACTTTGAAATAGTCCATTTTAAATGAGCCTTGGCCCACAGGACACGATGGCGCTTCAGGACCATGTTCACATATGGCTTCCTTTTTGCATGATAGAGCTTTAGTTGGCATCTGCTGATGGCACGGCGGATTGTGTTTACCGACAGTGGTTTCTGAAAGTATTCCTGGGCCCATTTAGTAATGTCATTGACACAATCAGGCCGATGAGTGATGCAGTGTCGTCTGAGAGCCCGAAGACCACGGGCATCCAATAAAGGTCTCCGGCCTTGTCCCTTACGCACAGAGATTTCTCCAGTTTCTCTGAATCTTTTGATGATGTTATGCACTGTAGATGATGAGATTTGCAAAGCCTTTGCAATTTGACGTTGAGGAACATTGTTTTTAAAGTTTTCCACAATTTTTTACGCAGTCTTTCACAGATTGGAGAGCATCTGCCCATCTTTACTTCTGAGAGACTCTGCTTCTCTAAGACAAAGCTTTTATAACTAATCATGTTACAGACCTGATATCAATTAACTTAATTAATCACTAGATGTTCTCCCAGCTGAATCTTTTAAAAACCGCTTGCTTTTTTAGCCATTTGTTGCCCCCGTGCCAACTTTTTTGAGACCTGTAGCAGGCATTAAATTTTAAATGAGCTAATTAAGTGGATAAAAGTGTAAAATTTCTCAGTTTAAACATTTGCTACATTATCTATGTTCTATTGTGAATAAAATATTGGCTCATGTGATTTGAAATTCCTTTAGTTTTCATTTTATTAAAATTTAAACAACGTCCCAACTTTTCCGGAATTCGGGTTGTAGACTATCCGAATGCTTCCCATAGTACTGTACATTTGCAAAGAAAACATTGTAAGTCAAGCAGCTGGCTGGGGAATAGTGCAAGCTGACAAGTAGTGCAGATCATGTAAAAATATATGAGTTTTTTTTTCTCATATATTAAATTGTATATATACTAAGTTGTACATGGGTAACTGAGGGGGACTAAACAGAAACACTATTTAAAAGAATGGTAAGCATGAGCAACCTATTAAATAGTATTAGTCATAACCTCTGGCTAATGTTTAGACTTGTGAGTTTGTGATCGTGGGTCACACGTAGAACGGCCGTCATGGGGCACCCTGAGCGACATAGATTCTTAATGAACGAGTAAAAATAAAGTAAAGAGTTAAATTAAAATAATCAAATGTCAGAAGAATAACAATAATAATTAGAGACCGGCAAACAACCAATTTGCCTTTCAGCCTAAATTCGAGGTCATACTAAAATGGAGTTAGATTAAATAATAAAATGGAGTCAGATTTGAGTTTAACCAATATTGAATAACTCTGCACGTTGAAAAGACCGAACATGCAAGAAACCTTCAGCCAGCACCGGATACCTTCCTTGGACTGAGTGCGTGGGCCTTACAATCATATCTCCTAAACTAAATATAGAAAGTCTTTCCCTCTTCCTCTGTCTCCTTCAAGTTGATACCTTCATAGTGACTGAACCTGTCTGGGTACACACCAAAAGATAATCAGGCTGATTTTGGGCCAATTTCCCCCCTTCCGACAATCCTAGCTATGTCTCTATTATCTTGATGGTTCTACAGATTATCTTATCAGATTTTCCCTTGGTGTGAGGTGTGTTAAGAGTGTCCGAACCTGATCGGAAGAACGTCGGAGCCGCCCCGATCGCGTATCGTAAATATTCAACATGTTTAATATTTATGATCAGAAATCCTGATGTGTGGGGGGAATTCCCGAGGACAAACGCGCACACGCTCTGGAGATTAGCACGTGAAACGAAACAATATCCAATCAGAAAGCGAATGATGGAAGACAGAAGCAGTCATGATGCAGCACAAAGTGAAATTGATGTGGACAGCAGAAATGGAGGATCAGCTTATTGATCTGTGGTAACAGTACGAATGTTTATACAACATGTCGTGTATAAAATCATTCCAAACATTATCATTGCAATTTCTTCCTGCATATCGCCCGCCATGCTTTTTCTGAAGTTTAGCGAGATTTTGCAAGATTTCCTCTGTTCACAGTCGAGACTCTGGATAAAAATCTGTTTGTGTGTGGTGTGCTGTCTTTGTCACATCATGGCACACCACACACTATAGGAGCAAAATGGTTAAATCTAGGATTTTTTTTATCCTCATGTTGGGGGTCTATCACATTTTGATAATCGTATAAGATTTAAAAAATCTTTTGGTGTGTACCCAGCATAATTATCATCATCACCCCAGCACTTAATTTCTGCCCTTCACCAGGCTCCCAACAGGAGTGAGTGTGTGAGAGAGGAGGGGCATTGGAAGAGCCAGGGCTGGCGGTGTGTGATGGGGCACAATGGAGCCTCATCACCGCCGCTGTTTAAATGCCGAATGGGCCTCTCCTCGGGAGACCGGTCTCTTCCCCTATGCATGCACGCTGGTGTCCTCGTGGGTCCAGGAAGGGTGCGTGCCAAGCCGTCTAGTCCCTTAAAGCGCCGCGGCCAGAGAAAAAGATGCAACCGCTGGAAGAAGCTGCACCCCCTTGCGCCCCGTGGTTTCTTGTGCTCACTCACAACAATTATCCACTCCCGCCTTATCAGCCACAATACCTAGCCATTTAGTGTGCATCACTAACTGATCACACCAGTTAACCACGCAACATATAGCCCAAACATTTTAGCTCCCTAAATCTGTACAGACTTGCATTGGCTTCCTGTGTTTTTCCCTCTCCACCTGTTTTACACCTGTGTTCAGATCATCCAGCCCTGCCACCCACCTGACCAGCCAGCAACCTGACTAAGTGCTGCAACAGACGCCCCCCCCGCCTTCCGATCAAACCAAGGCTACAGCCACAGAGAGCCAGCCAGGATCATCAGTGCTCTTGCCCAGAGCCATATCACCCAGTTGAAGCCAAACGGAAAACACCCACTGCGAGGCCCGGAGGACTGGGAGCATGCGCAGAACCGCCAGACCAACTGGACCAGCAAGTGACAGTGGATGAAGAGAACAAGGAGCTAAAGGAGGAAGTGGAAAGCATCAGGAGGCCTCTACAAAACCCACACGGACACTGAGCACAGAAAGCAGATGGAATAGAAGCCAGAGAGGCACCAACAGGCTGAAGCTCTCTTAAAGGATTAGTTCACCCAAAAATCCAAATTATGTCATTAATAACTCACCCTCACGTCATTCCAATCCTGTGAGACCTCCGTTCATCTTCAGAACACAGTTTAAGATATTTTAGATTTAGTCTGAGAGCTCTCAGTCCCTCCATTGAAACTGTGTGCACAGTATACTGTCCATGTCCAGAAAGGTAAGAAAAACATAATCAAAGTAGTCCATGTGACATCAGAGGGTCAGTTAGAATTTTTTTAAGCATCGAAAATACATTTTGGTCCAAAAATACCAAAAACTACGACTTTATTCAGCATTGTCTTCTCTTCCGGGTCTGTTTTGAGATTTCAAAACACTGCAGTTTAGTGATATCTGGTTCATGAACGAATCATTCGATGTAACCGGATAACCTTGAACCAGTTCACCAAATCGAACTGAATCGTTTGAAACGGTTTGCATCTCCAATAATCCACAAATGACTTAAGCTGTTAACTTTTTTAACGTGGCTGACACTCACTCTGAGTTAAAATAAACCAATATCCAAAGTAATTAATTTACTCAAAGAGTACACTGACTGAACTGCTGTGAAGAGAGAACTGAAGATGAACACTGAGCTGAGCTAGATAATGAACGAAAGATTGACTCGTTCTGGTGTCAAGAACTGGTTCAAGGTCAGACCAGCCCACAACCCAGATCTTTGATAACCAGCCACTGACCACAGGGCCAGCCATTCCATCACCAAGTAAAGCATTACCCAGCCACTACAGCTAATAGCTGCACATCCAGCTTGATCCAACACCTGTCATCATACCGGTCACCACACAAACCCAGTATCAAGACTCCTGAGGTACCCAATTGAAAAGGGGAGCAACCAGGACAATCTGCTGACTACTGCCAGTGCCAAAGCTGCTCTTCACAAGAGGCAGAAATGCAGAGCTAATGCTAACTAAGTGGACTGACTCAAGACCACCTAACATCAAACTCAAATGGCATCTGCACTCTACGCCATGCCTGATTTACCCTCATCACAATGAGTTTCATCTGACAGCTGGATTCACTAACTACACCAACATAGCCAGAACTAAAGGGGGTGCCCACTTCAGCAGAACACTGCTCCCACCGGAGCACACACTACTCAGATGACAAAAAGAGCCAGCTCTGCACTTCCTGAATCATCCAGCGATTCTCAAGTCACAACGGAACATGGCAAGAGATCACAGAGATGTGCCTCCAAACTTCAATGGCCCTCAACAGGCAACGCAACCGTACAGAGGACCAATGCCCTCAAGCCACATGGTCAGTGGCCCTTTAAGGACGCAATGTTAGCAGGTGTTTTGTGGGTTAACAGCAAACCTCTCCCACAGCAACACTGCACGCTGGACTTCCAGTCATCAAAGTACAAGTGACAGCCATCCTGATCATCCTTCAAATCGCATCGACTCACAAGAAGTGCATCAGATAACGTCTAAGGTTACTTATGTAACCCTGGTTCCTCGAAGGAACGAGACAATATGTCGAGAATGAATGGGGAATGCGTCCAGCACGACGTCTCTGAATAACGTGTATAATCAGTCCAATGGAAAGGCGTGACGTCATAGGCGTGTGACGTCAGAGACCAGGAAGCATAAAAGCATGAGTGGCGAAGCCGGTAATCAGCCTCAAAGGATGAAGCAAGAGATGCCGGAAGTGTGGCACTGCGACGCAGCATCTCATTCTTTTGAGGAACCAGGGTTACATACGTAACCTTAGACGTTCCTCTTCAGGAACTTGAGCTGCGTCGAGAACGAAAGGGGAACGAGAATGCCCAAGCTGCCAGACTTTCAAATCTCTGCCTAGTGTGGAAGAGCACACTAAAGCAAGAGAGGGAGAAGGAGCCTAACAGAAATAGGGGACAACCCATCCAATGGCCAAACTTCGGAGGAAACATGTAACCAGAGGGTTTCTGCCCACTGACTGGCCACCGAGAGGGGCGCGGTAGGCCACCATGGCTGCCACGTAGACCTTCAGGGTGGAGTGGGTCCACCATGCGGAGAGCCTGCAGGAACTCCAGCACTGTACCAACCGGGCAGTTAACTGGGCCGAGCTGGCGGTCTCCACACCAAGAAGTGAAAATCTTCCACTTCAAGGCATACAGTTTCCTCATTGAGAGAGCTCTGGATTGGAGAACGGTCTTAACTACCTCGGTTGAGAGACTGGAAGCTAAGAGTTGTGCCTCCTCAGAGACCACACCTACAGCCTCTAAGCACCATGCGGGGGCGCACCCTCCGGATGCGAGAGGAGATCTCTCCTGAAGGGAACCTCCCATGGAGTGGCATCAAAAAGAGAAATCAGGCCCAGGAACCATACCCAGCCCGGCCAGAACAGGGCTACTGACAGCAGCCGGACTCCGTCCCGGCGCACTCTATCCAGAACTCCCGGGAGCAGAGCAATCGGCGGAAAAATGTACAGATGAAGCCTTGGCCACGTCTGTACCATGGCGTCCACCCCCAGTGGAGCTGGATGAGGAAGCCAGAGGGGACAGTGCGATGTCTCTCGAGTCGCAAACAGATCCACCAGAGTCTGGCCAACATCTCCAACTCTGCTTCATCACCTCGGTGTGAAGCCGCCATTCCCCGGGCCTCGGCCCCTGCCTCAACAGGATGTCTGCTCCCATATTAAGATGCCCAGGAATGTGGACTGCTCTGAGTTAGAGGAATTCGACCTGTGCCCACACATGGATCTGGTACACTAGATAGATGCAGTGCAGACCTCCTTGGTGGTTGATGTAAGAGACCACCGCTGTGTTGTCGGTGTGCACCAACACATGGTGACCTCTTAGGTCTGGGAGAAAATAACGAAGTGCATGAAGCACGGCCAGCATCTCCAGGCAGTCGATGTGCCATGGGTGGCCACTCATGACCGCACCCCAGCTGGTGAGGGACTCGTCCGTCGCTAGCATCACGCAACGACAAGGAGCTCCCAGCACCGGGCCCTGAGACAAGAACCAAGGCTTCCTCCACATATCCAAGGCATGTAGGCAGTGCCGCGTGACCTTTAGCATGCGAAGTGGGTTTCCCCTCAGGGTAGTCCAATAGTATTCACGTTGGACACAGCTGCCATCAGACCCAGCAATCTCCGTGACTGCTTGACAGTGAGTGACCGGCCTTCTCTCACTCTTGCGACTGCAGTGAGGATCGACACGATCCGAGCAGGTGACATACGTGCCTGTATCGTGGTCGAATCCCACACCACGCCCAGATAAGTGGTTCTCTGTACTGGAGACAGCACACTTTTCTTGGCGTTAAGTCTTAACCCAAGGAGGGACTTCCTCGATGGCCTCCGTCCTCAGAGAGAGTCCACTTCTGTTCCATTACCAGAGCCTGCTTGGGGCCCACCAGAACTGGATTCTGTGGCCTCTCACTATAGCGTGCAGGACCCACTGAGACACATTTGGCAGTAGTTTTCACGCTGCCAAGTAATCTACTAATGGAATCAGCCTCTCAAGACTGATCTCTGGTGTCATCAGAGCAATTAGCTCGGTGCCCTGAAGCAGCGGATTGGCAGGAGACGGCCGAACTAGCAGCTCTGGAAACCTCACAGGAGGTTGCGAGCCTCTTAGCACCGCTACGTTTCTGGGTAGTAACTGAGAGAAGCACTCGCCGGAAATCTCTGTGCCCTGGAACAGGTTGCCAGAACGATCTCCTGAGGGCACTGAGGAGAGACGGGCACCATGTAATGCGGTGTACACCACTCTTCCCCAGAGGGAGCGGGTCCTCAAAACATCCTAGGCCTTAGGCGTCAGGATGTTATGATGAAGGCTATCTAGCGAAAACAACGGTCCGCAGAACTGCTTTCCACTAGAAGCCTTCGGCCTGGGAGCGCCACTCTTACTCTAGCATCTGCGGAGTACAAAAGTGACACCCCCGGCACGAGGGGCTGGAACATGGTTGGGACTGCTCCACCCAGCAGACCCTGACCGCCTCAACCTCCTCAGAGGAAGAGAGGTAAACACGTGGGGGGGGGGGGGGGTACGTTAATGTATGCCCACAATGCACCCTGTGCTGGTCACCACAGTACTAGAGACTACAGCTATAATAAGGCCTTAAAAGTTAGGCCCGACAGGACCCGAGCCCAACAGATTTCGGACTGAGCCCGACAAGTACATTTTGATTGACAGTTTTTTAAAAGCCTGAACTCATTTACAGCCCGACATTATTGAAATGTGGGCACGCACACAGCTCTTTTCCCTTTTGTCAAGAATGAGTCATTTATACATGTTTTAACATAATTTATTCATGACTAACGTAGCTACAGGCACTGTTGGGAACGTTACTTAAAAAAAGTAATTAATTATAGTTACTCACTACTTGTTCCAACAAGTAACTGAGTTAGTTACTGAATTACTCTATAATAAAAGTAACTCGTTACCAAGGAAAGTAACTATTTGCATTACTGTTAAAAAAAAAAAAAAAAAAGCTGCCATGTCAAAGATTTTTTTTTTTTTTAGCAGTTTTCACAAGTCAGTTAAAATGAGTAGAACAGACAGGTGTTCGTACATAACTTTCGATATTTATTGCACGTCAACAGACAGCAAGAGTTTTATCCTGCACTTCATGTATTATCTTTGTAAGAAAAGTGTTTTTGGCCACTAGCTTTGTAGATGCGTGTGTATCACATTACATGTGCACATTACATGCACGTTCTTGCCTTTGACCGCAATGAATTTGAAGTAGTGCTTATATCTCCACCAGAGATGTATAGTAACGAAGTAGAACTACTTCACTACTGTACTTAAGTACTAAAAGGCGGTATCTGTACTTTACTAGAGTATTATTTTTTTCTCCTACTTCCACTTTTACTTCAGTACATATTTTCGATGAGTTTAATACTTTTACTCCGATATTTTTTTATGAGCGTTACTCGTTACAATTATAAAAATGTTACGAATCATTCCATTACAAACAGAACTGTAGATGGCAGGCTTGATGAAGCTGGCACATCATTGAGCGAATCAAGCGATTAAGAAGACTGCGCGTGCTGACTGAACTGCTGTGAAGAGAGAGATGAACACCGAGCCGAGCCAGATAATGACTCGTTCACGAGTCAAGCACCGGTTGCATCGGTTTTCGAATCACCAGTAGTTCTTTCTGACAGTTCGATTCAATAAACCAGTTGAAGACTTTTTGCGCTCGACGTAATGGCGTCATTGGCGTTGACTGCAAGCCTTCGGTTTACCTGGTAGAGTTGTGACGTTCGCGAACGAACCGATTCTTTTGAACGGCTCATAAACATGAACGATGGGAGCCGAGTCACGGCTGGAGGGGAGCCGTTCTTTCTGTCGTTCTTTTTCCTATGCGTATTTCACACAGATGCACACAAATGAGCTCCTCCGCGAGACAGAACAGTTATAGGGGGAGGGGCGCACCCAGCGCAGGCCAACCCTTTATAGCGTGATGATATTAGTAATTAGTTGTGCATGTTCATTGCAGCCCACTTTGTTATTGTTCATTGACTTGGAGGGGCTGATGTCCTATTTGCAAAGTTTACAGTAGTAATAGTATGTAGTATGTAGACATTTCCATTTTATTTATTCTAATTTTATCTACTTTAAATATTTTTTGTTTTATATCAAAATGTTCTTGTGTGATAACAATGTTCTTGTGTGGAAGTGTTTGTAGTAAAAGCTGTTTTGCACAGAAATTCATTGCAGTCGGCTTTGTTTTTGATGTTTATTTGAGTAGGTATTGTATGAATAACATACGTCAACATAGCTTTACACACACACACACACACACACACACACACACACACACACTTTGTACTAAAGGTAAATCCAAAATAGTGATGTCACTGTCTAAGCAGAGGGATTTGTGCAACCCTATGGAACATACAACCCGAATTCCGGAAAAGTTGGGACGTTTTTTAAATTTTAATAAAATGAAAACTAAAGGAATTTCAAATCACATGAGCCAATATTTTATTCACAATAGAACATAGATAACGTAGCAAATGTTTAAACTGAGAAATTGTACACTTTTATCCACTTAATTAGCTCATTTAAAATTTAATGCCTGCTACAGGTCTCAAAAAAGTTGGCACGGGGGCAACAAATGGCTAAAAAAGCAAGCAGTTTTGAAAAGATTCAGCTGGGAGAACATCTAGTGATTAATTAAGTTAATTGATATCAGGTCTGTAACATGATTAGCTATAAAAGCTTTGTCTTAGAGAAGCAGAGTCTCTCAGAAGTAAAGATGGGCAGAGGCTCTCCAATCTGTGAAAGACTGCGTAAAAAAATTGTGGAAAACTTTAAAAACAATGTTCCTCAACGTCAAATTGCAAAGGCTTTGCAAATCTCATCATCTACAGTGCATAACATCATCAAAAGATTCAGAGAAACTGGAGAAATCTCTGTGCGTAAGGGACAAGGCCGGAGACCTTTATTGGATGCCCGTGGTCTTCGGGCTCTCAGACGACACTGCATCACTCATCGGCATGATTGTGTCAATGACATTACTAAATGGGCCCAGGAATACTTTCAGAAACCACTGTCGGTAAACACAATCCACCGTGCCATCAGCAGATGCCAACTAAAGCTCTATCATGCAAAAAGGAAGCCATATGTGAACATGGTCCAGAAGCGCCGTCGTGTCCTGTGGGCCAAGGCTCATTTAAAATGGACTATTTCAAAGTGGAATAGTGTTTTATGGTCAGACGAGTCCAAATTTGACATTCTTGTTGGAAATCACGGACGCCGTGTCCTCCGGGCTAAAGAGGAGGGAGACCTTCAAGCATGTTATCAGCGTTCAGTTCAAAAGCCAGTATCTCTGATGGTATGGGGTAGAGCCCGACCGATATATCGGCCGGCCGATATTATCGGCCGATATAAGCTAATTGCATTTGAATCGGCATCGGCATTTATAACGGCCGATGAAACATGAGAAACAGAGTCTCATGCTTCACTCATGTTATGAGTGTTGCATAGTGTGCCCACCAGAGGGAGCTCTGCAGCTCCAGAGTTAACAACAGCGCCAGAAGTCCACTACAGAAGAAAGCGATCAACTGTTTTGACGGTGAGTCTGTCGTTCGTCATGTGAAATGATTGTAGATTTAGTTCATACCCTGTATATAAAAACTGTGTGGTAGTTCTAGCTAACGGTCCTATCATTATTACTTCTAAATATTCTGTAACATCACTTACAGCCGCTAATGCATTGCTATATTAGATTAGCCACAAAGCTAATACCATGTTTATCAGTGGAAGAGCGCGAACGTTAATAGGAGGTCAAACTATAACGTTAGCGTTTAACTTATTCTTATTCTATTGCGGTGTGTTTCCCACATAATGACCGCGTAATTGGGCCTTTCACACAGTACGCGGTATGCACGGCGCTTGCCGCTGGGCTCAGCGTTGCCCTTCAGATACAACGCGATTTGCGCTGCGCTATGGCATAGGCGGAGTTTTAAAAACGTTTAGCGGGAGCTCTTTCATAGTCTGTTCCTCCTCCTTTCGGTCAGCAGCAAACATGTATCTGTCCCGTTGTAAGAAGCGAGCGATAGCGCTAGTCCTGCTGATGAGAATTAAGAGAGAAGCAAGGAAGAAGAGGCTACCCTCAGGTCCAGAGAACAATTTGGTGAATTCAGGCTGGTTATGTTACTCTAACGCTAATAGCTTCATTTTTAGCAGGCCCCTTAAATGCTTGCTATTAACTTGTTTGAAGGTGGTTCTTCTCAAAATTGACAGCGGTGTGTTCATGACACTAACGTTAACCATTCAACTTCGAATTGATTCCGTAATCTTCCGGTAATAGTAGGCAAGACGATGTTTTGATTCAGACTGCACAAAGAGAAGAGGAGAAGATATACGGGTCTGTTGTGAATGTGTCTGTGAGAGCAAATATAGTGTAGTTACAGTAACTACAGTAGGTGCGTCAGAAATGATTAAACCAGAGGGGACATGTAAATAAATGTGAGCTGAACAAGCGCTTTTTTTTTTTTTTACATATTGTTTCAAAGCAGCTTTACAGACATAACAGGAAAATGTTGAAATAATATTGTTAAATATAAGCAGGTAATACCTATTGCTTGACAAATAAAAAAAATATATATATTTCTCATTTTTGCCTATGTAGGAGATCCCAGTTTATTATTATTATAATTCTAATGATGACATGAGTAATGATACATGGTGATATTATTAATACACATGCTTATTCTTTCTCCGTCTCTCTTTCTGCCTACAGATGGCTGAAAAAGGTGAATGCTGTAACAGCAAAGTGTGGGACTACTTCTGCAAATACTTTAACTTTAGTATTATAATTTATTTACAGTAAACACACAGACTGTTAAAACCAGCTTCAACTGGAAGAAAGTAAAAGTGTTAAATGTTTAAAACCAGACTGTTTTTTGATCATTAAAAAATATATACTTTTGATGTGCAATTGTTTAGTCATTGAGACTGTAATCTAAGGCTTTTTTTTTTAACATAGTCCATTCTGGAAAATGGTTTATACAGCCCACATACATAGAACAGGCAGATATTTTGCTATTGAATGTTGTGTAAATGCAGTTTATAGGAAATGGGTCTAATATCCAGATTATTTTTAAAATCCAAATATCGGCTTATAAATCGGCTCTTTTCGAGTTAATATCGGCATCGGCCCCCAAAAATCCATATCGGTCGGGCTCTAGTATGGGGGTGCATAAGTGCATACGGTATGGGCAGCTTGCATGTTTTGGAAGGCTCTGTGAATGCTGAAAGGTATATAAAGGTTTTAGAGCAACATATGCTTCCCTCCAAACAACGTCTATTTCAGGGAAGGCCTTGTTTATTTCAGCAGGACAATGCAAAACCACATACTGCAGCTATAACAACAGCATGGCTTCGTCGTAGAAGAGTCCGGGTGCTAACCTGGCCTGCCTGCAGTCCAGATCTTTCACCTATAGAGAACATTTGGCGCATCATTAAACGAAAAATACGTCAAAGACGACCACGAACTCTTCAGCAGCTGGAAATCTATATAAGGCAAGAATGGGACCAAATTCCAACAGCAAAACTCCAGCAACTCATAGCCTCAATGCCCAGACGTCTTCAAACTGTTTTGAAAAGAAAAGGAGATGCTACACCATGGTAAACATGCCCCGTCCCAACTATTTTGAGACCTGTAGCAGAAATCAAAATTGAAATAAGCTCATTTTGTGCATAAAATTGTAAACTTTCTCAGTTTAAACATTTGCTATGTTATCTATGTTCTATTGTGAATAAAATATTGGCTCATGTGATTTGAAAGTCTTTTAGTTTTCATTTTATTAAAATTTAAAAAACGTCCCAACTTTTACGGAATTCGGGTTGTAGTCCACACATGACAAGCGAGGTAATAATCAATATTTCAGAATAATTCAAACTCAGATATTGGTGTGTGATATCTGAGTTTTAATTATTTGACTACAAATCTCACCTCATCATTCCTCCCAGTGATTTTTTCCAGGATAAACTGAGATGCCTCCAAGCTGGCTTCTTAAAACTGACTAAATATTTAAAAAGAGCCAAAAGAGCCGTTCTTTTGAACAGCTTTTTGAAAGGAATGGATCGCGAAGATCCGGATCCCCTCAAAGATCCATAAATCCCATCACTATTACCTGGGCTCATAAAATTAGCACAGAATCAGTTCAGAATAAATCAGTAAAAGAATCAGTTCGGTTCAGACGCTCTGTGTGTCGGTTTGCTTTCACGCTGAATCACACATGCGCAGTATCATCAGCTCCTCGGTCCTCGAATCGGACACGTCTGACAGAAACGGTTCTTGACCACTGATCTATAATATACAGTAAGTTATATATATAGATCAGTGTTCTTGACTCGTGAACGAGTCAGTGTGTTGTTCGTTATCTGGCTTGGCTCTGTGTTCATCTTCAGTTCTCTCTTCACATCAGTTCAGTCAGTGTACTGTTTGAGTAAATGAATTACTCCGGGATATTGGTTTGTTTTAACTCAGAGGGAGTGTCAGCCACATTAAAAAAGTTAACAGCTTAAGTCATTTGTAGATTAATGCGTATTGGAGACGCGAACTGTTTAAAACGATTCAGTTCGATTTGGTGAACTGGTTCAAAAAGATCCGGTTACATCGAATGATTCGTTCGCGAACTGGATATAACAAACTGCTTTGTTTTTGAACTCTTTCTTAACAGACACGGAAGAGAAGACAATGCTGAATAAAGTCGTAGTTTTTGCTATTTTTGGACCAAAATGTATTTTCGATGCTTCAAAAAATTCTGACCCTCTGATGAAAAACTGACCCTCTGATGTCACATGGACTACTTTTATGTTTTTCTTACCTTTCTGGACATGGACAGTAGACCGTACACACAGCTTCAATGGAGGGACTGAGAGCTCTCGGACTAAATCTAAAATATCTTAAACTGTGTTCCAAAAATAAACGGAGGTCTTACTGGTTTGAAACAACATGAGGGTAAGTTATTAATGACATAATTTTGCAAATTGGGCGAACTAACCCTTTAATCTGTTTTTTGTTTACAAAAAGTTACAGTCAAAGGAATTGTGATTGTCCTTTAGGTTAATCAAAGTCAAAGTCACCTTTATTTATATAGCGCTTTAAACAAAATACATTGCGTCAAAGCAACTGAACAACATTCATTAGGAAAACAGTGTCAATAATGAAAAAATGATAGTTAAAGGCAGTTCATTATTGAATTCAGTTATGTCATCTCTGTTCAATTAAATAGTGTCTGTGCATTTATTTGCAATCAAGTCAACGATATCGCTGTAGATGAAATAGTAAAAACAATATGTTCAAACTTTTGACTACTTTCTTTAATAACTACATAACACAATACTTGTACTTTCAGTACTTGAGTAGTAAATTTTCAAATAGACTTGCAATACTTAAGTACACAAAATGTTGAATACTTTAGTACTTCTACTTAAGTGTGGTGCTTAAAGAGCACTTCAACTTCTACTCAAGTCATTTTTTTGATAGAGCACTTGTACTTTTACTCAAGTCTGGGTCTCTAGTACTTTATACATCTCTGATCTCTGCTGCTGCTGCGAATCTCGGTTTAGCTGTTGCGTTCGTGCATGTGTGTGTGTTTGGCTACCATGAAACAAATGACTCTGCCTTAGCCAATCATAATCGCTTATCTCGTTATTAACCCACCTCCTCACTCGCTGTGTGAGCCAGGGGTGCATTCGGATTACATAGTTTATTAAATCAATGCATAGTAATGCACCGCATTTAACGTCCAGTAATGTTAACGGTGTTGTAACAACGGGAAAAGTAATAAGTTAGATTACCCCGTTACTGAAAAAATAACGTCTTTACCTAACACCGTTCTTTTAAACGGCGTTATTCTAAACACTGGTTTTAGAGAATGGGCAACTATGCGCAGTAGCGGCGGCCATCTTTTAGGACACGGCTGTGGTAACTCCAAGTCTCTTGAGGCCCATCACCAGTTTACTAATGGTTGGGTTCAGGACCTGGAGATTTACAAACTCAACGACCAGAAAATCGTCGTTCGCACAAAGGTAGGTAATCACCACGCACCAGACACACCTCACTGTCACCATACTAAACGTAACAACAACACTGCAAGTTAAATTCTGCGTCGTAAAGTTATATATTTTCTTTTTTTTACTTAGGAAACATTTTGATTAAGTTGTTTACTTTTATTTAATGTAATTTCCAGGCGAAACGCTGTTGTTGTTGTCGTCGTTGTTGTTGTTTTTGCACTGTTCTAGACTAGTTTCTGTACTAAATCAGAATCAGGACACAAATAAAGAACTAGTAAAGAGATCAAAAATACATGTCTACAAAAAATACACTGGAGATTTGACTATGAATTTACAACTGTGTTTGACTATAAATTTTTCACTGGTGTGTAAATGTAAAGTGAAGGCTATTTTAATATATATATATATATATATATATATATATATATATATATATATATATATATACACACATATATATATATATATATATATACACATATATATATATATATATATATATATATATATACACATATATATATATATATACACATATATATATATATATATATATATATATATATATATATATATATATATACACATATATATATATATATATATATATATATACACATATAATTCATTTTATGCTTATCAGTGTTATTTATGTCTTAGGTTTTGCACTCTCAACGCCTCAATTGAACCTCCACTCAAGCCATGGGTGCTCCTCAATACCAGTGGGCAAGTGGAGTGTGCACACTGCACATGCATGGCTGGCATAGCTGAGTCTTACACACATGTCGGGGCCCTCCTGTTTAAGATTGAAGTAGCAGTGCGGATACGGGGTACCAAGACAGTCACTGATGTGCCAGCCTACTGGATGATGCCAAGTAGTGTCGACAAGGTCCAAGCAGAGGTGGGCTACAAGATTGACTTCTCCTCTGGCGCAGCTAAGAAGAGGGCACTCGACAAGTGCAACAGTGGAGAGAGCACAATGCCAGGGATACGAACTCGTATGGCTGCACAAGTTCATGTGGACACACAACAACACTTTCAGACTTGTCACCTCTACTTGAAATTGTACATAATAAAAGTAAGGCTGTTTGCCTTTCTGGAATGGAGGGCTACTACCAAAATTATGCAGACCCTGTTAAGCCTTGTGTAGTCCCAAAGTCCCTACAGCACCTTTGTGACCCGGGGAAGGATGGATCTGAACTGTCTGTCCTGCAGCAGCATTGTGAGGGCCTCACACACGGCAGCGGTAACAGAGGCACAGGTGGTTGCGGTGGAAGCTCTGACAAGACGGCAGCATCGATCCCCTGCCTGGTACACATCAAGAGCAGGAAGAATAACAGCTTCCAACATCCATGCTGTTGTGTCCACCAGTGTTGCCAGACCAGCTTTGTCAACTGTGAGGAGGGTGTGCTGCCCCAGAAAAACAGCATCCACAGCTGCCATCAGATGGGGGATAGACCACGAGGAAGAAGCAAGGCAGACCTATGTCACAATGACAGCTTCCCAGTATGATAACCAGAAAGTGGAGCAATGTGGGTTTATCATAAATGCCACTACATCTGAGCAGCCTTCTCAACTCTACATCCTTCAACCGTATTACAGCAAGCTCACACAAAAAGGGCAAGAACACAGACAGTGCAGAATACAAACCAACTCTGGTGCGTTTGAAGAGGCCCTGAAGACCAGGACGACATGGTGGCTTGCAACAATGAAAACTGTGTCGGACTCAGTCAGGCCCCTTCAGCTAGTGAGCTGTGGCTCTGTGCCTCATGCACACAGAACTGATTGAATACTGAACAAACACTTCGTTGTTCAATAGATTGTGAATAGTTTGTAGTACATAGTGCCTTTTTTATTATGACATGTTGTCATTTCTTGAAGTTATCTTTGTTATATACTGTTATATTTGCACTACATTGTTACTGTGCAGGTCCTGTTATAATTATTTTTTTACTTACCATATTTACTGCAACATTGCACTAAGTTCAAGTTGTTATTTATTTTACCTGTTATATTTGCACTACATTGTTACTGTGCAGGTCCTGTTATTTATTTTACCTGTTATATTTGCACTACATTGTTACTGTGCAAGTCCTGTTATAATTACTTATTTACTTACCATATTTACTTCAGCATTGCACTAAGTTCATGTTATGTGACACAAATAAAAAGATTTATAATTGACATAGTTTTCCATCATTTATAATAATAATAGTAATAATACATTTTATTAGTGGGTGCCTTTCATAGCACTCAAGGACACCTTACAGATTAAAACAGTTAGAATACATTTCAAGGAGGCAATACAATAAAAAAACAAGACAATGTAAAGAATAAGAAAAAATAAAATAGAGAAAAAAGAAGCAGTTAAACATGAAGCTGTTTGAAGGTGAAGTTATGTGGGGTAGGCTAAATAACTATTAACTTTAATAACGCATGGTTAACTTTAACACATGGTATGCAACATATGCAGTTCATAAGGTTTATGGCAAAGCTGAAAAATACTCCATTTGTTGTACGTTTTCCACACCGATCGTGAGAACGATTATGACAGTTTACAATGCAACATGCGTTCACCATTCTGTCGTTTTGCTAAACTGAATTAGCCTACTTCTAAAATATACCAATATACTACCGCAAATACTAATATTACTGCTACTCTACGCTTCTCCCGTAACCTCTGTGTCCTAAAATCCCACAATGCCTTGCGTTACTGTGATCCGCTCACGTCACGATCCCGAGCTCTATAGGCCACTTGGAAGTTGGAACGAAATAAAATAAGCCATCTGTAACATCGTAACATCTGAGCACTCTAAATAGGCCTAGGCATAGGCTCATTTAGCCTATAAATAGGCCAACGCACCAATAAAAATGAGTTTTTCTTGACAAATTAGATTAAGATAAATTCTGGGTATTTGGCAATAACGAAACTAAGATAAAGTCTCCACCGGATTTGCTTCACATATAGCAGCTGAAATGTAATAAAAGAATAATGCCAACATTAGCCTATATACTCTGTCTACATTATGCATTTAAGACTCAATTAATAATTAGTTATATTTTGAAAAAACTTTACTCCTCAAGATTAGGCTAGGACTACATGTTTTTGTGGAGGAAAATTATTGAATCCACTGTAGATGGCTTCAGCACGCTCCTACGCTCACTGATGGTGCATCCAGCAATATAACCCACTGGCTCATTATTCTCATTATAAACATGGTCAAAACTTTTCCAAACCTCAGACTTTGTTGCTACATAACATAATGCAACAAGTAATTCCTGAAGATGAATATGATTAATAATAACCCGTTATGATTAATTATGTTCATCTCACTTTGAGCTAATTTGCTACATTACTGACATTAAAACATGTTACTAATGCCAACAGTGAAAAAAGTTTCACAGGATTATGAACGTAGCCTGAAAGTGATGCACAGGCTCAGGCCCGGTTCTAGAACCAAATCACTGAGGGAGCTTCTGAATATAGTGAGGGTGCTGCTTACATAATCGTAGGAAATAACTCAGTCATCAGTCTGAAACATAGTATCTCTTCACTTTGCAAAACATTGAAACATGCCACACTGCCTACCTACACTGTGGTGATACCCTTGTTGTAACCGCCTTCAACTTTAATTGAACACTTCTAGAATGGCCAAAAGTCACTGCCTTACACACGTCTCTCTCCATGACGGTGAGAGACACATTTTTACATAACAAGGCAGAAAATGTACCAAAAACATCCAACCTAACTTGAACATAAACACACGTAACTTTACTAACACAAACCCCAACCATATTGCTGTAATAACGCATAAATCAACTCCCAACAAACAATTACCCATTATGCACTAGCGCTGACTGCCGGGTCTGTACAATATGACAACCATGACAACACATCAACACCCAATCAGTCATTCATTGTTAGCGTTATGCATAAACATATTGATAAAGCACTGCTGCAGTTACGTTATTACACCAAGGTATTGCTGCTATATTCTTTATGACAACTCCAATAACAACGACAAGCAGTTCAAAACAATTGACAGCAAAAGACCAAGAAGCTGCGCTAGCTTAACGTTAAACAACACACATGACATTACACAAAATACTAATTGAGCATGCTACAATTATTAATAATAATACTTACAGGTTGTGATTCGGAGGAGGAGGAAGAAGCTAATCCAAATATATTCAGTACTGTAACCTTCCTTCAAATGGCTTGCGAATCCAGACTTGAAAGCATTTATGTTGGAGAACATTATGTTGGAGAAACGTCATTAAAATGACGCGAGGTCCGGGCTAAACTTCTGTGTTAGTAAATATGAACTGTAGCCACTGACTCTTCACATGCTTGTCCCTGGGCAGTGGAAAAAAAGGTCACAGAACACAGCGCGTCTTGTCGACATGATGTTTATCAGCTGAGGTATTTTGAATGTTTTTACGTTTTCTGAGCGGGAAGCACGCACGCAAGCAAAGTATCGCGATCATGGAAGGACAACTACAATGCATTAAACATGAAAGCATAACGAAATAATTTATTTAATATATATATATATATTTGTTTAATTTTATTAATTTATTTATTTTGTGTAGGCTATCCTATTATAGGCAAGAGTGTGAAATCCGTCTGTGTTTTATTTTCGGCAAAATCTCGTTTATGTGTGCTATTAATAATTTTTCATCTGAGGGTGCTTTTACTTTTATTTGAGGGTGCTTAGCACCCTCAAGCACCCCCGTGGAACCGGGCCTGCACGGGCTTCATCCCAGGCTTTTTTCTTTCTTTCTTTTCTCTGCGCCGAACTGCTCTGATGACTTCTCCCTGATATAGCCTAGTTGTCCATTAATTATGATCATGGTGCGATTTGTGAAAAAAACAGAGGGGGGGATGTTTTGAAACATTTTTATTCATAAGAATGAACTAGATGACTTCATGCACTAATTAGCATATGTATGACGTAAGTGCGTCGTATTGTATTGCCTCCCTATGCTCACATACTGCAATTTAATTTAGTCATTTAATTAAATTCTCAATAAAACTGTTTTTATTACTATATTTTAATGTTTCTGTTGTCAGACAACGGAATTAATATTATAATGACTGAAACGCGGTCCATAGTGATTGTCCAAAAAGTTGCTAGATTTGTCACTAGTCGCTTTTTTGGAAAAAAAAAAAGTCACTAAATCTAGCAACAAAGACGCCAAGTTAGCAACTCCACTACCCAGCGGACCGGCTTCAACCGTCTCACAAGTGTTGATAGGCTATTACTCGTGAGGTGTAACCAATCAGATAGCGCCGTGGGCGGGACATTGAGCAAGTCTGCAGAGTGGTGAATACAGAGAGGCTGAGCGGCAGCCAGCCAAAGTAGTGCATTTTAAAATA
The DNA here is from genome assembly GCF_963082965.1 of Carassius carassius. NCBI lineage: Eukaryota > Metazoa > Chordata > Actinopteri > Cypriniformes > Cyprinidae > Carassius > Carassius carassius. The sequence goes on from NC_081783.1 coordinate 23,664,849, forward strand.
AATTTGACTTTAATCAAACCATGATAAGTTATGTGATGCAAATCGAGGGAACGAAATAGTAAATCAAGGGAACGCAATAGTAATCGTGTGCACGATTTAGTACAGTGAGGGAACGAATTAGTAAATCGTGCGCACAATTTTTTTTTCTTTCATGTCATGTGCGGTGCTCCGTATAATTCTCTCACGATTTGTATAGTGAAAAGCATTATTAAAATAAACATGAATTAAATTGAAAATTTAATTGATCTAAACAGTCCTGTGGTATTGCGTCCGATTGGTCCGACAAGAATTTAATTGTCCTGAGGGAAGGTGCTTTTCATTTCGGTTTCTGCTTATAAGCAGGCAGGAGCAGAACAGATTCTTTTCAGTACCTGATTATTATTATTATTATTATTATTGTTATTATATTTTGAACCAAAGTAGATCTGTTCGTCTAACCAACCTGCATGAGGCCAAATTCATAGCCATGATCAGACCATCCATTATTCAGGACGTTTCCGGCTCTGGTCTCTCTGGATATGATGGCAGCAATCACAGCTGGGTCCATCTGGTTTGCTCTAGCAACTTTGGTGATCATACGCTTGTAGTTCTTCATCCGGTCCAGATCAGTCTCAGCCAGTTTTTCAGAGGCTTTAACACCTTTTCAAGATTAAATCATTGTTATAATTGTATTACACATTGCTATATATTGCTATAATATGAATGCAGTCATGCTTTCTCACCATCTACGTTTAATCTGTCTTGATTAGCTGTTTCCTGTGATGCACCGGTGGTGTCTATTTTCATGATGTTTCCATAAATGCATGCTAGAAAAAAAACATGGAAAATAAACATGGAAGTTAGTAAATTGTCTACAGAATATTTATACAGCATTACACTATCACATATTACTCCTAATTTTTCAGATAATATCATAGAAAAACAGTCAGCACCTGATGTATTAAGTTATATAACTTAATATATAACTTACCCATGATGTTTACTTGGGACTGCTGTGAAAGAGCAATTCTGAATGACAAGCCTTCAAAATCAGGACCTGATTATACAGAATATGATCACAGAAGGAGTGGTTTCTTTTTTGTTTTTCCCAGAAGTTCTTCCAACTATAGTGTGCAGAAATAAAAAAACACTTTGATTAATATTAAAAAATGTGAAATCTTATCACTTGTACCAGTGTAAATGCATACCAGATTTAAACTTTTCTGATCAAATGGTTGTAGGACTTTTAGTTATGGGCCCCAATAGCCAACATTTTATAAAAAATGACAGAATTTGAATCTCTGAATAGAAGTAGCCTACTCTGCCCCCTATATATTTTATTTGAAACAAGTATTTCTATTTATTTATATGAGGCATTACAAAAATGTTGTAATAAACTGAAATTATAAATACAATATTTTCAAATAAATAAATAATTTTATGAATTATGTTATTCTAGTCTATATGCATAGGCAGAGGGTGAATCAACTAAAAAGGTTAATATAGCGTAATCTTAGTTTAACCTGTTAACTATAATCGGTTATTATCTGTGAGCCATAATAGGTTGAGTTTAATCAACAATTTTCATTTAATTTTAACTTTATTCGACAGAACCGTTATACAGTTAGTCCACACTTTTAATCTATTTTTCACTTTCACTTTATTCGAGAAAGCCCTAATGCAATTTGTACACACTTTTTATTTTCACTTTATTCAAGACAGCCTTAATACAACTTGTCCAAACTTCTCATTAAATTTTATCTTTAACATTATTCGAGACATCCGTAATAGACTTGATTTCGTTTATCCAGGGAAAGGCGGAAAGTGGAAAACCAAAACCCTATGGGGCTAAAAATAGCCCACTACGCACATCATAAACCCATTATTTTAAGGAAGTACAAGAAATGGATGTCATGTCATAAATATTTTTTAATAGGACTGGATTTTTATTTAACATTACCAAAATTGAATTAAACATTTTAATTTAGCTAATTATAACGCATTTCCTTTCCACGATTATCAGCGAATAAATTATACTAGAGATTCAAGATTTTTATTTGTCACATAACTGTACATGGTTATGTAGAGAGCATATGCCCAGCAATGAAATGTGTGAAAAGAGGCTACAGAAACGAGCAAAGAAGAACATTGTGACAGTTTAGCGCGAGTTCAAGCATTCTCAGAAGATCCCCTTATAGGCATAATAAATGAAAATTGGAAATTAATCTCTTACTTACATCGTACATAGATCTGTACTCAGTCATGTAGTGAACTGGTCATTCAGGAGCGCATACTCAGATTTACGCCCACTTTTAGGGGAAAACAAACCGCCATACAGCATCGGATCGAGGAAGTGGACTAACCTTCCAACATGCCAAAGAGTTGTTGTGTGCTTGGGTGCACCAATAATGTTTGTAAAAACTCCAATTTGAGATTCATTCCTGCCATGTAAAAAGAAACACCCGGACAGAAGGAAATTATGGCTGCAGGCGATACGTCGATAAGACAGCGACAGGAGGTTGTGGGATCCTGTATATCCACACACTTATGTTTGCGGACAACAGTTCAACTGATATGAAGTTTGTTCGACATTGGATAGACAGATATTCAGCCGCGAAAAAATTCAATAAATTCTTAGTGGATGAGTATAATTGTATAAAAATGGCTGAACAGCAATGAAACGTAGAACTGAACACACACCGCAATTATATTATTACTATTAATAAATATATTAATAAAAGAAAAAAAAAACATAAAAAAGCATTATCATTCCATAATCCAGTGGTTATGCAGTAGGCTGATTCCTGGTCCTTGTGAGAACAGTTATATTCACAGAAGTATACACACTATTGAAATTAAAACCAACAAATACATTCATTTAAAATAAATACACTCTTCTGTATCAACCTCATGGTGCATGTCTTGTTATTGTTTTCATAAGAAAAAAAAAACATTTTCTTTTTAGTCACAGAACTATAACAGAAAACATGCTATTGAAATTCAACAATTAAGACAATGCTGGCAAAGAGTGTTGTTTTGACTTGAATTTAATAAATTAATTTATAACACACACAGTTTTATTACACCACTTCAGTTTATGTGTCTTGTTACAGATTAGACAAAAATGTTGATGGTGGTTTTTGCCACAGAACTATAGGCTAATAGAACACATACTGTAGAAAATGAAACTACTACACAGTTTAGTTCAAAATAAATACAGTCTTCTATTTTAGCTTCAAAGGCTGTCTTGTTAAATATTTCTTAAAGAACATTTTGCAGTAGTTTTCATTGTCAAAAGTGATGCAGAAGTGACACTGCTGACTTTCAAAAATCAACTGTGAAGCCTTCCAAAGAGTCTCCAGTATTACTGCCCCCTAGAGGAAGATACTGCAGTTGTTTTGACTGAGTTTGACATTCAAAATATTTTAATAAATTCATATAAAATGCATACAGTTTTCCTTCTCAACTTCAAAAGGTGTGTCATGTTACTGGTTCCTAGAAGAACATTTTGATGATGGTTTTAGCCACAGTACTATAATAGAACACATACCATTGAAAATGAAACCGATACATAATTTAGTTAAAAATAAATACAATCTTATATCTCAGCTACAAAGGCTGCGTTTTGTTACAGACATACAAAAATCGATTGCGTAGCCTTCCATAGAGTCTCCAGTATCACTGCCCCCTAGAGGAATGAGCTGCAGTTGTTTTGAATGAGTGACATTCAAACTTATAAATTCTTTTAAAATCAGTAAAGTCTTCTATTTCAACTTCAAAAGGTGTGTCTTGTTTCTGATTTCTAATTGAACACTTCAATTCAGGTTTTACTCTCATATGTAATTCAGGACACATGCTATTCAATTAAATAAAAAAATGTAATTCCATTCCATTTCTTTCTTTTTTTTTCTTTCTTTTTTTGTGATAGTTGTTCATGAGGCCCTTATTTTTCATGAGCAGTTAAACTATCCACTATTCTTCATAAAAACTCTCCAGGTCTCACAAACTCTTTGGATAAATTGTACTATTTGTAAATATAGTTTCCCTTTCATAGGTCACTTTGATGCTGCGGTGATATCACCGTATGGGAACACATTGCGGTGTGACGAATGTCTGAAGCCCTATACCATCCCCGCCAATTTTATTGGCCAAATACCGGGTGCCGCGTGCTATTTCGATCAGATTTCATTTTCTTCAGGAAATTGAATCATCTGTGCCCTAAGTTAATTATCTTGTGTTCTTAGTGGTTATTTCTTTTAGCAGTGTTAACTCCTCTTCGCGGACGCGATGAGTTTTCGGAAACTCCAAGATGCGCTGGAGTTTTCTCCACGTCGCTCACTGTCCCCGACTCGAGTGCAGGAACTGAGCATAATCTTCGTGGAACCCGTCGTTTTTGCAAACGAGGATTTATGGCCCACCCCGGAGGCCTACGATGCTATCTCTTTCAGTTGTGGGCCGTATGACGACGATGTTTTATCTACCGTGGCCTCGGAGTCTGAGGACATCATGGCTGACGCATGCGGCTCTCTCCCTCCTAGTTGACAGGAGAAGCGTGCTTCCCACTCCTACAGTGAGCTGTTGGACGTGGTTTCTCGTGCGGTGGACAAACTGGGGCTGGACTGGGAGGTTAAGAAGGCTGAGGACCAACCTTCAACGCAGTGACTTTGACGCTTTGATTCGTCACGGATACACCATTCAGTTTCCAAAAGGCCTGACCCCTTTCCATGGAAGTCTTCTCACGGTTGTGAAGCCAAAGGAGATCGCGGTGCTGCGACAGCTCTGCTGAGAAAAGGGGCTATAGTACACCGCTCTCAGATGGATTCAGGTTTTTACAGCTGCTATTTTGTTGTGCCAAAAAAAGGTGGCGGGTTATGACCGATATTGGATTTACGCATGTTTGAATCTTACACTCAGGACGAGCAAATTCAAGATGTTAACGGTAAAGTCCATTCTGTCTCAGATTCAACCAAACAACTGGTTTGTCACGATCGATCTGAAGGATGCATACTTTCATATTCAGGTCATCAAGAGACACAGGAAGTTCCTCAGATTCGCTTTAGAAGGCAAAGCGTATCAATACCGTGTTCTTCCCTTCGGCTTAGCCTTGGCTCCTCAAACATTTTCGAAATGCATGCACGCAGCTCTGGCATCGTTGTGGCTCCAGGGCGTTTGTGTATTAAATTACCTGGACGATTGGCTGGTGTTAGCACAATCGCAGACTCAAGCACACTCTCATCGGGATGCTGTGCTGAATAATCTAAACAGCCTGGGCTTACGCACAAATTTCCAGAAGAGTGTTTTAACTCCTTCTCAACGAATAAACTTTTCCTGCGCGTTCAGTCTCTCACATCATGCCTGCGCCACTTCAAAGCAGGTCGCGCAGTGACGGCGAGTTTGTGCCTCAGACTTTTGGGTCTAATGGCGGCAGGATCCCCTGTAGTACATCTGGGCTTGCTTCACATGCGCCCGTTTCAGTGGTGGATGAAGAGCCAAAACATTTCACCCGTTGTTTTCCGCATCGGACGATTTCGGTGATACGGAGGTGTGTTATGCCAATAAAACAGTGGATGTCAACCAAATTCCTTCTAACTGGAGTTCTGCTGGGGGGTTTGGGCTTCCCACGAGACGGTCACTACGGACGCGTCTTTGACCGGTTGGGGAGCTGTTTGTCAAGGACGCCCAACCCACGGAGTATGGACGGCGACACAACGCAGCTGGCATATAAACAGTTTAGAATTGCTGGCAGTTTTACTAGCTCTCCAGTATTTCTCGAATCTGCTGTCCGGCCGTCATGTACTAGTCAGGTCAGACAACATAGCGGTTGTGTCATATTTTTATCATCAGGGAGGATTACGCTCTCGCCCCATGTGCAGGCTGGCGAGGAATATTCTTCTTTGGTCGCAGAACAGATTTCTGTTGATCTGAGTGAGTCATGTCTCCGGGCACTTGAACTTCATAGCGGATTTGCTCTCCAGACAGAGCCTGGAGCAAGGGGAATGGAGGTTGCACCCCCAAACTGTGAGTCTTATATTGCTAATGTTTGGGGAAGCGAAAGTGGACTTATTCCCGTAGAGCACAACTACGCATTGCCCGCTGTGGTTCTCCCAATGCCCATCATCATCCCTAGGCTTGGATGCATTAGCAAACGATTGGTCCAGGACCAGCTTATATGCCTTTTCTTCCAGTTCGACTAATTCCAGCAGTGCTATCCAGAATACGGCTGGACAGAGTGGAGCAGCTGCTGTTGGTGGCTCCGTGGCGGCCCACACAGCCTTGGTTTGTGGATCTGGTCAATCTGGTCAATCTGCTAGCGGGCTCTCCGTGGGAGATTCCCCTCAGACAGGACTTACTGTCACAAGCACGAGGGATGATTTGGCACCCAAGGCCAGATCTATGGAAGCTGTGGGCGTGGCCTCTGAGCGGAGTGAGTTAATTTGTCCTGGTCTTTCAGTTGAAACCACCAAGACCATAATGAATTCTAGGGCAGCTTCTACGAGGCACTTATATGCTTTAAGTGAAAACTGTTTGCTGCCTGGTTTGGAATTCGTAATATGGATCCAGTTTACTGCCCCGTGGCTTCAGTACTTGAGTTTCTTCAAGACCGTTTCTCTGATGGAGTAACACCAGCTACTCTTAAAGTTTACGTGGCAGCCATTTCAGCTAACCACGTACATATAGATGGTGCTTTGTGGGCTGTCATCCACTGGTCTTTCGCTATATATAGGGTTCACGACGGCTAAGGCCTTTCTGCCCTGCATGAGTTCCTTCATGGGATTTATCCATTGTGTTGCAAGTTGTATCAAGATATCCGTTCGAGCCCTTGGAAACCGTATCGGAGAAAATCCTGACTTTAAAGACTCTTCTTCTTGTGGCTTTATCCTCCCTCAAGAGAGTTGGGGATTTACGGGCTCTTTCTGTTTCACCTTCGTGCATAGATTTTGTGCCAGGTTTTGTGAAAGTATTGCTGCGACCGAGACCTAATTATGTCCCTAAGGTCAACTGGAACCCCTTTCATTTTCAACAAGTGGTCTTGGAAGCTCTACCACCTGCAGAGGCGGGGCTAGGAGATCTGAGTCTTTGCCCTGTCAGAGCGCTGAAGACTTATATTGATCGAACAACTTCATGGCATAAGTCCGACCAGTTATTTATCTGTTTTGGACACAAGAATAAAGGTCATGCTGTCACGAAGCAATGCATGTCCCACTGGCTGGTGGAGGCTATATCTTTAGCATATGGGGCGCGGAAGCTCATTCCTTAAATGAGCTTAAAGCTCATTCCACGAGGGCAGTAGCTTCATTGCAAGCTTTTATCAGTGGTTCTTCTATGGCTGATATCTGTGCTGCGGCAGGATGGTCCTCACCGAGCATTTTTGTCAAGTTTTACAGTCTGGATGTGAGGACGGCTCCTGGCTCCTGGGTTCTCTCAGCTTGAGCAGTTGCTTTCCTTGGATTCCAGCTATCAGGTACGTCAGGCGTTATGGTATAGGGTTCCCATATGGTGATGTCTCCGCAGCATCAAAGTGACCTATGAAAGGAAACATCTCGGTTACGTATGTAACAACGGAATAGGGAACGAGATGCTGCGGTCCCGGCTGTTCCGTACCTTTATAGCGTTTTATTCAGTTAATGAAATCTGATCGAAATAGCATGCATCACCCAGGTATACGATGCGTATGCATTCATGGGCGGTGCCAAGCACTATTTGGCCAATAGAATTGGCGGGATGGTATAGGGCTTCAGACACTCGTCACACCGAAAGGTGTTCCCATACGGTGATGTCACTGCAGCATTTCGTTCCCTATTCAGGGAACCATGGTTACATACGCAACCGAGATGTTTTTTTATTTTTATAATTCAGTAATTATTTTGTTTTGTGGACTATACTGTATGTAAACATATTTGATGCAAAATATCTTACTCAGGACAGCACTAAAAATGGTCCCATTGTACATTTTTGTGTCTTGACAGCTAGTAAAATTTATATTTATTTATCTTTTTACTGTTATTTACAATCACATTTCTAAATGTTACCATCCAAAATAAACAATTTAAATAAATAAATAATATAATTATGAACTAAAAAAAGTTATTTTTCAATAATTCAGTCTTCTGTTGCAGTAATCCAGGTTTTATTATACATTTAACAAGACTATAGTTATTTCCTGATTAAATGTTTTCTGTATTTAAATTACATTTTAATTATTGAACAAGATTTTTAAATACCTTCTGTGATGTTCTCTGTGTATGATTATTATGGTATCCACATCATGAATGAAGGGCTATGGTAATTGGTATCGGTGTAATTATAATTTAAAACTGACTACTTTTCAAATTGTATTTCATAAACCAACATCTCAGACATTATGTCAAAACGTTATGGGGTTTCAAAAAAAAAAAAAAGACTTTCTGTTACAGAACGGCGCATTGATTTCATACCTGTCCACTGTAGAAGACTTCAGGACTTAAATCATGTTTATCAGGCATTTTGGGAGACACAACAAGTGAATAAATTATACATCAATATTCATATGAAATATTATATATTAATATTTAAATGTTGCCTAAATGTTAATTACTCCAATTATTACACTTCTTTTTTCATTAAATGTTGCTCCAAGAACACATTAATATGCAAATTAGATACAGTGTATAGATACTTTGCATTGAACGGGAATATTATTTATGGCCATTTTACCCACATATTGCATGAAGTAAAATTGTGTATCAATTCATTCCAATATATCTTCCATAACATAGTTTAGAATCATCTTTCTACAAATTTTGGTTAAAAAAATCCTGAAACCCAAAAAGTTATTGGTGACCCCAAAGGGGGTCTCGATCAGGGTGCAATTCAATGTAAGGCAAGGCAAGTTTATTTATACAGCACATTTTGTACACAATGGTAATTCAAAGTGCTTTATATGAAAGTAAAAATAACAAAAATAAAACAAGCAATTTTTAATCTTTTAAAATGATTAAAAAATGTACTTATTTAAAATGAATTTAAAAACAGTTAGAAACAGAAAATTATTTTACATAAAAAAACAATGAAATACAGTGCAATCAATTCGGAAATTGCACAGTGCTCATTCAAGAAATGCACATCTAAACAGATGAGTTTTAAGTCTAGATTTAAATGTGACCAGTGTTTTAGCACATCTGATCTCTTCTGGAAGCTGATTTCAACTGCGGGCAGCATAGTAACTAAAGGAGGACTCCCCTTGTTTTGTGTAAACCCTTGGTTCTCTTACGAGAGTTCTCTGGTACTGCGTCTTAGCTAAGACACTACGGGAAAAGTCTCTTTTCACGATAGACTGAAGCAAAAAATTATCCTTAATTTTGAATTATTGTAAAGCGCATTTGCAGCAGCACACAGCCATAGGCGAGACAACTCGCTCACTCATTGGCTGCTCTGCGGCAACTGCACAAGCCTATCGAGCGCAGGCTGATGCAACATCAGACCAATGAGGGCGCTCGCACCCTCCATGCCACTTCCCGCCGAAACGGGTGTGGCCTAGCCCTGTAAAGGAAGCTCGAAAAGGCTGACTCACCTGATTTTTCATCTCTTCAACAAAGCTCACGCATCGTTGTATCACGAGAGGAAGCAAGCGTCGTCAAATAGCATCTCAGCGGGACGAGCCATTCCTGAAGCCGCTGGCCAACGCCGCCTTCCACTGCCGTTCCTGCTGCGCGTTCCGGCGCCTATATCCTTTTTTCGTATCCTTGTGTGTGTGTTCGCCCTGCGACACACACTCGTAAAAGAGCTGCGTCTTTTTAAAGATGCCCTCGTGCGGCTCGTGCAGAGCCCCGCTCAGCGAAGGAGACCGTCACATCATCTGTGTCTCCTGCCTGGGTGAGGATCAGGCTGCCCTCACTGCGAGCTGTTACCAATGGTGACTCTGAGGACTCGCTTGGCATTCTTCTCCGAGCCTGCATTCCCCGCTGCGCTGCAGGGCTGTAAAAAGTGCAGCTCCCAGCGGATTCCGGAACCGTCTCCAGCTCAACCGAGCTCGCCGGTTCACCCTGCTTCACCGGCCTCCCCTGCATCGCTTCCCGATGGTCAGCTCTCGCTGTCTGCTGCCGCGTCTTCCGAGGAAGTGGATCTCAGGGCCGCGTCGGGGGAAGAGGACACGTGCTCTCTGCTAGCTTCGGGCAGTGAAGGCTGGGCGAGCTCCGGGGATCTCGCGCCTTCTGCTCAGAAGCACAAGAGATGGGCTGACATCGAGAAGGAGCTGATGCGAGTGCTCACGCTGGCCGGGACGAGCCTCGGCCTCGAGTGGTCTGCACCAGCGCCCCCCTCTCGTTCCCGGCTGGATGGTAGTTTTCTTCCGGATGAGCGTGCTTCTCCTAACTCAAAGCCCTCCCCATTTCTTCCTGAGCTTCATGAAGAGGTGGCGAAGGCTTGGAACGCTCCATATTCAGCGCGAACTCGTTCGTCTGTTTCACCAGCATTCTCCGCACTGGATGATGCTAAAAACAGAGGCTACCAGTCACTTCCGCTGGTGGAACAGGCGATAGCGACGCACCTTTGCCCGCCCTCTGCTGGACGGCGGACGAAAGCGGTGTTGCCATCTAAAGCCTGCCGCATGACGTCATCTCTGCTTGCGCGGATCTTTTCTGCTGCTGGGCAGGCTGCGTCTGCGTTACACACCATGGCCACGCTGCAGATATTCCAGGGTGATCTCCTCCGTAAGCTGGATGAGATGGGACCTGAAGCTATCTGTCTCGCGGATTTGAGGAGTGCTTCGGATCTCTCTCTTCGCGCTACTAAGTCCGCTGCACAGGCCATGGGACGAGTTATGGCTTCCGCTACTGTGGCTGAGAGGCATCTATGGCTGACGCTATCAGACGCGGGGACCACTGCAGAGGATTACGGTGAGGCCGGAAGCCCCGAAGTCATCCTAGCACTCCTAGGAAAGCGCCGGTGTACGAGTTCTGTTGTGGCCGAACTCTCACCCAAGCGCGCCGCTGTTTCAGTTCCAGGAATTGTGACTGTCTCAGCAGTTTTCTGCAACGCGCAAGCCTGTACAGTTGCCCGCTTGCCTGCACACAAAATCCGTTATCACGGCTACCCAGATATTTCCCGAAAAGAGTGTAATTTCTGGTGTCCCGGCCACGGCCGATGGTGCTATAAATGTAATGTCGATGCCCACTGCTCAGTGCCCATCTCTACATATAAGCACAGCCCTTCACATAAAAGCGACTCAGGTCGATCGTGCGCGCGCTACATAGTAAACGTGCCCACTCCTCAGTGCCCACAAACACTATGTCACACACGGCATGTGGTTTCTGTAAAAACGAAACCCGTGCACGTGCATTCTGCCCAGGCAGACAGCGAGTCGAAAGCAGTAAATGTGCACGCTTACAGCCCTCTTTTCACGATAGACTGAAGCAAAAAATTATCATTAATTTTGAATTATTGTAAAGCGCATTTGCGCTAAAGGAAGCTCGAAAAGGCTGACTCACCTGATTTTTCATCTCTTCAGCAAAGCTCACGCATCGTTGTATCACGAGAGGAAGCAAGCGTCGTCAGATAGCATCTCAGCGGGACGAGCCATTCCTGAAGCCGCTGGCCAACGCCGCCTTCCACTGCCGTTCCTGCTGCGCGTTCCGGCGCCTATATCCTTTTTTCGTATCCTCGTGTGTGTGTTCGCCCTGCGCCGGTGTACGAAAAGAGTGTAATTTCTGGTGTTATGCCTGTGACAGAAAAGAGTATAATTTCTGGTGTCCCGGCCACGGCCGATGGTGCTATAAATGTAATGACGATGCCCACTGCTCAGTGCCCATCTCTACATATAAGCACAGCCCTTCACATAAAAGCGACTCAGGTCGATCGTGCGCGCGCTACATAGTAAACGTGCCCACTCCTCAGTGCCCACAAACACTATGTCACACACGGCATGTGGTTTCTGTAAAAACGAAACCCGTGCACGTGCATTCTGCCCAGGCAGACAGCGAGTCGAAAGCAGTAAATGTGCACGCTTACAGCCCACAATTACTCACAGACAGCACGAGTCCCACGAGACCCGCTCAGCCCTCCCTCACTCGGTTAAGCACCGTGGCGGGGTCGAGGACGAGCGATCTGCCCGCTGTGATCAGCGCGCTCCCCGCCTCAAATGTCACAGGCATAACGCCCATGTTACAGCACATCCAAGCGCTGCCGTTGCCCAGCCAACAGAGCGCGCTTCGCATCCAACCCTTAGCCATTCATGCAGACGCATGGTCAGCGCTTCCAGGGGTTTTGGATTGGGTGCTAGACATTATAAAGAGAGGCTACTCGCTACAGTTTTTTTCAACGCCCTCCGCGCACACCTACTTCGAGCCGAAATATCAAAACTGTTGAGCAAAGGGGCTGTGGAGCCTGTATCTCAAGCTCAAAGCGAAGGGGGGCTGTACAGCAGATACTTTCTAGTGCCCAAGAAAGACGGGGGTTTCAGACCCATACTGGATCTAAGACAGCTGAACAAGGCATTGGTGAAACGCAGTTTCAAAATGCTTACAACCAGGAAACTCCTCGCGCATATTCGGTTCATGTCGATAGATCTGAAGGACACGTATTTTCAAATACAGATAGCGTCACGTCACAGGCGATACTTGAAATTCGCCTTCGAGGAACCAGTATACAGTCCTGCCGTTCGGCTTGTCCATTGCTCCTTGTACGTTTACGAGGTGCATGGACGCAGCGCTTGCTCCTCTCAGACTCAGAGGCATGCGAGTCAACTGGACGAAGAGTTCGCTGAACCCCAGTCAGACGATACTGTTTTTGGGTATAGCCTTGGACTCACGCTCCATGACGGCGCGGCTGTCGCCACAGCGCGCGTTGGGCATTCGAGCGCTGCTCGAGGGCAGACCGTTCTTTGGCCTGTGGTCAGAACGGGAAAAGCTCCAACTTATCAACTGTCTGGAAATGCTGGCAGTGGAGAACGCGCTGACGCGTTTTTGACCCCGAATCAAGGGCCACCACTTCTTAGTCCGTTCGGACAACATGTCTGTGGTGTCCTACATAAATCGCCAGGGCGGTCTCAGGTCCCGAAACCTGTACAGGTTGGCGGAACGCCTCCTGGTTTGGGCTCAGCGCAACTTGTGCTCGCTGAGAGCAGTTCATGTGCCTGGGCTACAGAATCTGGGTCCGGACAGACTGTCCAGGAGCAACATTCCCACGGGCGAATGGTCTCTACACCCGCAAACAGTCCAGCTGCTGTGGGAGAGTTTCGGCAGGGCGGAAGTGGACCTCTTCGCGTCCCACGAAAACGCTCACTGCCCTGCGTTCTTTTCCAAGAACGAGAGCGCACTGTCACAAAGGTGGCCGTGCTGCCCGCTCTATGCTTTCCCCCCCATCTCCCTCCTTCCGCAGGTGATAGAACGGGCGAGGGAAACAAAATGCTCAGTACTGCTTGTAGCACCACTTTGGAAGAACCAACCATGGTTTCCAGATTTGATGCAGTTAGCAGACACTGCCCCGTGGCCAGTGCCGTTGAGGAGGGACCTCCACTCGCAGGCCAGGGGCTCGATTTGGCACCCTCAACCGGAGTTGTGGTCCCTCCATGTGTGGGCGCTCAACGGCTACCCACTGATCTCTCAGTGGGAGTGCTAAACACTATTGCTCAGGCTAGAGCTCCGTCGACTCGACGGCTGTATGCCTCGAAGTGGTCAGTATTCTTCAGCTGGTGCACAGCTCGGGGAAGTTCACCCCTTAGCTGTGAGGTGACGGAGGTTCTCTCCTTCCTACAGGAGCTGTTGGATAAGGGCAGAGCCCCCTCCACGCTCAAAGTTTATGTGGCGGCTATCGCAGCGTTTTCTGAGACAACGCTCGGTCAGTCAATAGAAAGGAACGACTTGGTCATCCGCTTCCTTAGAGGAGCTAGGAGGCTGAATCCTCCCAGACCTCCGTCAGTCCCTGTATGGGACCTCTCGACGGTTTTGGAGGCCATGAAGGGTTCCTCTTTCAAGCCTATCCAAACGATTAGCCTCAAATATCTGTCATTCAAGACAGTGTTCTTGTTGGTTCTCGCTTCAGTGAAGCGTGTGGGTGACCTGCACGCGCTCTCAGTGAGCCCGACGTGCTTGGAGTTTGGGCCTAATGATTCAAGGGTCATACTCAAACCTAGGCACGGTTATGTGCCGAAATCCCTCAACACACTGTTTCGGGCTCAGGTTATTTCCCTGTCTGCCCTGTCGTTGTCAGAAGAGGATGGAGACTCGAGTCTTCTTTGCCCCGTTAGGGTTTTAAGAACTTATGTGTCTCGCTCTGCTGTCTTCAGACAGACTGAGCCGCTGTTTGTCTCGTACAGTGGACGTTCCAAGGGAATGGCTGTTTCGAAACATAGCCTATCCAGATGGATTGTTGACGCTATAGCGTTAGCTTATGCTTCCAGGGGCCTTCAGTGCCCATCGGGCGTCAGAGCACACTCCACAAGAGGCGTCGCGTCATCGTGGGCGTGGTCTAGTGGGATTTCCTTACAGGATATATGTATGGCGGCAGGATGGGCCTCGCCGTCTACATTTTTTAGGATCTATAACCTAGAGGTTCCCGCCCTGCAAGCAAAGCTGTTGTCGGTATAGTTGAATCAGGGTCCTGATTGGAACTCTGAGATCGCAAGCGCTATGCGCTGCCGACTGTTATATGGGCAGTATTGTGTAAGACCCACATTACCACATTGGTGAGGCCTTTCCTTGATTATGTGATGTCATATTGCCGCGTCTACGGACGCTGCTAGATATGGGACGGAGGGTCTTCCCCCTCCTGTTCTAGGACTCTCTGTGAGTCCCTCTGGTGATTGTGCACTGTAAATCCTGGGCGTCGCTTCCAGGTTTATTGGTGAGTGATCTCTGCACACACGGCGTTTTACATTGGGTTCCCGTAGTGTCTTAGCTAAGACGCAGTACGAGAGAACTCTCGTAAGAGAACGTACTCGGTTACTAATGTAACCTCGGTTCTCTCTAGAAGAGGGAACGAGTACTGCGTTCTCTTCCGTGCGTACGATTCACTCTGGTTCGCTTCGGCGATGAAATAAATCAGGTGAGTCAGCCTTTTCGAGCTCCCTTTATAGGGCTAGGCCACACCCGTTTCAGCGGGAAGTGGCATGGAGGGCGCGAGCGCCCTCATTGGTCTGATGTTGCATCAGCCTGCGCTCGATAGGCTTGTGCAGTTGCCGCAGAGCAGCCAATGAGGGAGCGAGCTGTCTCGCCTATGGCTGTGTGCTGCTGCAAATGCGCTTTACAATAATTCAAAATTGTATTGGTTTGTTCGGGTGGCGATATGGCAAAAATATAATTTATTTTTTTTTTTTAAGAAATATCACGATTTTATAATGATTGTTTGTCATGTTAATTTTTCTTTTTTGCAAGCTGTTTGAGCATTACAGCCAAACTAATATCCCTTTATTTTTATGTGTGTATTATGTGTATTTGTAATGTGTATCTTTGTTCTAATATTTTATTTATTTATTTATAATTCTTTTTAAATAACAAAAATAAAATAATGCCAAAGATTTTTATCTTCTCCAACTTTGGCCTAAATATCCATACCTTTACACATTTTGTTACTTTAATGTAACAAGCTTTGTCTTTTTATCCCCTTAACTGTCACTCACATTTTTGAACATAGACTTTATAGTGCACGATCCAAACTTAAATATTTAGAATTCATGAATGAAAACATTTTGTAACGTGATATTGATGTACCATTTACATGGTAATGCATGTCTGATTTTAAAATGGGTTTTAAAGGATGAATTTTGAGATTTCAAATTCTCAGTTGATAATTTCTGATAGTTTCTAAAATGTGATAGAGAAAAAGGCAATGAAGAAGTCTTTTTTTAAACAAAGGTCAAAACTCCTGTTATAATGTAGATTTTTGAGGGTGCACTCTTGTCATAAATTAATCTATTACTTTTACTACATAATTTTTAACAAAAAACATTGGTAAAATATATATTTGGGAGTCTTAGACCTTTCCAACGATATATAGTTTGTCAACATTAGATTCGATTTAATTGTAATATAGTGAAGTAAATGTAGGCGTCCCGTATACGGGACGGGGTGACAGTTTAAACAGTGTTTTATTTTCAGGTACAGTAGTATTTAGCATGAGCATTCAAAAAATGAACGAACAAATAAAAATAAAACACAATATACATTGATCCTATATAAGCAACTGGTTTAAAGTTTTTCAGTCGAGTATTGAGTGGTTTTTCTCTTTGTGTTTGGAGTTTTATTAACATTAAAGGAATAATTCACCCCAAAATTCATGTACCCATTCAAAAGTGGTTTTAAATCTGAATGAGTTTTCTTCTTCTGCTAAACATAAACTCTATTTTGAAAGAAGGTTGAAAACCAAACAGTTGCTTGTTCACGGTGACTTCCAGAGTATTTTTCCTCCTACTATCAAAGTCATTGTGGACCAGCAACTGTTTGATTATCAGCTTCTTCAAAATATCTTATTTTTTGTGCAGCACAAGAAAAAATAAATTATATACTGTAAGTTTGGGACAACATGTGAGTGAATAAACAATGACAGAAATTAAATTTTAGGGTGAACTATCCCTTTAATTACAGTCTACGTACAGCATGTAGCCTACTATCCCTGTAAGACCTGCTCACATCTAATATACTGTACAGAAATGCATCAGTTTCTTTCAGTTGTTTACTTTCATTCTAGACATATCCAACTGAGGCTATACATAAACATTATGTGTTTTGACAGTATTAACACAAAACATAACTTAGTTCAGTAATCAGGCACCATTTGATGGGTTTTTCATCAGAACAGCACACAAACATTTAAATAACCAGTAGGTTATATGTACTTTTGTGGATAAGTGCAGTGTCCCATGAGAGGTTGTTAATGTATGCAGGGCCGCTGCTGGTCAAATGTGTGCCCTAAGCAGAATTGTATTCTTGTGCCCCCTCCCCAAATTATTA
The DNA here is from genome assembly GCF_963082965.1 of Carassius carassius. Lineage (NCBI taxonomy): Eukaryota > Metazoa > Chordata > Actinopteri > Cypriniformes > Cyprinidae > Carassius > Carassius carassius. The sequence continues at coordinate 23,681,750 of NC_081783.1, forward strand.
TGGAAAAAAGCACTTACTATAGGGGTCTAAATAGACCTTTAATAAAATATAAAAGTAAATAGCTAACTTGTAATTAAACTGTATTATTTACAAATTACAATTATAGCTAGACAGTAGCCTATGGCTATGATTTTACTAAAACAGTTATCTGATTGATTTTATAGTCTCTCAAGCATTCAGAAATGACACACACACACACACACACACACACACACACACACACACACACACACACACACACACACACACACACACACACACACACACACACACACACACACAATACTTCAATAAAAACAAGGATTAGTTTTTGTAAGGGTTGTGATATCCACATGTTTTCGTTCAAGAAATTATAGAAGCTAGCATTTCTATCGCAAAAAGGTGGTCAAAAATGAAACATTAAGTGGATATTTGAATTCAATGTTTGGTCAATATTAAACAAGGATTTGATCATCCTGTAAGTCTAACAACAGCAAATATCAGACCTTTTAGCATCCTTTGCAGGCATTTGAAATAATAGCCTTCAATGTACATTAATTGTTTATTTTGCCTGTCTATTACCTTCATTGAAAAATGCATTTTTTATAATTATTTTTATATGTTCATGTTTACATGTTTATTTACGTATACGTACAGTATATGTTAACATACATATAAATGAAATGGTTTTTTTTTTTTTTTGAGCAGCTGGGATGGTGCCCCCCTGCGAGTTGGTGCCCTACACAAACTGCGTACTCTGCGTGTAGGGACTCGGAAGCAGCAGTACTGCATGTATGTCGCAGTCAGTCTGGTCACTCGCAGTAAATTAATTCAGAGGCAACAGAACTGCAGCTGCATGATAAACCATGTGCTCCAGCACAATACAACAACATTTCTTCAAAATTTGATTGTGGAGACATTTTTATCCTCCAGATCAAAAATCTTCATATTGCACCCCCCCTTCCCTCAGAAGAAATCGCAGACCGAGGGCAGACCGGACCACAAGGGCACTTTAGCGTCTGACCTCAAAGGGGCAGGGGCTATTTTTCTTAAAATCCCAAATACTTAAAAATGAATAAATCAGCCTATGTAACCTATGTAATACTTTAATAATTTACTAAAGTAATACACTTCTTTTTACAAAAAATAAACAAATCTTTCCTGTGAAATTCAATAATTAAGTAAATTCTGTAAGTAATAATACAATGAACCAGTCAATCTTTTGTTCGTTATCTGGCTCGGCTCGGTGTTCATCTTTAGTTCTCTTTCACAGCAGTTCAGTCAGTGTACTGTTTGAGTAAATGAATTACTCCGTGATATTGGTTTGTTTGAACTCTGAGGGAGTGTCAGCCACATTAAAAAACTTAACAGCTTAAGTCATTTGTGGATTAATACTTATTGGAGACGCAAACCGTTACAAATGATTCAGTTCAATTTGGTGAACTGGTTCAAGAAGATCCAGTTACATCGAGCGATTTGTTCACGAACCAGATATCACTATACTTGAACGTGCTCAGAACAGACCCGAAAGAGAAGACAATTCTGAATAAAGTCATAGTTTTTGCTATTTTTTGACCAAAATGTATTTTCGATGCTTCAACAAATTCTAACTGACCCTCTGATGTCACATGGACTACTTTGATGATGTTTTTCTTACCTTTCTGGACATGGACAGGACCGTACACACAGTTTGATTTTTGGGTGAACTAACCCTTTAAGGCAGATTAAAACAAATAAAACACATTGTGTGTTCTCTTCTACATTTGAAAACAGCATGTTTCTCATCACTGTGCTAAATCGTTACTATTAAAGAACTACTGGAGATTTCCGAGGCTGAATCTCTGACAAATGTCAAACGTCAAACCAACTTTATATTGGTAACATTTCATATCAGGTAGGACTAAGCTATCTAAAATAGCATATAATGTTTCATTAATAATTATGCTGTTATGCTTTAACTGAAATATCAGTAGCCGCATTTCCACTGTCGGGCCAGTGCGAGCCAGGGCTTAAAACGTTTGTTTGAATGCTTTGTTCAATTTTCTAATTTAAAAGCATCGATGTTTTACTATAGATCATAATGAATTAATTTATAAGGACTCAAAATTAATCACACATAAATAAATGTATTTCTATTTTATTTATTTATTTTTTAACGCTTATGAAAATAGCCTGCTTATTCAGTCGAGTCTGTTTCTGTTTATTTGTAGCCACAGTAGTAGCCAGATACGTCACATTTAAAATGAATAATAATTTGTCTTTTTATAAAAGCTCCCGAACAAAAACATTATTATATTTTTATGATAGGCTACGTGGAGTTAAACTCTCGAGACGAGACTTATGACAAATAATATAAGTTACTAAGTAAATACACGATTGTGAAAGAGAATAAGAAGCTGATGTCTCATTTATTTAAACGTTCATATTTACCATGTTTACTGTGGTCATGTTAATGTCTAGCGTGCAGTCTTTTACATCGCTTATAAATATTTCTGCCTTGTACGGTGATTATAATCCACATCGGATCAAATTATTTCAAACACTCGCTGCTGACCGAAAGTGAGTTTTGAGCAACTTATTATTATTATTTTGAGCAAGTTTTTATTGCTGGTGTTATAGCTGTTAACTTTCTGAAATGATCCGCAGTGCAGACGCTTTGTATTTTTATAAAAGCTCCCGAACAAAAAAACATTTTTATATTTTAATGACATATACTACGCAGAGCTAAACTCACAAAACGAGACTTATGACTTATTCCCTGGGTGTCCACTAGTGGTCTCACTTCCCCATAGGCACCTCACCTCAGGCACTACATTTCCCACAAAACCTTGTCCCTTCATCACGGTAATGGCACACCTGTTAATTGCACTGTGCTGTCTTCACTTTCATCGTCATTATCCTGTCTATATAAACCGGTCTGTTTTCTGTCTGTGTCATGGAGTCCTTATTTTCCATCACCCAGTTTCCTAGCGTTCCTTTGTGAATATTAGTTCTAGTTTCTTGTTTCATGTTTGTTTTGTTCCTGACTGATTTCATGATTTTGACCCCCTGCTTGTTTTGGATTTGGATTACCCAATAAACACTGCTCTTGGATCTCTCGTCTCCAGTGTCCGATCATTACAATATGTTATTAAATAAATACACAATTGTGATAGAGAATAAAAAGCTGACGTCTGATTTCTCCAAGTGGTTGCATCAACGTTTTCAGGATTTCTCAGGGAGCAGGCTTCAAGTATAACTCGTTTGAAGTAATGGTGCTTCATATAACATTATCCAGAGAAACAAATGTTAATGATAAATCCCCTGTGATGTTTGTACTGGCTACTGTATACAGGCCACCAGGGCACCATACAGACTTTATTAAAGAGTTTGGTGTTTTTACATCCGAGTTAGTTCTGGATGCAGATAAAGTTTTAATAGTTGGTGATTTTAATATCCATGTTGATAATGAGAAAGATGCATTGGGATCAGCATTTATAGACATTCTGAACTATTGGGGTTAGACAACACGTTTCAGGACCTACTCATTGTCGAAATCATACTCTAGATTTAATACTGTCACATGGAATGTGTTGAAATTATGGAGCCAAGTGATGATATCTCAGATCATTATTTCGTTCTGTGCAAACTTCATATAGCCAAAATTGTAAATTCTACTTCTTTTTACAAGTATGGTAGAACCATCACTTCTACCACAAAAGACTGCTTTAGGTTATCTTCCTGATGTATCCGAATTCCTTAGAATATCCAAAACCTCAGAACAACTTGATGATGTAACAGAAACTATGGACTCTCTCTTTTCTAGCATTTAAAACACAGTTGCTCCTTTACGCTTAAGGAAGGTTAAGGAAACCAGTATGACACCATGGTATAATGAGCATACCCTAAAGAGAGCAGCCCGAAAAATGGAGCGCAGCTGGAGGAAAACAAAACTAGAGGTATTTCGTATTGCTTGGCGGGAAAGTAACCTATCCTACAGAAAAGCATTACAAACTGCTAGATCCGATTACTTTTCTTCTCTTTTAGAAGAAAACAAACATAACCCCAGGTATTTATTCAATACAGTGGCTAAATTAACGAAAAATAAAGCCTCAACAAGTGTCGACATTTCCCAACATCACAGCAGTAATGACTTTATGAACTACTTTGCTTCTAAAATTGATACTATTATAGATAAAATTGTAACCATTCAGCCATCAGCTACAGTATCGCATCAGACAGTGCACTATAGACCCCCTGAGGAACAGTTCCACTCATTCTCTACTATAGGAGAGGAAGAATTGTAAAAACTTGTTAAATCATCTAAACCAACAACATGTATGTTAGACCCTATACCCATGGAGTACCTCAAGGCTCAGTACTAGGGCCGCTACTCTTCCCACTCTATATGTTACCCTTGAGAAATATCATCAGGAAACATGCTGTTAGCTTTCACTGTTATGCTGATGATACTCAGCTCTATATTTCTTTGTGACCCGGTGAAACACACCAATTTGAAAAACTAATGGAATGCATAGTCAATATAAAAAACTGGATGACGAGTAATTTCTTACTGCTAAATTCTGAAAAAACAGAGGTGTTAATTATAGGACCTAAAAACTCTGCTTGTAATAACCTAGAACACTGTCTAAGACTTGATGGCTGCTCTGTCAATTCTTCGTCATCAGTTAGGAACCTAGGTGTGCTATTTTATCGCAATCTTTCCTTAGAAAGTCAGTTTCTAGCATTTGTAAAACTGCATTTTTTCATCTCAAAAATATATCTAAATTACGGACTATGCTCTCAATGTCAAATGCAGAAATGTTAATCCATGCATTTATGACCTCAAGGTTAGATTATTGGAATGCTTTAGTGGGTGGTTGTTCTGCACGCTTAGTAAAAAAACTACAGCTAGTCCAAAATGCAGCAGTATGACCATATTAGCCCTGTCCTATCAACACTGCACTGGCTCCCTATCAAACATTGTATAGATTTTAAAATATTGCTTATTACTTATAAAGCCCTGAATGGTTTTGCACCTCAGTATTTGAATGAGCTCCTTTTACATTATAATCCTCTACGTCCGCTACATTCTCAAAACTCAGGCAATTTGATAATACACAGAATATCAAAATCAACTGCGGGCGGCAGATCCTTTTCCTATTTGGTGCCTAAACTCTGGAATAACCTACCTAACATTGTTCGGAAGGCAGACACACTCTTGCAGTTTAAATCTAGATTAAAGACCCATCTCTTTAACCTGGCTTACACATAACATACTAATATCCTTTTAATATCCAAATCCGTTAAATGATTTTTAGGCTGCATTAATTAGGTAAACCGGAACCGGAAACACTTCCCATAACACCCTATGTACTTGCTACATCATTAGAAGAATGGCATCTAAGCTAATATTAGTCTGTTTTTCTCTTATTCCGAGGTCACCGTAGTCACCAGATCCAGTCTGTATCCAGATCAGAGGGTCACTGCAGTCACCCGGATCCAGTACGTATCCAGACCAGATGGTGGATCGGCACCTAGAGAGGACCTCTACATCCCTGAAAGACAGCGGAGACCAGGACATCTAGAGCCCCAGATACAGATCCCCTGTAAAGACCTTGTCTCAGATGTCCACCAGGACAAGACCACAGGAAACAGATGATCGCTATTCCACATCGGATCAAGTCATTTCAAACATATCATTTCAAACTTATCTTTCTGAAATGATCTGCAGCGCTGAGGTCTCCAGACGCAGAGAAACTCCGCCAGCTGGCCCGCTTTGGCCCAAGGTTTTCGTCGGGCCAAAAAACCCTGGCCGTTGGCCCGGAGGAAGTGCCGACGAGGCATGATCAAGCCCCGGAAGTGACAGTGAAAACGCGACTGGCCTGGCAGGCACTAGCACGCCCGGTTTAAGCTCGAAAGTGGAAACGCGGCTAGTGTATTTAAATTAGCTTACCGAAAACTCATCGCTATGTTATATTAGCCTAGCCTACTATACTGTCTCGTTTGATCCTTTACTGTGTTACGAGGGACAGGAAGAAATGTATGTATAAGCAGCACTTTCATACATATTGTACGTATAGCACTTGCTATTCAATTCTGTAAATGAATATATTTTAAGGAACTATGCATTTTAAATTGCATAGGCTACACATAATTATTGTCCTAACCATCTCCTTACCCAAAACAAAGCCTACTGTACCCGTTGGTTACCCTCATTAAATATTAAACCTAATTTAATTCAATATATTCCGAGTGAACTCAGATAAAGGGGGCCACTTTTTGTAAAATGTATATAGATACGTGCAAACTAAATGTTTTTTCTTCCCTTTTCTTTATTACTTTATATTATATTACTTCCCGCTATAATATTTAAATTTGAATACAGTTCATATATACGGTTTCAAATCAGAATACTGTAAAAAAAAATTAACTCTACAATTTATATAAAAATGTGACTATAACACAAGTACCATTAATTAAAATGAAAACATTTTATATGGTAATCATATGTAAAAAAATATTTTCTGTCTATGCTCTGGAGTTTGCTGACATTACTGCATTTTTTTTTTATTTTATTTTTTTTTGCAGGAACATAATATTGCTGGGAGCTGCATTCAGGACCTGTAGAGAGCCTTGTGGATATGGCAAGCTATGTCACATTTAATCACACAGGAATAGAAGTACTGTAAGGATAACAAAACTTCAGTCTTCACTTTTAAAAGTAATCATTTTTATAATCAGCAATGGCCTTCTTAAATTTTTTAAATTTAAAAACTGCAATTACAGATATAACCAGGACATTGCATTAGAAGAAGCATCTAAAAGTTTCACCACTGACACCGTATCTTACTTAGGACATTTGGAAACAAAAGCTTGCATCTCTCCAGCTGTAATTATAGTGTAAACCGTGCTGCTAGCTGTTCTGCTTTTGGGTGTGTCTGTAGAAACAACTGTAATTTACAGGCAAACACATGAACCCAAATATGAGTGCAATGCATAAAGTTGCAGATTAATAATTTTCCCAAAGAATGCCTTTATAAACAGCACATTGCATTCATATTCTGACCTCATTTGCTTGACTGTATATGGTATGCACCATCAAGGTGTACACTAAATTAAATCTTTTAATATAACTGTCTTATGTTGACAGTTGAATTTATTGAATCAGTTTGAATCTTGAATTTTATTCACACTTATCTTTGTTTTTCTTCATTTGAGAGGTTATCTAAATGTTTATGACATGAAAAAGATGGACTATTGGCACGCCATGAGTTCTCTGCAGGCTTCCGTGCAAGTCATGTGACTGAAAACCAGGAACAATGTAGAATATGAGGTCATTTTATCATGATTATGACAAGACTGTTTATAAGATGGAGAATTTGAGTGGGGGGAAAAAAAAGTTTGTAAGTGACCTAATTTCGCTCTTAGTTATTGGATTACTTACTGAATCAAAAGATACTAGAAACAAAGATATTAAAAGGGATTTATGTTTAAGCGATACAAATACAGTAACTTCATCAATGAGGAGTAATTCAGTGACGCTAATACATTGTATATATTTCACAATAGTTTAACAGCTCAGTAACTGAAATTCTTCAGTAACCCTTGCTTCTGAACCATTGGGCTCTGGCAACAACATCATTGGAGTAGTCTAGTCCAGGGGTTTTGGCATCGATATTCTCATACGAAGTGACTCTCTCCGGACCTTTGTTATAGGCTGCTATTCCACCTGAAACAGACACATAAACCTCAATCAGACTGGTAACATTATATTTAAGAGAATTTAAGATTTATTATTTAATATTATTTTCAAATCATCATTCTTGCACTTCTCTGTTCTCTGATGAATCTAATGTGCATAGTTTCTGAAACAAGACACAGTTTGTGGTTTCTGAGAGTGGAAGTCTATTACCTTTAAAGCATTGCTCTTGTGTCCAATCGGGAAAATTTACTTTAATTTTTTTTATGAAGCCAATGAGTATCTCTGTAGCTTGTGTGACATGTTGCTCACTGTCCCATGCACCAACTGGAGTGTGGTAGCGTTTGTCAACCTGAAAAAAAATAATAAAATAAAATCAAGCTTTAAACCAGCAGAAATATTTAGTAGCACTTTGCATGGATGATTATTGAGACAAACACCCTGAACCATTTATGTGCACTCATACATGTATAAGCCTTATCTTAGGTCTAATAAAATTTTAAATAGAGTAGATTTATAGTTGTAATGAACCTGCACAAGGCCAAAGCCATTGCCTTTGGGTTCCCATCCATTCTTCAGGAGGGCTCCAGCTCTGGTCTCTCTGGATATAATGGCAGCAATCACAGCCGGATCTATCTACTTTGCTTTGCCAACTTTAGTGATCATACTCTTGTATATCTCCACCCGGACAAGATCGTGCTCAGCCAGTTTTTTAGATGCTTCAACCCCTATGGTATATTTAGATCATTTTTAAAAAATATTGTAACATAGTGCTCATTGCATATATTGGCAAATGAAACAAAAGTGCCATAAGTGATTTTTATGTCGTCATGCATTCTCACCCTTAATGGTTAATTTGTCCTGTTTTGCTGTCACCTCTGATGCACCAGTGGTGTCTATTTTTAGGATGTCTCCATAAATGTATGCTAAAAACAACATGGAAAATATCAAGCCCTTTCAAGTCAATAAATAATTATTTATTCAGAATATTCAAGCAGTTTTATCTTATCACAAACTGCTCTTCATTATTGAGACAGTAACAGTCAGCACATGATATTATATGACTTACCCATGATGTTAATGTAGAACTGCTATGTAAGAGCAAATCGCTGAGTCTGATGAACCTTTTCAATAAATCAGACCTCAGCAGGGCCGGATTATATATGATCACAGAGGGAGTGGTTTCTCTGTTTATCTCAGATGTTCTTCCTCTAAAGTGTGGAGAAATGTAAGGTTACAAAATTTTGTATTTCCCTGTTTGTTTATGTCTCATTATTTGAGTAAACCCTATCCATTAATCATGAACGAACAGGTTTATAAGGTGCTTCATACACTTTAATAACGTTTATCATCACTTTTGATGAATCAGCTAGATTCTAGGGAAAGCCCTAACATTGCAGGTGCACGCACAAGAAGGAAGTGAAGAAAATAAAATGAAAGCTTGTGGGAAATCTTAGCACTTATACCAAGGTAAAACCTCCCAAATTTGAACTTCTTTAATAAAATGGTTGTAAGTTTAATAATGGCCACCATAATTGAATAGTTTTGGCAGTTGTCCTCTGAAAAGCAGTTTCAATTAAACAAAAAATAGAGAAAGCCTATTGTGTTATGTGTAAACCAGGTTAAAGAGATAGGTCTTTAATCTAGATTTAAACTGAGTGTATCTGCCTCCCAAACAGGTGTTCTACCTATGTTAGTTAGTTATTCCAGAGTTTAGGTGCTAAATGGGAAAAGGATCTGCCGCCTGCAGTTGATTTAGATATTCTAGGTATTATCAAATTGCCTGAGTTTTGAGAACACAGCGGATGTGGAGGACTGTAGTGCAATAATAGCTTGTTCAAATACTGAGGTGCTAAACCATTCAGGGCTTTATAAGTAATAAGCAAGATTTTAAAATCTTTTGTTTAATAGGAAGCCAGTGCAGTGTTGACAGAACCCGGGCTAATATGTTCATACTTCCTGGTTCTAGTGAAAACTCTAGCTGCTGCATTTTGGACCAGCTGGAGTTTGACATATTTGTGAAAATATTTTTGAAAATATTTTTGTCCCATTTGTTTGATTGGGTTCTCTTTTCCTACTTTTTAGTACTTGTGCAAAAATATGTTTTGGGTCATATCTATGCAGAAATATAGAAAATTCTAAAAGGTTCACAAAATTCTACATGTGTTACACAAAAAGACATATGATGTGAGTGAATAAATGAGTTTTACATCTCCCTCTATCTGTCATGAGTCAGGTGTGAGTTTTTCCCTTTCTCTCTCTCTCTCTCTCCTGTCATTACTGCCACTTTAGCTCAGCTGTTCGCTACTGCAATCAGTGCTTGCACTGATCATCTACACACCTTTTCCTTCTATACTCTAAGGGTGCTTTAGTGCATCCTTGTTTCCTTTCTTTGGTTCCTTTCCTCGTATCTTAGCTCCACCACTTCAGGATGCGAGGGAAGGATGCAAGGAAAAGACGTGAAGATGGAGGACTTGAAGTGAAATGATTTATCCTCACTCCCTTCAGCGGTACTTCAAAGTGTCCTCAGCTGTGATTAAAGGGATCTATCCTTATGTTGTTAAAGTTTGTAAATTAAGACATTCATAATAGATATTAATAAAGCAAGATGCCCTGTTTGAAATATATGACATGCATGGTTTATTTGAAGTTAAAAGGTAAAATATAAATACAAATTAATACAACAGATGTGAAGGGGGAGGAGAATTTATACATGCATCACGTTAAGTTGATAAAAGACTTCCACATAGGATACACCTGTGTTTCCTCGCTCATCGCTCCTCATGAAGCCTCCTCCCTCCTCGATCCTCACCTCCTCGTGGTGCAATTAGAGAATTGAGATGTGCTTCAAGATGCTGTGCTCAAACGGTTTCCGGGTCATAGGATGGAGGACGGAGGAGCGAGGAGACGAGGAGGGATATTGAGAAGCACCCTAATTCTCACTGCTATTTCCTTCTGCCGTTACCTCTGCGTTCTTCCAGATTATTGTATAAGCTAATGTGTCATTAAACATCTCATCCCAAGCTATCCTCATACTTATTGTTAGTTTTGTCTCAGTCTTGTTTGTGCTGTATAGTCCGTGCTCGTCTTACCTGTTCTCCGTACAGTCCTCTTGCTGCCAGAGCTTGTCTGGTTACTTTCCATCTGCGATGCGAGTCTGTTGGTGTGGATCTGTGCCACCTGCTCGCCATAAGCCCTCTGACAAGCCCTGGACTCCTTCTCCCTTTGTGGACCATTTCTGTTTTGCCAGCTGCATTCACCCTCAAGAGCCGGTGCTCGGCAGTCTTTCTTTTGTTCTCTAAGTTTTCTACGGCTCTAATAAACTGTTTGTTTTCCGGTCATTCGCCTCTGGGTCCTCTGTCTCGCCCTGACACTATCAGTGAGAACCACAAGCTTTATCAAGAAGTTTTGCACCTGCATTCAATGCATGCAGACAAGAGAGACATATGGATATGGCAATCTAGGTCTCATTTAATCACCCAGAATAAGAATTACTGTGAAGACATTAACACCTGTAAAAGTAATAATTCTTGTTATATGCAATGGCATCATTTAAAAAAAATTCTCATTTCGATATGAGTAACTACATTTTGTAACAAAGAGGCTGAGGCAGAATGCGAATCCATTTGCAGGAGTTTATTAAAGGAAGATCGTACAATCAGAGTCGTGTTACCAGGCAATGTGTCAATACCGTAATGGCAGTCCGATCTTTCAACATACACAGGGGTTATCCAGTGGGCAGAGACGAGTAGGCAGGTCAACAGGTCAAACACAAACATCAGTCCAATCAAGCAATATATCCAAAGGGGCAATCCAAGAGACGTGAACGAGATAACAGGCAGAATCGTGATCAAACAGGCAGTCAAAATACTCAAGGAAAACGTTCGGTAAGACAGGTTAACTGGCAATACTTCGCAGTGAAGTGACATGCTAGCACATATTAAATAGTCCCAAACAGGAAATGACTGTAGAAGCAGAGGGAGTGGTGAACAGTCAATACTCTGGTGAGGGCTCCCTCTGCTGGCGTGGCATTACAGAATCCCCCTCCCTAGGAGTGCCTCCTGGCACTCGATGCGGACGTCCCCGTGGTCGTGGCGCTGGTCGATCCGGTTTGGCTCGACGGAAGTCCTCCATGAGAGACGGATCCGGAATTTCGCTGGCGGCTACCCATGACCTCTCCTCAGGTCCATAGCCCTCCCAGTCCACAAAATATTGGAGCTGACCCCCTCTCCTTCTCAAGTCCAGTAATTCCTTGACCGTGTAGGCCGGTGCTCCATCAATGTCCAGTGGCGGTGGTGGCTCTTGAGCCTCATGATTGGGGTTAGCATCCGTGTGGACCGGTTTCAGCAGTAAGACATGGAAGGATGGAGAGATATGGTAGTTAGCAGGAAGCTCTAATTTGTATGCGACTTAATTGATTCTTCGTAGAATTTTGAAAGGGCCAACGTACCTTGGGCTGAGCTTCCTGCTTGGTAGCTGCAACTTGAGATCCCGTGTTGAGAGCCAGACCCGTTGTCGTGGTTGGTAGGATGGATGTGGATGACGTCGCTTGTTAGCCTAGAGTTCCTGCAGCTTGTTGTATGCAGACGTGAGCACTGTCTCACACCCTCTCGCTCCGACGAATCCAGTCATTCACAGTGGGGAATGATGATGTTTCGCCAGACCACGGGAACATAGGGGGTTGGTATCCGAGGACACACTGGAAAGGGGTTAGGCCTGTTGACGAATGAGTCAGTGAGTTCTGTGCATACTCTGCCCATGGTAGGAATTCTGACCATCGATGCTGTTCTCTGCTGCAATGGGACCGTAGGTATCTGCCTAGTTCCTGATTTTGACTAGACTTTTAATAGACTTTGTGGAACATAATGGAGGTTAGGAGGGCAGTTGGTAGGAGCTGGATCTTGGATCTGTTCCCTTTGAATCTCCTCCATGATATCCCAAGTGAAATAACACCACTTGCGAGGTAAGTGTCTTAGTTTGTTGAGTTATTCCAGTTCCAATTGATGTGTCATTGATGGCTTTGATCTTGATGGGTGGGTTACATGGTTGGAAGGGTAAGTTATACTTCGTGACGATATCTTCATGAATGAGATTTAATGCAGCTCTGGAATCGACATTGCTGTTAATGAGATGGGCAGCTCTTCATGTTTCAAGGTAAGGGGAAGTTTGAAGGATTGATTATTAGGTATAGACAAGGGTTTCATATTTACAAGAATGGGTTTCTGGGCCTTGTGTGGACAACTCTGGCAACGATGGCCTGGTTCACCACAGTAGAAACAGAGATGGCATCACCATGCTCGTTCACTTTCAGAAAGTTTGGTATAGTTGACTTGCATGGGTTCTTCAGGCGTTCTAGTTTTATTTACAGTCGTGGTAACAGGCGGTATTTCCTTCATATACTTTCCTCGCGCAGTCTGTCTCATCAAATTATCCATCCTAATTGCAAGCGTGACGAAGTCAGTAAACTATGAATTTTCTCCTTTACATACAAGCTCTGCCTGGAGATCGGTGTTAAGACTTTTCTGGAATATGGCTTTTAGGGAAACGTCATTCCACCCACTCTGAGCAGCGAGGGTGCGAAACAAGATGGCGTACTCTGCGGCTGTTCTGTTTCCTTGCGACATTTGTAGAAGTTGAGTTGATATATCCTTGCCCCCTGTGGGATATTCAAACACTTCTTAAAGATGTTGCAGGAAATAGTCAAAGGATCGTCTGAATCTCATGTCAGTATCTCAAACAGCTGCAGCCCAGTCAATCGCCTTCCCAGACAACAAGGACATCATGACAGCACATTTCTTTTCGTCAGAATTAAACTTGTCCTCCTGATTGTCGAAATAAATCTTTACTTGACGAACAAAGCCTCGACATCTATCAGCAGACCCATCTAATTAATGGTAGTGCAAAACTCACCGCTCTAGGTGTGGTTGCTGGAAGTGACTGGATGTAGCTCGTCAAGTGCTCGTTGACTGCTTGAAGTTTACTGAACTGATCTTGGTACCCCTTTAAGACTTCACTTTGATAAGCGAACGCCGCTTGCATGTTAGAAACTTCCGCTGGATTCAGTTGAGGCGAAGTATTCTGTAACGAAGAGGCTGAGGCAGAATGTGGATCCATTTGCAGGAGTTTATTAAAGGAAGATTGTACAATCAGAGTCGTGTTACCAGGCAATTTGTCAATACCGTAAGGGCAGTCCGATCTTTCAACATACACAGGGGTTATCCAGTAGGCAGAGACGAGTAGCAGGCGAACAGGTCAAACACAAACATCAGTCCAATCAAGCAATATATCCAAAGGGGCAATACAAGAGACGTGAACGAGATAACAGGCAGAATCGTGATCAAACAGGCAGTCCGAATACTCACAAGGAAAACTCTTGGTAAGGCAGGTTAACTGGCAATACTTCGCAGTGAAGTGACATGCTAGCTAGCACATGTTAAATAGTCCCAAACAGGAAATGAAATAAAGGGAACAAGACATTGCATTAGAAGTAGTGTCTAACAGTTTTGGCAATGACACCATATCTTAATTTGGACACTTGGAAACAAAGCTTGCATCTTTCCAGCTGTGATCGTGTTGTAATCAGAGCGTCTGAAAACACTAGAGCTGTTCTGCTCTTGGGTGTGTCTGTAGAAACAAGTGTAGTTTACAGGCAAACAAATAAAACCAAAATTAAATGAATGCAATGCACAAAGTTTCACATTAAGCGTTTCCCCGTAGAAGACCATGGCACATTGCATCCGGCATCAACTGCTTGCCTGTATGCATCATAATTAGGTGTATACAGAATTTGATATTTAATGTCTTTGTATGTCAGGGCATTATGTGTTTTTTCATATTAAGAGTTTTCAAGTGTCTTATTCACACATTTATTCACACATCTTTGTTTTTCTCCTTTTGAGAGGTCATCTAAATATTTGGTAGGCCTGTGCATGTTTTGCTCTGCAGGCCTCTATGCCAGTCATGTGACTGAAAGCCAGGAACAATATATGAGGTATTTTTAATGTGAATATGGTAAGATATGTACAGTTCACAGAAATTTCAACCAAGTTTAATATGAAACTTAATATAATAATATTTATCAATATATTATTAATATAATAATTTTAATATAATACATTTAATATTTGAATGGCAAGTCAAAACAGAATGAAACAGTATCATTTCAAAATTCAGCAAATCAGTTAAGTGAACTGCATTAAACTGCACTTAACTCTACATTTTTATTCTCAGTACTAATCATTTTAAAATTACTTATACATACACATAGCTACTTCATGTGGGATTGCAAAATTTTGAATTCCCTTTTTTTTTTCTTATGGCACACCCTAGCTGCTAAAAGATAAATGTACGGGTTTATCAGGTGCTTCATAGTTCATACACCTTGAAAATGGTAATCATATCTTTCGATAAATCTACTAGATGGAAGTGAAAGCACTAACTTTGCAGGTGCAGGCAACAAAGGAAGTGAAGAGTGATAAAATTAAAGTTTGTGGTAAATCGAATTTTTTGTACCATTGTAAAAGGATGCCAAATTTCAAAGTTTCTTATCAAATGGTTGTAGGATTAATTCAGGCCCCCAATAGCCAGAATTTGATACAATTTGGCAGTCATCCTCTGAAAAGCACTTTCAATGAAAGAGCCTAAAACAATAAACAAACAAAAACAGACAAATTTAAAGTAAAACATATAAAAGAATAGACTGAATTTGATGACTCGATTCTAGCATGTATGGTTTGTGAATTATAAGCAATTAGGCATAAAATGATTGTGCCGACTAGTAACAGGAAGTTGTTCTTGCACTTGGCTGAGTATAAGGTAAGAAATAAGACCATTCAAATCTGATTTGTTTGTGCTTTAAACAACTGTAATATGTATCTGGAAAGGCATCAGATATACTGTATTGTATGTGTTACATGAAAAACATTTGGTGTGAGTAAAAAAACAAGTTTTATTTCATCCAAACAATTGCAATACCAAATAAAGAACAGTAAACAATGGTCAGAATGAACAAAAAGTTGAATCATGACTGTTTTTCTTCAGTAACGCTTGCTTTTAAACCACTGGGCTCTGGCAACAACATCATTGGAGTAATCACCGCCAGTGGTGCCCACGTCCATGCGCTCATATGTACGGACGTTCTTCACTCCAGCGTTGTAGGCTGATATTCCCCCTGAAACAGATATTATAGAGATATGAAATCAAGCCAAGAACCGAAATAATATTTTGAATAATGCATTTACTTTTATGCTCTGAGATATACTCAGCCTGTACATTTTTTTTCTGAAAGTTTTGTGAAGTCTTCTAAACTTCAGTTTTTTTATTTAACCAAATTCAGTAAATCAATAAAAATCCTAAAAACAGAAAATCAAGGCCTCGTGTACTTCTCAGTTAATTTTGAGAGTTAATTAAGGTCTTAATGAGAGTTGATTACCTTTAAAGCATTGCTCTTTTGTCCACTGGGGAAACTTTGCTCTGATGTCATTAATAAAGCCAATGAGTATCTCAGTCCCTTGTGTGAGATGTTCCTCACTGTCCCATGTACCTACCAGCTTGTGGTAGCGTTTGTCAACCTGAAAAGAAACATAAGCAACGAAGAGAACAATTTAATATTAACCTACAGCTAGTTAAAGGAAGCGCTGCAGGGGAACTTGTGGTTTGAAAAGGGAAGTCGGGAAAAATCCCCTTTACACAATAAATGAAAAAAGAACAGCATCTACTTTTAATGTGACACAAACAAGTTTTCAGATTTGCACATTATATGGAGGCATGGCTTGCAGTCTACACGCTCTGACATGTTGCATTCATGTGGTTTGAAACTGGCTTGTGTAATTTCTTGATCTCTCCCAACTATCCTATAATATTGTGTGTCATCATTAACTGTTCCTGTTTGCAAAAAGGCCAAAGAATGCAAATTATAACATTTAACTATATACAAAGCAATATAAAACTTTAATTCTTTCTCAGTGCCAAAAATGTTTTGCATGAATTATCTATAATAAGTGTCTCTTTTTAAAGTCCAGATTCAGACTTAACAGCCTATCATCTTATATGTGTCTTATGCACCTCATATAAAGATTATTGTTGCATTGTCTTTTCAAATAGAGTAAGTCAGATCTTCTGACCAACCTGCATGAGGCCAAAGCCATTGCCATGATCGCCCCATCCATCCTTTAGAGCAGCTCCTGCTCTGGACTCTCTGGATATGATGGCAGCAATCACAGCTGGGTCCATCTGCTTTGCTGTACCGACTTTGATGATCTTACTCTTATAGTTCTCCATTCGGGCCAGATCATGCTCAGCCAGTTTTTTGGAAGCCTCGACACCTTTGAATGGAAATTGGTGATATAAATCACGCAATGCATATAACTTAAGTAACTGGA